>NC_043971.1:45631689-45996689 GCF_902148855.1 Sphaeramia orbicularis | reverse complement strand
CCACTGAAGACATCTGAGGACCAACTCCAGGTCCAAACCAATTCCACTGGCAAAGGCCCCCAAAAGGCGAATTAACCCGGCACAATCTACATGTTTTTGACAGTTGGGGAAACCTGCATTGCACTCAAACCTGGAACCTTCTTTTGTCTTGCTGAGAGGTGACTCTGCCACCATGCTACACCAATAAGGCTCAATATAATTCAAACACCCAAGATGTAGAAAAATTCACTCTCCAAGTAGAATATTAACAGTACAGACCAAAAGTGTTCTGTACAAATGTGTTAATTTCTGTGTAAACCCTGACATTTTCACATTGAAGTTTGTGGAGATTGATTCACTTCTGGACTTAGTCTCGAGTGGCCATTCATGAAACTGCTGGTTTTGGCACATTGTTTTATTGCTAAGCTTCCCTATATCACCTTAAAATGTTTCTTTACAGGTTGCTAATAGTGTGTCAGCCACACTGGAACATGTATATAAAAGAGTAAAACCAGCATTTCTATTGATCGACACAAACAACACTCTTGAGTTTCCATATCTTTCTACTGACATCTGAACCTCTCTCTTGATCCACTGCTCTAACTTCCACCACATTTTAAAGCACTTTTTGTGTGATTCTGCCATAAGACAGACTGAAAAACAAATGGCAATGGAATCCTCTTGATACAGGTGATGGAAATTAAAAAAAAAAGAAAAGGTCAAACTTAGGAGAATTATATTCAATTACCTTGCTCTTAGCGTAAAACCAAGTTTATCTTATGTAAACATGAATCGTACACACTAACCTTCAGACTACAAAGGTAACTACAGTGACTAAGAGCATAAAGTGACAAAGTTCAATAAGGACACTAACTACCAAATATTCAGTTAGGAGAGACTTGTTATTGTCATAATATAGTGAGTGAGATTGTTCCTCTGCCAACAGTCACAATGACTAAAGAATCACTAGTCCTCTTTCACTCTGCTGAGAGGGAATGGGTTTTCCAAAATATGACTTACAAGGTGCCACTTGTGTTGAAAACCCCAAGGAACCTTGAATAGCCTACTCATTATTGCCTGTCTGCACTGTTCTGTACTTCCTCGTTAATGGCTGTCAGTCAGGCAGAAAGGCCTCTGAAGCAGCATGTGAAAATGTTTCATTGGAAAATATCTCAGAAGAAAACTTCTGAGGCAGTGTTAAAGCAGGGTGCTGACTTCAGGATATTATAATTACTAATTGGCATGATGAGGCAGCATGACCTTTACGGTAGCAGGGAATCTGCAAGTAGAGGATTGGTTTAGATTGTGCTGATGAATGGAGACTGGAGAGTTGTGTACATTCACTGCATTAACACTCACACAGACCAAGGGCACATTTCATCCACACAACCATAAACAATTTCAGCCTGATATCTCCATTTGTTTAGGGAGATTTTGTGGTTTTGAAAATGGATTGGGATTGTAAAAATTTGTAGCTTAGAAAAAGATGATGTTCTACAAGTCATTACTTTTTATGTATTTATGATAGCTGCATGAAATCTTAAAGAGTTCTATATTTGAAATGCATGTTGTTCATGTATGACAAGGTTTACTACAAAAACATTTATTTCACAGGAAACAGCATATCTGCATTAATATATGAACTTAAAACAAACTATATCAGGGTACCAATTAATTCACTGAATTCGTTAACTGATTCCCTCTTGTACTTGCACATTCTGGAGATTATTGATACTTATATCAGCTCACAGACAGCATACATTTGATGTTGAAAAGGGGTGTAACAATGTACTCGTTTGTACCGAACCGTTTTGGTTTGGGGCCTTTGATAAAATACAGAAGTGTACCGAACTAATACATGTAGCCTATGTGAAGAACGGAAACACTCGGGAAGCAGGGTGGACACAAGCAGAACCCACGTGCAGGGTTTCCTCTTTACACATTCAGCAGTGGCGAATTCTCAGCGCCACTGCAAAAACAAAACAAAACATGACAACAGAGAGTATAACAGAAGCACAGAAGCTGGGTCGGACATTCGAAGCATGTTGTTTCACTTTTGGTTTTTGGTATGTTGCAGCTTTGTGGCACAAAAGAGTCCACGGGTTCCTTAATAGCATAAAGGTTTTTACTTTTGAACTCAAGTTGGCGAAATCAAGTGAACCTGCTCTTCTTCTCCTTCACTGTGCCTTGAAATGGGACAGTATTTGTTGTAATGTTTTACATATGCTAATATTGTAGTTTATTTTTTTGTGTGTGTACAACTGCATACATGGTAAAACAGATAAAGATCTGTAATGTCTTTTCCGTACAGTGCCTGTGTATTTTATATTTTAATCTATAGTAAATCTGTTATATTTGATACCATACAGTTTGGTTAAAGATATTAGCTCTGTATTTTCAACATTACGTGGAAGTCTAATCTGCCCACCAGTTGTGGGGGATCAATAGGCTAATATTCAGGATTTGTACAGGAGAGAAATGGTTAATTAAATATCTTTAATTAATGCAAGGCTATGAAATGAGTGTCTACCAATGCTTGACAGAGTTTACTGAGTCAGTTAGCAATTAGCATCAACTTACCCATCACACCTGAAGTCTCAATGATCAATGGGTGATAAAACAGATATTTTATCCTCTAATTATATACAGAATATGATATATATATATATATATATATATATATATATATATATATATATATATATATATATATATATATACACACACACACACACACACCTCTATTTAAATTTGTTTGATGATCTGAAACATTTGAGTGTGACAAACAGAAAAAAAAAAGAAATCAGGAAGGGGGAAAACACCTTTTTCACACGACTGCATATGGGTGACGGTGTTTCCATGTTCACTAAGGACCTTCTGAACATCCAAAAGGGTCATATCTGATGATTGTGAAGAGATGGCAAACTGTATTTTACCTCAATTATTTACATTTATTGATAGGATTAGTGGATCAACAGTTATTAAATATTTTAGATCAATAGATGGTTTTGGAGGCCAGTGGCTGTTTGGGTCTTTGAGGGTTAAACCCACTGTGAATATTGCCTTATTTAAATTCCAGGAACTACCATAAATTGCTTAGAAATATTAGAGGAAGTAGCTCTCTTTTCACATATTTGTATAAAACAAGTCAGGCTCCTGGTAGACAGGCTTAAATGAGTCATAACTTTGATAGCAGTCAATGCAAAGTTCACTCCTGTCGTCAATCTCTGCCCTAAGAACACATATGCACACCTACAGGAGTCTTGTATGGTAACGTGTACTGCAGGTGCTGCGAGAATGTTATTCCTTGCTAAACCATGACACGCACACTCATGACAGTTGAGACAAGAAACTAGTGATATATGTGGTATTTTCGAGTTGTCAGCAAGTGTCATATTTCAAGTATAGTCACAGGTTAATACAATGGTGTGTCTCTTTCAGTATAAAACCAAGGTGACATTTTTCAACGTTTCTGAGTTTGATGCTGTACAGTGCTTGCAGTGAGTGAAAAGTGTGCCTCATGCTGAAACAGATTTAACAGGGTGATTTACAAAGATACTGGTATCCTCGGAGATCACTTTGTTCTACTATATAGCCTACATGCACTATATGGACCAAAGTATTGGGACACATTTCAATTCAGGCGTTTCATTGTTGATGGGGGCTGGGCTACAAAATGATAATGACAAATATCATAATTTCATATTACGATAAATATAAAAAAATGTTTTTAATTTTGTCTTTAGGGTTAATTTTTTTTTCATTGTCATTTACAGTTACATAATGCTTTAGTGTTTGTTTACTTAATTTTACTTAAAACTGAATTTTTTTTTATCATTCAGAATTTGAATTTTTGTCAAACATTTGTCCCATTTCCATCATAAATGTTAATTTTATGCTACAAGCAACCATCTAGTTTCTTCAACTCTTACTCGGGAAGAAAAATCAGCCTCTAAACTTAGAAGGAATATTTGATAGTTACTCTGATATTAATTGACAAAAACTTACATGAACATTTTCATCAGGAAGAGGATGTTCTACAAGCTGTAGTGTGATTTGTACCAATATCATTGTCCTCGTATCTACATTAGATTGCTAATCTTTCCGTTTAAAATTCTGCTTGATTTAACAATTGTTGATGTTTGCCAACTCATTTCTGTGGTATTATAACAACCACCCAGTACTTTGGTAAACCAGATTAAAAAAAAAAAAAAAAAAAAAGAAATGACATAAAGAAAGTACAAGCTTTACAATATGGCAGTGGAATGGATTATTGTGTATGTGTCAGATGTTTGTTTATTAAACACAGTTTTTCTTTTCTTGACTCCATTAAAATCACAGAAACCCTGGAGTTGCAGAATGGAACTGCCAAGATTTCCCCTTCACAACTTAGGTAAGCTAAAAGAAAAAACTTTTTTAAACAGTTTTCTTATTTATTTATTTATTTATTTATTTATTTATTCATTCATTCATTCATTCATTCATTCATTCATTAAGGGTCAGGTCCTCTGTAGCCAGTGGTCACGTACAGATAATGGTCAATGATTTTTCATTTTTTTTTATTTTTAGTTATACAGTTTCTTACAGCTTCAAATTAAATTATTAGATAATTTTGCTGACCGAAAGAACCTGTTAACATGTTACATTTACTCTATCAGTGAATATATAACTGTAAGTGAGTCATGTGTGTTGTACACCTTCTTTACATATGAGAGTGGGATCTGAATTCATTTGAATGGTTGTAAAATCCCTGGGATGAAAATCCACATGGTGAATATATGCACTAAACTGAGCATGTCTAGCAGTACATTCACATTGCAGATCTTCATGCTCAATTCCGATTTTCTACTGAAATCCATTCTTTTTTTGTGCTTGGTTCACATTATAATTCAAATGCAACTGCCATCAGATTCACATGTGAACAGTCTACAGTCCTGAAGCATGCACAGAAAAAGATGTGTGACATTTCACACGCAGCACACTGTGTTTACGGAAGTAAATATGGATCTTGCCTGGTCCCAGCTCCTCCAGTGAAGAATTGTGATGTCTGTCGTATTTATATGACGTAAAAGTCAGATGAAATTCAAAATGATTATTAAGAATGAAGTAAACATCAGATATGTATCCTATTTAAGACCACATATGAAAGTGGCCTGGGTCAGATTTGAAAAAAAAAAAAAAAAATCAAGTACAAGTCATATATGGGCAAAAAGTCTCTTTACAATCCAACAAATTAATTAATTTATTTAAAGGAGTGATATTTTGCCTTTTTAAAATGGAATTATGCATTTTAAAACATTTCCCTGTGGTCTACAGAAACTGTAAATGCTAGGCTTGGGTCTGAATTCTTCATTAATTAAACTCCATAGGTCCGTCTTCAACCCTATTTTTGAGTAATGACACGAGAAAGATGGTTTTGTGCACTGGCCCTTTAAATGCAAATAACCCCACCCCCACCAGGTTATAGACTGTGCACTCTGTCCTGCTAGAACTCCTTGAGTTCGTTAATACAGCCAACAATTGAATATTTTTAGGTAATTGGCTTGAAGTTTGGACATATTTTCAGTATAAACTACAACCACTGCTTCTGACAAACAATTATGGTGTACTTGGAGAACTGTTCACCGGAAGTCTTGACCGCATATATGCAAAAGTCGTGATGTAACTAGTTATAAAATGTAACAAATTAAGAAGGAATTGAAACGGGTTGTAGAAATCCACTTGATTTTTGCCAGAATGAATATAAAGATAGCTTTGCAGCACCTGAAGGGTTCAAATTGTTAGGGTCTCCAAATACACAACATATGTGTACCAAAGACTGATAAATGTGGGTTTAGCAAACTATGATCCCTTTAAGCAAGTGAACTGACAAATCTGTGGAAATTATTACAAAATGAAATGTAGGTATTGAAAATTTTTTTGTCTCATCATGTAATGCATGTCTATATGGGCACTATTAGTTGCATGAAGCACATCAAGACAGTACCTGATTTCTCGCCGTGTTGGCTGTATCATAACCTCATCAATGGTGGCAATGGGATCAGTGATCTTTTGCTTCAGGTTGTTGATGTCCCATGCCTTTGTTCGATACACAATACCTTTAACATATCCCCATAGAGAGAAATCCAGGGGAGCGATATCTGGTGAACGAGGTGTCCAGGGAATCTGGCCATCCCTTCCAATCCATGAGTCTGGAAATGTTTGATTTAAGAACCGCAAAACACGCAGTCCCCAGTGTGGTGGTGCACCATCTTGCTGGAAAATGATTGTTGGTTGAAGATCATTGGGTTGTGTTACCAAATATTCATTCAAAAGGTCAAGATAAATATTTGCCGTAATTGATCTTGTATTGAAGAAAAAATTTTTAATTGCACATGATCCCACAACGTGATTAAAGGCCACAGAGTACATAGAACAAATCTGATTAACATATCTCATCATTTGCTTTTGTAATGCATTTTTTAAATGGTAAAGACACTTTGTGGACCCCCTGTACAGCTGTTAGTTGGAATCAAGTACACATTTCCAGAAAATAACAGTTAGGTATATATTTTTGGTCACTTCTCTTCTGTCTTATCTTTTTTTTTTCTCTCATAGCAGACCTATCTCACACTTTGTCAGCACCATACCAATGCTTGAAGCAGGTTTGGCAGCCTGCAGTATAGCTCTGAGGATGTGTGGCTAGTTCTTTAATTGTATGACACTCATCCTGGCTGGTGATGAATGCAGTGAATGCCTTGGCAAAATAGTTTTGCAAGAGAAGTTGTTCTTGGTGGGAAACTTGCACGTGAGTACATACTTGTTTGTGTACATCACAGAAGTTAAATTACAGAGATGAACACAATGATTGTGAGGGGGTCTGTTAGAGAGGTTGTCAAGTTATTGAAGCAAACTTTAAGGACATTAGCTGAAAGTTTACAATCATTCACTGTACTGGTGAAGATCTTGATTTTACCGCTAGCTATTTGGTACAGCTCTGTCTTTACCCATGATCTAAATACGCTACATGTAAATGTGAAATGCAAAGTAAAAGGAGAGTGGCTGCTGGTAGCTGAAGAAGGTGCCATAAATTCTAGATGCTGTTGGAACAGTATTCCCTCTGAATTATTCATTCAGTGACCTCTGTTGTTTTATTAGAGATTATTACATTAAATATTGATGGCAATGTCTTTGTAATGTCGTGCGATGGTTTTCAGTCAGTCTCTCCACAAAAATTTTGAGACTCTTACAACAAAATGGACTGTCATCCACTTGAACAAAGATAGTACCTGATAAACACGTGCATCAGGTGCTGTATAAAATGCTGATTTTCTGTGATGAGTAGATGCTACTTCACAAGTGATCATTGAAAAATCTCATTTACATCTTTGTGCAAAGTGAATGGTTTGTATGTTTTTTTTTTTGCAACAGCTTATTATCTGTTGTCTGTACATGCATACAGATATCATATTAAATGTGAAAATGTTGAGCTGCAGGTCACTGTGCTAACTTAGCTTCTTATCGTCCATTTTAACTGGTTGTGACATCTCTGAGCAGCCTGGGAGCTCCAAGATGAAGCCCCAGCACTGTGCTATCAGCAGCGGAAACACAGTGACTCACACAACTGGACATAGAGGAAATGACAGTACAAGGAAAGAAGGCGGAAGTGGGGACAAAAAAAAAAACTTCAGTGCTTCAATATGATTTAACTGATTTAAACTACACCTGTAGTCCTGTGAAGGAGTAACAAAGGCAGTGTAGGTATGTAGGCCTATACTGTATGACCAAAAGGGTGGGGACAGGTGTAAAAGTTCTCATAGAAGATAGCTGAATAGTTGAGTTTTTTCACTTTGGGAGTGGACACAAACACTGCAACTCACTTACAAATTACAACTCCAATTCCAGAAAAGTTGTGACTTGGGCTGCAACTAACGACAGTTTTAATAATCAATTAATCTGTAGATTATTTTAATAACTAATCATCCATCCATCCATCCATCCATTATCCACCGCTTATCCGGGGCCGGGTCGCAGGGGTAACAGTCTAACCAGGGATGCCCAGACTTCCCTCTCCCCAGACACCTCCTCCAGCACTTCCGGGGGGACCCCGAGGCGTTCCCAGGCCAGCCGAGAGACATAGTCTCTCCAACGTGTCCTGGGTCTTCCCTGGGTCTTGTAACTAATCACTACATCAGATAAACACAAAAGACTCAATTCTCAAAGATTGGTATTTAATCCAAAGCAGTATAGGCTGCAGACAAATCACTAATGATTACATCCCTGCAATGGCTTCGGGTATAGTTAGTGAGGACTAGCCCACTACCTAGACTTATTATGGCTAGAGACTAGCAAGTTATAGTCTTCAACCAGCTCCGGTAGGTAACGTTAGTCTGGTAGCCGGATAAACTTAGATGGGTGAAAACATTATAATTATGATGACCGTGTCTAACTAGCTAGTGGGCTAAAGTAATCACGACACGTGTGCTAACTTAAGCTAGGTTTAAGTTCCGACTGGCCACAACAGACCTGGTTGCCTGAAGCATAGTGCGCCGTGGGATTTTGGTCATTTTTTTTTTCCATATTCAAGTTTCGTTACATTAACGGCACACTGTGTTTTGGTCAAACGGGGTTGTTGTGGCCACTGGGAACATAATGTGAAGCTTTAACAATCTGGCCCAGCATCTGAAGCCTCAGCCATGCTGCTCTGTATTTTCCTCTGTTATGCTACACAGCATGCAGGCATGCCTCAGTACTCGTGTTCATGGCCCAATGAATCGACTGCCGAATTTGCAGAAGAGAGAGGAAAAAAAAAATGAAACAAACAAAACTACTACTACAAAAAAAACAAAAAAACAACAATGAAATACATAAGACCTATATAATGATAGGTATAAGAAAAGAAAACATGAACAAAATATCATATACCACGTTCGCACAAATAATACCTATAACAAGTAATACCAGTAACATATCCACACATTAGTTGTTCACATTCATCTGCTGTGACAGAGTGAATCAGGCAAACAGACTGAGGTGAGGAACACAGGCATGCAACCACAACCGCACTCCCTCCAAGGATCAGGGACCAACCAAGAGGGCCCCAAGGCCCAGCCAACCAGCAGACACCACAGAGAGGGGGGATCCAGCCTGCCCCCCCGAGAGGTGACAGTGTGCCCGCCCCGAATTTGGTCGAGGGAGGCCCCCGCCAGAGGCCCCACAGCAGTCGAGCACAGGCCCCAGGGGGCCAGGAACGCCAGCCACCACCCCCCTGCCGGGGACCGGCCACCCAGGGGCAGGCGAGGCGCCGGTTCCCGAGCCCCACGAGCCCCACGAGCCCCACGAGCCCCACGAGTCCAGTAGCCACCCATCTCCCCGGGTTGGGGGTCCCATCCAGCACACTGGGTGGCCAGGCCGGCCCAGAGAGCCACCTGCTGCAGGCCAGTGCGCACCCCGATGCCACGGCCAAGCTCCCCGGGGGCCCGGAGGCCCACCTCACCATCCCTACCCCCCGTCCCACCAAGCCCCACCCCCAAAACCCCACACACCCTCCAGTCCCCTCCTCACCCACACAATCATATGCACACACACCCACTGACTCCCAGATACACACACCACCCAACCCACATGTTCGACCATTCACACACACACACACCCACACGCACAAACACTTCCACCCATGCACCCACCTACCCACATGCATGCCCACACACACACATCTACATGTACACACATACCCACACATGTACCCACACCCATCAACGGCTGCACCCCACCTGCACACACACCTGCACGCACCAGACACGCGTATCCGGAGCACCGCCACCCCCCCGGCAGTGAGCAGCACGGCCGCGAGTCCCCCCAAGGCGCAGCACCCGAGCACAGCCCCGGTGTCAACCACAACCCAGAGCGGCAACACCAGCCGCCAGGAACCCCACCGCGGTCCACCACCCCGGAAGCAACCACCACACCCCCAATGCCCGCACACACACATCTTTCCTGGTCCCAACACGACCTGCAGCGGGCAAGAGAGCAGCTAGCCCAGCCCCCCCGACCACAATCCCCATGCGCACAAATCATTCATCAGAGGGCAGCACCCCCCCCAGCAATGCAGCCAGGTAAGCCCCAAGTCAATGTTCCAACCCCCCTCCCCCTGGGCCCCCCGCCCTGGACGGCATCCAGGAAACAGGGGTGTGGTAAGACCCCCCCCTCACCTCCCCACCTATCAGTGTTTTGAAGTGTGAGGTGTGTATGCAAGTGGTTAAAATTGAGGAGAATAACTGGGTACCACTGAGGGCGACGCCACATGGGCAGCCTCACCCACCAGCACGGCACCGCCCACCAGGTGCCACGCAGCCCGCCCCCCAAAAGTGAATGTGTGGTGTTAGTGTTCTGTGTGTTGTGTTGTGGGTGGGTGTAATTAAAATTCAGGAGTTAGCCGTCCCAGGGTACCACAGAGGGGGACCCTTGTAGCACCCTCTGTAAGGTGACGCCCTTGGTGTCTGATCTTTCCGTGGTAATGGCGATGTTTACTTCTGTGTGGCATCCGTCATATGGGAACTGAGGTGACCAGATGTTTACAAACTTTTTATTTCATCATGTGTCAAATGGTTTTATTGGGTAAAGGTCTCTACAAAAGCCATACCAGCTCAAGACCCTCTCTCCACTCTTCTACTACAAAGTCATGCTGTTGCATAACAAATGCAGTATGTCATTTAATGTTGTTTTGCTGAAATATTCCTTGTTAACCTATGTATACCTTTCAGCACTGATGGTGCATTTCCAGCTGCCCATTTCATCGGCACCAATCACCCCCATGCCATCAGTGATGCAGGCGTTTTAACTGACCACTGATAAGAAACTAGATGGCCTTGTTCTCTTTAATCTGAAGGACATAGCCAGGTATTTAAAATATGGACTCATCTGACCACAGATCAGTTTTCCACTTTGCCTCTGTCCATTTGAAGCTTTTAACATAGACTCTTTTCTGGGAATCCTAACCCTAGGTTATATAGAAGAACTGATATGAATGTTAAAAGGCTTAATTTGAATGGCAACATCTTCTAGTTTCCATGTTTAATATGTGACTGAAGCAGTGTAAACAACATAATTTTAAACATGAATCAGATGTACTCAAGGTCGCTGGTGACTAAGTGGTTGTTAAGCTTTGGTCCAGAGAAGACAGCTGCATTTCTGGATTGTGTTTACACATGGCTTCTTCTTTGAATGATAAAGCTTTAACCTGCATTTGTGGATGGAACAATGACCTGTGTTCACTGATACTGACTTTTGGAAGTGTTCCTGAGCCCATGCAGTGATTCGTATTACAGAATCATGTCTAGTTTTAATGCAGTGCTTCCAGAAGGCTGTAAGGCCACAGGCATCCAGTACTGGTTTTTAACCTTGTCCCTTGTGTACAGAGATTTCTGCAGACTCTCAAAATCTTTTGATTATATAATGTAATTTGGGCAATGAGATATACTCTTCTAAGTCATCTCTCTAAGTTGTTGCAATTTTACTCTGAGGGACATTATTCTGATACTGTTCCACAATTTGTAGGTGCAGTTTTTTGCAGATTGGTGGACCATGTTGGCTTGTGAGAAATTCTGCCTCTTCTGCCATTCTTATATGCAACCATGCCACTGACCTGTTGACAATTATTCAATTATCTAGCTGCAAAATGTTGCTTCAGTGGTTTCTTTTTAGGTAGGCTTCTTTTTCCAACCTTTTACTGGCCTCACCCCACCTTTTTTCATATGTGTTGCTGCCACTGAATTTCAAATGATCTTGTTTGATTTTTTTTTTTAATTGTATATTTTCTCAGTTTATTTTTTCTTTGTTCTATTGTGAATTAAATATGGATTTGTGACATTTGCACATCATTGCATTCTGTTATACAGATTTTATACAACATCCCAACTTTTCTGGATTTGGGGTTATATACTGAAAACTAACATGACTAAAATTACAACTAGGAGAGCAAAGAAGAATAACTGTCTCTTTATGCAGTACAACACTTAAATAGCAAGGCCACAGAGAGAGCAAATAAATAACCAACCAGAGGAAGAAGACTTGACAGTGGAGATAAAGGGAAAAGAGTTTCGGATAAAAAGACATTTCTCTCCCATTTTCACAGCAGACTGACTTTGTGATATGTGTGTCTTTTGTTGTGTTGGTTGATGAAATGTGAAGACAGAGCTGAGATGTGGACACCCCCCCCACCCCTACTGTGATTTGATATCCTCTAACTAAAGTCTGTGTCACTTCAGAAAACAGAGATGGAGGAGTTCATGACTGAGATGTTCTCACATTCTCATGTTTCTGCTGATCTGTTTTCTCCTTGGATGTCCAAAACCTCAGTACAACAGCACATTTAAACATCATTTAAAACAAACCAAAAAAAACCAAAAAACAATCAGGTTTGTAGCTGATCTCTCACTGGAAAGGATTTAATTCCTTATTTCACATGTGCGATGTCCATTTAAAAGCAAAATGATTGTTATTTTTATACAGTTCTTAGACTTTTGTGTTGTAAAGTAATGTTACGAATCTGATTAAAAGGTAGATCTTGGTTGGTGAGTCATTGTACTTCAACTGTGCATCTTGTGGCTTTATTATTTCTGTTTTGTCCTCTTTTTTGTTTTGCTAATGTTTGTTCTCAGTAAGCTGTACTTTAAGAAGTTAAGTTTTTTTTTTTTAATCTTGTAAGAGCTAGTTATAAATTATTTCTAATGTCATAAAATTACACTTGTGCAACTAACTAAAGTATATTATTTCTTTTGACTTTTTTATGCCTGTCTCTGCCCCACTTGTTTTCCTATAAATATTTTCATGGATTTCTTTTCTGCTTCCACTCCCATTTGTTACTTTTAAGTTAATTGAGGCAGGACTTTTTCCAACTCAGTAAGTCACTGGATGTCAGACCACAAATCAAAATGAAATGGTGGTCGAATTCCAGCCAAGTGTTCAACTTTTTTCTTTAGACAAACCATCTAGAATCTACCCCTTAACAATTTATTAGAGTAGAATTAAACAGCGCGCTAAAACAGTATTTTTTTTCAAGACAGTGCACTGGGAGGTGGTGAAATAACTAATAGAGTTGTTACTTGTTTGTGTTTTCAGAGAGCGCTGTCTGCTGCCTTTACAAATGGCCCTGGAGTCGAAAAATGCCAAACTGGGACAAACGGCACTTACTGGCATGCAGGTACAGGAATATGCAGCAGGAATCCAGAAGTTAACAGGATATTATACAATTGCAGAAATTAAAAAACACACTTGGAAATAGTTATGATGGGTCAAAGCTTCTGTCCAATCCAGACCCAATGTAATACTGACCTAAATTAAACATCACCCATACATTTGAGAACTTGACTCATTTATCAATTCTCAAAGTCTGCCCACAATGCTAACAAACATCAAAGTCCTTTAACTCAGCATTCCCAATGTTTTGTGTTCCTCTCAGAGGCTCCTGTGTGAGGACAGGTTTGTGGGTGGTGTTGGCATGGAATTGGAGGTCCTGGAGAAACAACTGCTTAGCCAGATGCTGGATGCTGTCAGAGTCACCCCGTCTCTCCATGAAGACCTGCAAGTGGAAGTCATGAAGGTAAGACATGGGTGTGTATGAGCGTGCTGTTATTCCTTGATCTGAAGTTGAACTCTAACAGGTTTAAAGTTCAAGAATGGCAATTTTATATCAGTAAAGTAAGGTCTATACTGCCAATGTGTGTTTCATATGTTAGCCATGACAGTGTTTACATATTATACCTCATCACATTTGATTATTATAATCTTTTATTTGGAATCTCCTCGCACACAAAAATAAGATACCCTAGGCCAGGGGTAGGCAATCTATAGCTCCTGGGCCACATTTGTCTCCTTAGATTAACTAATTAGCATATTAGCCAGGACCTTCTTGCTGTGGTTCTGGGTCTAGTGCTATTAACTGCACCACAGTGTTACTATTATTATTGCAACCATAAAATCATTCTGATGTTACGCAGTTGTAGAAATGTTGACTATACTCCAAGTGGATCAAAAAATAGAAGTAGCAGAAGTGAAAGTAGACTACTTTTTATTCTATGATACTAAAAGATAGCAAAGAAAGCCTTCAAATACCAAGTCACTTTTTGTTGCGTGACACAGTAATGACAAATGACAGCTTCTTGCAGATTCTCCACTTTGAAGTTAAACATATTTAGGAAATTTTTTGCTCCAGACAGATTCTTTTAAAATGTCTGTCCAAAAATGGCTCTTTAGATAGCAAAGGTTGACAAGCCATGCCCTAGGCTGTAGGACTGTCCATATATAGGTACTCTGTTATGCAAACATCCACCTCCAATATTTTTCCCCCAATATATCTATATATATGTATATTTTATTTTTCACAAGGTGTATTTTTTTAAGTGAATTGTTCATAGTCTCAACCCATTTTTGTCTCTTGTCAAGGTCCTGCTGTGTATCACCTACTCTTCAAACTTTGACATTAATGGAGACTCCATCCTCCGAATTGCTGAGGTAGGACAGCTTGAACCCTATCAACATCACATTCATCACAGATATTTGTGATTGTACATCCTGCAACAAATGGGGGCTTTTTTGGTTTTGCAGGAGCAATAAGTACAAAATAATGGCAACTATAAACTTGTGCTGGTAATTTGTTTAGCATTCAGAATTATACATATAGTGACTGAAATCTCTGAATATAGGGAATACATATGGTGCCATCTTGTGTGTACGATGTGTAATATTATTCCGTATAGATTTTTTGCAAGAAATGTGTCACTGAGAGTGAGTCAGCACAAAGCCTTGTAACAGTCATTTGACATTATGTTTAACACCCCAGTGAGTGCGTGTATGGGCCAAAATAGTACTGGTTATTCCAGGCTGTTCTACTGATGAAGAAATGTATTAAATAGCTGTGTTTCCATGAAATTTCAAGTAAAATTCAAATGGGTGGGGCAGTGCATGTGGGTTAGCACTTCTGCCTCAAAGATAGAAGGTTCTGTGTTGAATTATCTTGTTCTCTCCATGCTCCACTGGTTTCCTCCATGTCTTCTTATCTATATTATAATACTGGAAGGGCTGAGAGCGTCTGTGTGTGTTTGTGTGCGTGTGTGTGTTTTGGCACGATTCTGACAAATTGAGACTTTTTACCTGGCCAATTTGGTACCTACAGTTGAGGAATAGTCCCGTCTCTTCATTAAATATCCGGCAAGTGGATGAGACCAATATTTTCGGAGATATTAGTAATTTTGGAATACAATTGCCTTACAATCACGGAAGCTCAATGCTGCATGACAGGAAATGAAGTTCAAAACACTAATGCCCCGTTTCCACTACATGGTATCGGCTCGACTCAACTCGACTCAGCTCGGCCTTTTTTGCATTTCCATTACGAAAAAGGACCTGGAATCTGGTACCCGGTACTACTTTTTTGGTATCACCTCCGCCGAGGTTCCAGGACTGGGGACCAGATACTAAAACGTGACGTGTACACACTGCAGACCACTGATTGGTCAGACAGTTGTCTCTGGGACCCGCCATTTTACAAAAAACAGATGCGGAAGTTGACAGTAAATATAGCGATACATTAATCTACATGATAACAGCCCAAAACTACATCATGGTCGGTCGAGGAGATTCAGTCTTAGGTGGCCGACGTAAAAATTCAGACGAGACAACACGCAACGAGCGAGTTCATCAGCGACTCTCTGAACAGACGACACGGAAGTAACGTGCTGCATCACTACGACGACCAGGTACTATAAAGTCGGTAGTATCTTGTAATGGAAACACTCTGCAGGAATACCAAGTCGAGCCGAGCCGAGCCCAGTTGAGCTGGTTCCACGTAGTGGAAACGCGGCATAACGCCACTTTTACTCCTGGCTTTGTTATGCATGCAGAGATGTTGTAGTGTAGTTGGAGTTTCAGTGTTTAATGACCAGGCAGGTTTTTTCTCAAACTGCACGTTTATTCTAAAACATGCTGCAGCTTACTGAACACAAACCAATAACTGGCACTCGACATCCAGAAAGTTTAAAGTTTTTTCTTTTGTCAACATAATCTAAAAATACTTCCTGTTTCAAGAGACTTCAAAATAAAAGCACTTCCTGAAATTACTTAAATTAAAGCATTTTCTCTTAATAATTATCAGCTTTGTTTGGGCCATTAGATAAGGCTACCTTACCTTAAATACTTTATTTATGAAAGTTTTAAGCGGTGATAATGTTTTTTTTGTTTGTTTTTTTCTTGTGTGTGTGGGTGGGGGGGCACAAAGCCCTCCCCCACAGTTTAAAAAAATCTTGGAGGAAACCCTGAGAGAGATAGGTCAGGTACGTTCTGTTACTTACGGAGAACTCCCGCCACCCCGGTCTTAGAAACTATTCACCCCCCATCCCTGTCTGTGCGCTTTGTGTGTACCTCACAATTTCACTCTGCATGCACGCCTGGGTATTAATATTATATATTAATTGCTGTTTACATTTTAAAGAATGACTTAGCAAACAATTTTTATGTCACTACTTATGAAATATAGACGAACATTTTTTCCTAAAAGTCAATTATCCCCAGCATCAAAAGTACCACATCTAGAACTCGTGGTAACCCACGAGTCAAATACTAGTACTAAGTAAGTACTAGTGCTAGTGCTAATGCTAATGCTAATGCTAGGTGTTGTGTTTATAGGGATTGGTAAAATGCAGAGACCAAATACAATACAGGAAAGTGAATTAAGTATAACTTTAACCTTTAACTAAGTGTTCAGAGAACACAAACCTCCGCCAAGCACCCCTAACGGTGTGCATGTGTGGATCGATTATTTTTTTTTAAATTAAACAGTTTCAAGGTTGTTCCATAGAGCAGAAAAAGTTGAAGCCTGGTACCAGTCATGTGTATGTCAAATTATATTAAATTCCAATCAATATTTGTTAAGTTATAATGAAAAATGTGTTGTAAATGGGATTTTCAATGTTAAATTGAAATGTCCACAGAGTCCACATTCCACAGTGGATGTGGACAATTTTTTTGCCAGATACAAGATATTGTTATAAGCTACAGGTGTATCAAATTGGAGGCTAATCAGAGTCGTTTTGAATTTTTTTAGGAATTTTCGAAAATTGCTCAATGATGAGAGATAGAAAAATTTGAGATTTTGTGACCTTGCTGTGACCTTGAACTTTGGCCTACTTGGCCCAAAATTTCATGGGTTCATCCAAGGGCCTAGGCCTATCTGTGGGTAAAATTTGGTAAAGATGGTTGTAATAGTTGTCCCGTAAAGTTGCTAACAAACAAACACGCAAACAAACACAAAGCAAAGTGATCACA
This sequence comes from Sphaeramia orbicularis, assembly GCF_902148855.1. Lineage (NCBI taxonomy): Eukaryota > Metazoa > Chordata > Actinopteri > Kurtiformes > Apogonidae > Sphaeramia > Sphaeramia orbicularis. Next base: position 45,979,412 of record NC_043971.1, on the reverse strand, counting down.
ATACCTCCTGGCGGAGGTTATAATTGATCTTTAACTAATTGAGACACTTCAGAATGCACATTAAATATGTTTGAAGGTGGCTCCGGAGGCTCAGGAGGTAGAGCAGGTCTTCCAATAACCAGAGGGCTGGCGAATCCCGCTTTGTCCTAGTCATGTTCCATTGTGTCTTGGGCAGGACACTTCACCCACCTTGCCTCCAGTGCTGCTACTCACTCTGGTGTATGAATGTGTGCAAATGTTTGGTGGTGGTCGGAGGGGCTGTGGGCATGGATTGGCAGTCACACTTCCGTCAGCCTGTCCCAGGGCAGCTGTGGCTACAAATCTAGCTTACCACAAGAGTGTGAATTTGCAAGTGAATGAATAATGGATCCAATGTATGTGGTCTGAGTATGCATTAATAGAAAAGTGCTTTATAAATCTAATCCATTATTGTTTGTGGAAACACACCCTCTATTTCACTAAGGAAGAACCTGAAAAAAGTAAGATTCTTCTACTTCCGTTTGTTTATGGAACTTCCAAAGCTTCATAGATGAACGGAATGATACTCAACATTGCATTGTTGTTGGACAGGCTTTGTTAAATCTGGTTAATTGGAAAAAAGTGAGCTTGTCATTTGGAGCCATTGAAGAGACCACATCTAATATAGACTATTTCACACAGAAACTGAATTGAGCGTCTGGATTATGGGCTATTATGAGGTAAACAGGATGTTTATAAACAGCAAATTATACAAACTATTCTACAACAATGTCAGAAAAAAATATGAAGCAGGACATTTCAGCAGAATATTACAAAAATACTGAAAGGAAATATGTAGGAAATCCATACCACCTCCACCTTTTGTTGTTTGTCCTTATGCAGAAATAACAACTTGACATGATGTCAAAGCCAATCCGAGCCATCTTAGTCTGTTCTTTTATTCTATTGATTGAATCATTCCAGATTTATATAAATGACGGAAATTCCCATCTCTGTGCTTAAGGGGAAAGTGAATTGTTAGCAGCTCAGTCTATTTTTAAAGGTGATACTGCACTCTGTCCCAGCACACGTGAAGGCCTCATCTCATCCTGTAATCTTATTAATTATTCAGACAGGCTGAGATGAGTGGTCTTACATGCATGGGCAAACAAGCACTCACAGACCTCAAAATCTGCTGCTTTGGGAGTGGACTGAGAGAAGAAAGGCTGAAGAAATAAACATATTAGCCCTGCTATTGGAAGACTGAAGGGTCAGGATCACACAACTTTAAAGATTCAATATGAATGATTTGCACACACTTGTGTACTAATGTTTACTGACTCCATTACTACAGTAACAACTGTCTTGATTACTTCTAACAACATTTGTAACATACCATTGTGGAAAGTTTTTCTTTGTAAATCCTTATGCTGCCTCCCAAGATGCTTCTCTTGTCAATGTCACTACTAGCTAACGCTGACACATTACAGTAGAAATAAACATGTGCTTGTTCCTTGGCCTCTATAGTGAATTGCCCTGTTTTTAGCTTACCAGCCGACAGGCTGTAAGCTATTGTCGTCATGCGGCGTCCGTCGTCGTCATCGTCGTCCTCTGTCGTCCTCTGTCGTCCTCTGTCGTCCTCTGTCGTCTGTCGTCCGTTACAAAAATTTCAATTGTCTTCGTCTCTGAAACTACAATTCCGATTGACTTCAAACTTGGTATACAGCTTCTTTATAATGATGTCAACAAAAGGTAGTGAAATTATTTGGATCCGGATCTGATTCTGGATTTGATGCGACTTTGAAAAATTTCCCCATTATCAGAGATAGGAAGTGGATCGATGCAATAACTCAGTAAATATAAATAATATCAAGTGTAAATTTCTACAGTCCAGCCCTGATGGGGAGATGACCAAAGCATAATGGCCACATGCTGATCAGGATCTTCTTCTGGATCAGGGAACTTACAGAAAATTTAACATGGGCTCTTATGGGGAAAAAATTTCAATCGTCTTTTTCTCCCAAACTACAGTTCTGATTGACTTCAAACTTGGTATACAGCTTCTTTATGATGATGTCAACACAAGGTATTGCAATTATTTCCATCCAGATCTGATTCTGGATTTGGTGCGACTTTGAAAAATGTTCCCATTATAGCAGATAGGCAGTGGATTGATACAATAAATAAGTATCAATGATATCAAGTTGGAATTTGAATTTTTTACAGATCTGATTGGAATATGACCAAAACACGGGCTATTTCTGTAATATAATAAATACACATAGCTGGGTGATAATAAATGGCATCTGGATACATTTCCCAAAGCTTTTAATTTGGCCAGTAAGCTACAGGGCCATTGGTCCTATTTTTTACAACTTTATTTGTTGTACTCCTAGTTCAGTCAGAGCTTGCTGCTGCTGGTGCTTTGATTGACAGCTTGTTTCTAAGTTGGACTTTTGCTTCTGTTTGCTGACTTTAACATTTTTCAGAAAAGATTTTCTGTAGTTATGCTTAAACATTATGTGAACAACACAGTCAATGGATTTTTCATGTAAGACAAATGTATTTTCGACATTTATCGAGTAGGTGAAATCATTTAGTAACATATTTAATATATCTCAGGGGTTTAATAAAGTTTTTTCAGTTTTTGTATAACAGTTAAATATTGAGCAGATGGCTAAGTAACACTTCATTAGCATTCATTTGTTTAATTTCACCCATCAATCTTCCCCAGCTCCATCACCTTGTCTATTTATAGTCACTTCTGGCTCCAAAACCAAGATGTTGACAGCCAAATACAATCTCAAAGCGATGAAACACCGGCCCAGGAAATAATGTGTGACATCACAATGGTTATGTCCACTTCTTATATACACTTGAGCCTTCGGACTTCCTGGACACGCACACATGTCCAAATACCATAACTGATTTAAGATGACGTATCAGCAGACGGAGCCTCCCTGAGTCTTCTGTTTTAACTTGTGTGAAAGCTCAGTTGCCAAAGTTATACTGTGTGTTCAAAGACCAAGTAAAACCAGACTAATGATACAATAAAAACTGAATTTTCTGCAATAATGTTAAAATTCCATTTTTTTCCTCTAAAAACTCGATATCCAATTTTGATTTCAATTTTTGGGTAAAACTGCAAAAGACAACAAAGTCGGCATCTCGTTTTTGTGTGCAGCCCACAATCCAAGGCACTGCTCCCTTCCTCACATAGGTGATGGTATCACGGAATCCCCGGAAATTCCGTGATGGGACCACAGAAGTTATACTAATGTAAGTCAGTGACAGGCATCAGTCATATGTACGTGTGCGGACCGCGTAAGATGAGTGATCCCCATGCGGTTATATTGAAATTGAGGGATCCATACATGGAGGAGACCGACCCAGGACACGCTGGAGGGATTATATCTCTGGGCTGGCCTAGGAACACCTCAGGATTCCCCTGGAGCTGGTGGATGTGGTTGGGCAGAGGGCTTTCTGGGCTTCTCTGCTGAGGCTGCTGCCCCCGCGACCCGGACCTGGATCGGTAGAAGATGCGGTACGGATCTGTGCGTAGACAATGTAAGATGAGTGACCCCCATGCTGTAATATTTGAACTGGGGGTTTCATGGATGAAACCACGGCTTACATTGGTAAGCCGACTGTGATGGGCCCACTACTGAGGGCCCATCACAGATTTAAGGTCTGTGGTCATTACACGGACTTCTGTGAAAGACTGCTCTCACACATAGTAGGAGGAACCTACAGTAGCCCGGAGGTGTGTGGCCTGGAGACACGAGAGATGAAATCAATTTGACAATTTCCCTTTTTTAAAAATCATCCTAATTAAAAAAATCGATTTAAAATCGATTAGTCATGCAGCCCTAATTATCATCATGTTTGGTCCACATTTGGTGCAGAAAGAGATGGTAAAAATGGGCTTCTAAAGGAAGCCCTTGCATGAAAAAAGAAACAAACACAAAACAAGTGGTGCTAGGAACAGCAAACCCCACCCCTCACATGTATCGTAGCTTATTTTGGCATGGATACAGCTGATGTCTAGGCATGTGGTGATGTCAGCATATCAATTGCCTCTATATATGTGCCAAGTTTGAAGTAAATTGAAACAAAATTGATGTTTTTAAAGACATTTGAAATTTGGCCCATTATTAGAAAATGGGAGAAGAAAAAAGACTGAAAAAATTCAGAAAAATGTGAACTTTGATCTACTTTTCCCAAAATGTAACCACATCTATTCTGGGTCACTGGCAATGTATAACCAAATTTGGTTTAATTCAACCAATAATTTTGCTGCTACAGACATGTGAACTTTTGCCCTTTATAAGTAAATGGGAAAAAAAAAAAGATTTTAAAAAATCATGAAAAATGTAAACTTTGACTTGTGTTTCCCAAAATGTAATGACATGTATTCTGGGCTACTGGCAATTGACAAACTTAATTTGGTATGAATTCAACCTATAGTTTTGCTGCTACAAACATTTGAAATTTCACCCATTATAAGTAAATGGGAAAAAAAAAGATTTTAAAAATTCATAAAAAATTTGAACTTTGACCTACTTTTCCCAAAATTTAATCAGATTTATTCTTGGTCACTGGCAATATATAATCCCAATTTGGTATGAATTCAACCAATAGTTTTGCTCCTAGAGTGTTAAGAAACAAATAAACAAACTGAACCAAAAACAATACCCCTTGCCTCCCCTTCGGGGGTGGGGTAAAAACATGTTACTGCTTTTAATGGAAAAGTGGACTACACCAACCAATCAGATGAGTGGCATCTGGTGACACCTGATTGTTTTTAGAAATAGTTGTATATAGTTTTCCTAAAAACACCTGAGGCATTGCCTGAATTTTCATCTAAATAGTTCTATCTTTATTATTTACTAAATTTATAATTTTTTAAGTTTTCAATTTATTTATTCATTCTAAATTATAAAAGTGGATCATTCAACATGTTTTTGTTGAAAAACAGTAAAGAATCTAACTTTTTCCTACTCAGATTATGTTTTTTTTTTGTGAGTTTAGGTTGAGTGCAAATAGAGCATATCAAATGGAAAAAAATAACAGTAAAGTCACACAGGTGAGGTTGTGCTGAAAAAAATGATACCAAACAAGGCAAGACAGTTTTTTTAAATGAAAAATACAAAGATAAAATCAAAAGTATTCAGGTTGCGATTTGTCAAAAAAAACGGGGGGGGGGGTTGTGGTCCATAACTAATGGAACTAAAGCTGGCATGAAACGAAAGTGAAACTCTACATACTTTCAATCTCCAACTCCCAGGTTCTATTCCTCTATTATACAGTGGATCTTACATGAAATTTTCACAACTTCTATCCTGTATCCAGTGGACACACAAATGCTGGGCCCAGGAATTTGTCACCTTTAACCCCCCCCCGGGGCCTCAGTGCATGGGGACGTTCACAAATTCTGAGACTGCCGACAGTTCGGCTCAGGTGAACGTTAGTGCCAGTAATGGAGGATATAGTGTAAGAAAACTCAGTCACAACCTACCTGTCATTTCAATTGGTTGGTTGTCCCCCCGAGGATGAAATTCATTGAGCAGAAGTAGGGATTTAAAAGCCAGAGGGGGGGGTTGACCCCCACCCCTCCCAACAAATCGCACCCTGAAAGTTTTCAAGTCTGACCAAAATACACTCAAACTCCTAAGGGCTACAGACCAACAATAACTCAGTATGACTAACACAGCTCAATGAAGCATTCCATAACATCTAGATTACTAGCAGAGTTGTCATTTCATAAGCTTCAAAATAAGAGTGGATGCTTTTTTTTTTCCCCACAGTGAAACTGTTTCACATTTTCCTGACTACACCGGCCTATGTTAAGATTTGAAACTTATTACATTTCTAGTCAGGGCAGTGTAAAAAATTTTGTATTTCATAGCAATGCTGTTGCCAAATTACACATTATAAGGTATAGAAGATACAGAGGAAAAGGCCTTAAAGCTATACCTACCAATCTGGCATGTCACACAGCACTTAGTAAAAATTCTGCCTCCCTCCAAAGCCCCACCCACTTCCCCCTGCCTAAGCTCTGATGCTCTGCTCCTCACCTAACACATGCGGTGGGAAGCGGAGGTAGAGGCAGAGTTGCTGTCCGATCCGGCGTGGTTGCGGACCCCTCCCTCAGCAATCAGACACACCATCATCCACATGTTGCTCCTTTATCACTACGAGACCCTGTATTTAAGGGTCTGGTCTGTGGATCATTGTGTTCACTGCACCTCATCACCTACCATAAAGGCTCCCACAGTCGGGGGGACTGTGCTGTACTGTGAGTGCGTGGACTCTGCACACTGTCTGTGGACATTTTAGGTTTCATAGTCGATACATTTATCATCCTACATCATCCTACATTGTGTGACACTAAGTATGTGTACGCGGAGTCCGCACGGCTGTAAAATTTGAGCTTTGCGTGGACATGTCTGCAGAGTCAAGTACGCCCGACTCCTGGACACCATCATCACCATTATCACCATCCTTCACCGGACTCTGACTGCTGCAGTCGGGTTTTTCGGTTTGTTCCCCTTGGTTATTGTTTCTCTTAAGAAATCTGTTTTTTTCCCTTCAGCACTGTGCATTTGAGTTCTATCCATTCACACCCCTTGACAGGAGGAGCAGTGCAAGTGAAATGTCAGATTCAGAGGCACCGGTGTCTGATGCGGGACAGCAGCAACAGATGACTGACAGGAAGCTTGGCCAATTATTTTATTTGGACCGAATAAAATGATTGGTCAGACTTGATTGGTCAGAAATATCTGAGAATTAAACATTTTTGAGTTTCAAAACGTGGTGGATTTCTTTTACATTTTAGTTTGCCACACGCTTATTAGGAGCATTTTAAGATTGCAAAAGAAAACTGTAAAAATACCACATCGTACAGTATAGCTTATAGCTTATAATTGTGCCCTGGGAGGTAGCTAGAAGAAGTAATTGCAAGTGTCAAATATCGTTCCATTCATATGCAAATCTGCAACCTGACCAGCAAGTATCTGTCCCCATTCTCTCCAAACATGAATCTAATGCTCAGGATCTTCTTTGAGTCTGCCATGGCCAGTGCCATACTGTATGCTGTTGCATGCTGGGGCAGCAGGCTGAGGGTTGCTGATGCCAATACATTCAATAAGCTGATTTGCAAGGCCAGTAACATTGTTGGGATGGAGCTGGACTTTCTGACTCTTCTGATTCTGAAATGCTATACTTCCATATTATTTAGATCATAGAGGAGGAGTGGTGGGTTTTCCTATGCCGTCACTTCCCTCAGTAGCAGCAGCAGCAGCAGCAGCAGGTGATGTTTGGTGTCCATTAACAGATCGTAAAAACCTGGTCAACATGTTGTGTTAATAGGCCTGTTTCACCAGGGCTGGCCATCTGCTGTGTGTTTCTGTGTCAGGTCATCACTCAGGCTGTCAGCTCCACTCCATTATCACTACCATCCCATAAACAGTAAGGCTCTGTACAGGATCTAAATACAGGGATTGGGAGCACTGTGGGATTTATTCAGTTTCAACTACACACAGCTGGACTGTATAAATTGTCTTCCATTAGTTAAACATTTGAAGCTTAACATTGAAAGGATTATTTTAATAGGTAAAATTAATCACTAGCAGCAGCTAGATGTTATAATGGATTAGATTAGATTTACATAGCACTTTTCTATTAATGCATGCTCAAAGCACGTACAATTCATTCACTCACACATTCACGATCTGATGGTGATAAGATACATGTGTAGCCACAGCAGCCCTGGGCTGACGGAAGCGTGGCTGCCAGTCCATGACAACGGCCCCTCCAGCAACAACCACCAAACATTCACACGCATACACTGAAGTGTCTTGCCCAATGACACAACGGCATCCTTGACTAGGACAGAGCGGGATTCGAACCATCAACCCTTCAGTTACTGGACGACCCACTCCACTTCCTGAGCCACGTAGCTGTTACACATATTTCATATTCAACTCATCAACCCACCAAAATATAAAACATCCAAAAATGACTTTACAGACTTAACATGTTATTGCATTACCCTTGAAATTAGAGTGGCCAAAATCTTCCCAATTAGGACTTTTTTTTTCACAATGGAGCTTAATACTTTATACTGGCAACATCATTAATAATACTCATGCTGGAAGGTCCCAAAGTTCAATCAGATGTGTCTTCTACTATTGCATCATATTTGAAATCAGGTAAATGAGGTATTGGCCCAAAATGTGGCTTATTAGGTCACAGCAACTCTGACCATTGACCATCAGAGTCTTTTAAGTTCATCTTTTAGTGAATGTTCATGTGAAGGCACAAGGACCTTGGGCCCAAAATGAAGCCAATGGGCAAGACTCTTAGGGCCTGATTTACTAAGATTGCAAATAACAGGTGCAAATGTGCTTGCTCGCGCTAATAAATGCGCGTGCTATTGATTTGCGTGTCACAGGTGATCAACTAAGATTGCCTGCGCAAATGACAACAGGCGCAAAGTCTTGGAGACTGCCCTAATTAAATGAGGATTTTGCATGTGGTACTGGTTGTCGTCATGGAGACAGTGCGCTGTAAAAACTGCTCTGGGATATCTCAGCACTCATAAATATGAAGTTACACTTTTTCCACACAGACGGGTGAATAGGTGTTTCTCTCTTGTTGTTTGTTAGTGGTGAAGTGTGTTATTAGTGAAATAAATACCTTCTCTCTTTATGTTGCTCTGTATGGTGAATGTATGGTGACTGAAAACTTTTAAATCCGTGGCCATGAAATAAAAAAAAAATCTGCACGCTAAATGGGTTGCACGAACTTTTTTGCCCATTTGAGAGGTGCAAACCTCAGTGTGCCCTGTTAGTAGATAAGCTTCAATGTGTTTTTGCGTGCACAGTCAAGTTGGCACATGTTTTTACACGCGCAAACCTTTCGTAAATCAGGCCCTTACAGTTTTAAACTGACAGCCACTGGCTCCCATACACTGGCACTGAAATTCTCTCAAAAAATAAGACATCAGAATTGAAAGTTTTTCCTAGGAGAAATTCCTATGTCACTTGTTTCATTTCGGATCTCTAGTAAGTGTTCTGATTGTCCACCTTCAGTTTTTTCCCTCATTAATAAAACTTCCACAAAAATAGAAGGGTTTTGTTGTCTACTGCATTGGCCTTTGATTGACAGGTCTTTATGAGTACTCTCTCGTCTGTCGAGTTAATTGAGAAGGGTGTTGTTTAGATTTTATCGATATTACTACTTCTACTACTACCAGTACTGCTAATCGATCCAGTACTTTTACTCTGTTTGTATTCTATTGTTATTGCTTCTTTTTTCAAGTTAGGGTTACAGTTTAAATTTTATACAGAATGATTTGCTTTGTTTTCTCATTTATAGCATAGGCCTATGTAATTATATTAATTTTCTTAGTAGTGAAGTGCAAGAGCATAGTTTTGAACTGATCACTATTATAGATATACATGATCGTAGCGTAAAACAAATATACATTTTTCACTGCAAAGGAAAATTGTTTTTCATCCATCATATTTAAGTGTAAGATTGAATGCAGGACTTCAACATTGTTTTGACAGTATGGAAGTTTGTCTGAAGCCTCCAGATCTCCATATCCTCCTGCTCTAAATGTATGAACGACAGATGATGCTCTGACCATTTTAGGTTATATTTCTGAATATACCCATAGGGAAACAATGAGGTGGTCACCGGTCACTTTTAATTATAAACTCATATTTATATTCGGACTCCAGTTTGCTTGCATAGTGGTACATGACATAAACAGACCACACAGATGAACTGTGTAGTAAACATCACGCTGTGCATTTCTCCGCCTGTACTAGGCATGAACTTGCACAAAGTTTTTTGAAACATCGCTCATGATTCGGGCTGAATTAGCAAAAGACCCATGTCATCGAGTGAAGTGTCTACTTTCTTGTGTGGAAAGAGAGATTATCTGTCTCAGACCCAAGACCAGGTCGCTCATCTGGACTGAAAATTGCAAATATGCATCACAGACAAATGTCAGTCAAAAAGGAAGGTAGTGAGAAATAATTGCTAACAACTTCCATGTTTCTGTAATACATTGGAGACCTATCCATCCATCCATTTTCTTCCGCTTTATCCGGGGCCGGGTCGCGGGGGCAACAGTCTAAGCAGGGATGCCCAGACTTCCCTCTCCCCAGACACCTCCTCCAGCACTTCCGGGGGGACCCCGAGGTGTTCCCAGGCCAGCCAAGAGACATAGTCTCTCCAAAGTGTCCTGGGTCTTCCCTGAGGCCCCCTCCCGGCGGGACATGCCCGGAACACCTCCCCAGGGAGGCGTCCAGGAGGCATCCGAAACAGATGCCCAAGCCACCTCAGCTGGCCCCTCTTGACGCGGAGGAGCAGCGGCTCTACTCTGAGCTCCTCCCTGGTGACTGAGCTCCTCACCCTATCCCTAAGGGTGCGCCCAGCCACCCTGCAGAGGAAACTCATTTCAACCGCTTGTATCCGGGATCTTGTCCTTTTGGTCATGACCCAAAGTTCATGACCATAGGTGAGGGTAGAAACGTAGATTGACCGGTAAATCGAGAGCTTCGCCTCTTGGCTCAGCTCCTTCTTCACCACAACTGACCGGTACAGCGACTGCATCACTGCACCTATTTTTTTTTAACTTTTTTGTCTCCAGTACCATTAGGAAAACCTTTAACATCAGAATTTAATGATACTCTGGTCTTAAATTATTTGGCCCCAGGACCTCATCCCTACAAGCTGGACTTTTGAAGTTTTTGTTTATTTTTTCCTGACAAACAGCTAAACTGTAGTTGCGGTTAACACGTTCCACTCACAAGACTGTAAAATGAATTTTTTTCACTTTGCTGGTTGAAATGTACTCTTTTATCAAGTGAGTAAACTAACACTTAGCATTAGTGTACCTCCGACCCCCTAGTTCCATCTCTTTTGCCCAAATATGTTCATTTACAGCTGCAAAAGCCTTGGTGATAGGCGAATTGCAAACTCGTACACCATACTTGTACACAGTCTAAGTTTCACATCTACTTTTAAGACATTCTGTGAAATCATTCCTGAGATATTGTGTTTCAAACATAATGATGACATTCTTATAGAGTCGAATAGACACATCTTTGAAATTAACAGTTACTTTTGAAATTAACAGCATAATAAATGCTTGGAAAACAAATTTAAAAATACCGCTTAAGAAAATAGGCATTCTTTGACATACAGATATAGAATAATCCATGAATAATAATTAAATATGCACATTTGCAGTAAGTGAGACAGATTAATTGTGGGATTTAGAAATTATTAAATATCATAAACCAAAATTCACCACTTTAAATTAAAGAACTAAAGTATGAATAGACATAGGTTGAGTACTGTGATTTCTAACTTGACCTCAGAAACAGTGGAAATTTGAAGCAAAAGAAAAAAAAATGCATTATTATTGAACACAAAAGCAGCACCTTTGCTCTGTGATTCTCAAGTCAGCAGTGTTTGCTTTGATCGCCTACAGGTCTTCTTTTCTGAGTGCTTAATACTAACAGTGATTCTTGAAGTGAGGCTTTGTGTGTTAACCTTTGCAAAAAAAAAAACACCAAAAGGTCTTCACTCCATATTTCTTGGTGTGAGACTGCTGTTTGCAGTTTATCATGATACTGAGTGCTTAGAATAAAAGATGAAAACCTGTGTGGAAAATATCTGCTTCTGTGATATCTGTTAGAAAAAAATAGATTCAGCACAGTGGTTGTTGTGCGATTTTGTTTGATACACCGACAAAACACCCCCTGCTTCTGTCTCTCCTCGGTCTTTTCACCGTGGCAACCTATGACGCCATGGAAACCTATCATCTGTCTCTGTGATAGTTCAGTGTCATCCTGTGATGCCCTGATGGGACTGTGTGTCATCACTGTCATTTTGTGAGTCAGAAAGGATCCATTGACACATGTGTAACTGTGTGTGGTTTGTCTTTAGGTGTGTATCGAGACCTATGAGTCCAGCTGTCACCAGCGCAGCATCAACACGGCAGTCAGAGCCACGCTGAGCCAGATACTGGGAGACCTGACACTACAGCTGCGACACCGACAGGAGGTCACACAAAAACACACAGATCAAAGTAGATGCAAAAATACATTCACATACATCTGTAAACAAATGCAGGCTAGCACCAGAGATTATACCGGAACTTATTCCTGAAATTTGAGTCTGCAGATCTGATACTGGCATTAATTTTGAAGGTAAATGTTTTTTAAAAGAGATTAAATCCAGAAGAAAGTTTGAGATTATAGTTGAAGAACCCTGAGAATTTAGAACATTCTCAACAAAAATCCCTGCACCAGTAGCTCTGCCTTTTTTTCACAGCTTGAAATCTCAGCGGTAGCATGGGAACAATTCATTATTTCATAAGTTCAATCAGACAGCCAAACTCTATTTGCATTTTTCTGTTTTTACAGTTTCAAGTTCAAAACTCATCACAGGAGATTGACAAGCTAATTAAATAAGATGAAAACAACAACAACAACAACACTAAAACAGTATAAGAATACATTAATACTGACACAAACACTAAAATAGCATAAGGATAAAGCACCTGCATGGTAAAATCAAGTACTGCTTTGAAACTCTGTACTTGTTACAACATAGCACAGATACACAAGAGACACTCGGTAAACAAGCCTCCTGTTGTGTTTTTTCTCCACAGGGAGCAGATGGAGATGAGGTGACTGCTCCACCACTGCAGAGAAGAGGTAACACTCACTGCTCCTACCAACCCAAATTGGTGCAGTATCTCTGTAACTCTTGTGACAGTTACAAACAGCATTGTACAAAAGTGACATTCATATGATACTATAAACAGCAGCAACAACCAGTGTCGTATAGGTTGTATATACGTATAATGTAGTTAAGCATTTAAATGTTTTTTTAATCACACACCCTTTCAGGATGATTTTACAACTAATTTTTGGGTTGAGACCTAATATCCTTCTAAACTGGGGACGACAACCATTCCTTGTAAATAAAGACAATGCAGAAGTATCTTTAGATATAATAATACCACCAGTTGTCAAGATATGTTGGCTCCATTGACATCCTACTATATAATGCACGTTCTGTGTCCGATTGATTGATCGATGTTGCAGCACAGGAGGGTGTTTGTACGGATTTTCCTCAGCCTTCACAGGCCTGATCGCCGCCAAACTCGCCAAATGAATAGAAACATTACCTGACTATCTACTAAGCACAATTTTATGTCCGTATTCAAATGTTGTGAGGTATGCTGGGCGATTTTAGCCTCTCTCTACTTTGAATTCTTCATCCCTGCCACCATACTCCATTTTCGGAAGTGGTTATGCTGCTGTTCCTGAAATTTCTACTGCTAGCAGCCGATGTTACAATGTGAAGGCTGCAGTTCACTACCGCTGTATGAATTTAATCACGCTTGACAGGCCAAACAAATACATGCTCTTCCCCTCATGCCTCACATGTTGGCTCAAATTATTACCTGCACAATGCATAATTAAATGGTAGTTTACAAATTGCTAGTGGTGGCAGACAAGTTCTACTATCGTACAATGGCACCATGGGTACAATGCCGCTAGTCCATTTAAAAACAAAAGAAAAGTTGTTGCATACACATTTTTCTGTAGTCCTGCATTGCATTTTTGTTTCACAATTGTGAAAAATCAGTAATGTTTTAGTAGACATTACAGTGTTGCTTTACTTGAACCAGAATCTGGTGGACTGCCTGTATCTTGGTGGCCCTTTTTTAAATTATTCCTGTGATAAGTCTTAACTTATACAGGGTTTGGATATCTTCTCCCTCATCTTTTTAAAATAATTAAATAACCAACAGCATCAAGAAACAGAAAGTAACATCAGTATTGGCATTGCCTCTCGGCCAAAATGTCTTTTTAAATTGCTATTGGTAGTAACCACAACATTTTACAGTTAGTGCATCTCTATGTGTAACATTTGTTAGTCAGCAGTGTGTCTGTGTTTTCAGTAAGTAGTACTGTTAAGTTTTAGTTATCAGTGGTTCTCCAGCCCCTCCATTCAGTATGTAACTGTGGCTACATCTACCGTACTTTACGAATGATAAGCCACACCTGACTATAAGCCACACTCACCCCGTCTCCAACGTGTCACCATCGCTTCATTGATGCCAAGCTTATGTGCAGCAGCTCTATTTCCTTCTTCGTCAGCTGGATCGATCGTTAGCCGAGAAATCATAAATTAGCTGCATCATTTTAGAGCCGCGGGTTCGAGTGTGTGGAAGAAAGTAGCAGCTTATAGACCGGAAATTACGGTACTTCTTTTATGCAGTGTGTAGTCTGAATGTGGCCTGCTGACTAATATTTTGACAATAGTCAATTTCAGACTTTCTACAACATGCCCTGTTAATCCTAGACTCATGTTTTAACTAAGTGTGACCAAAAAAAAAAAGATTAAGCCAGACAACATGACCTTTCCTCTTACTCCACTCACTGTCTGCACAGAGACAACTTTCATCCATCTACTCATTTGTTTTCCGTCACAGATGAGTATATAGGCTTTTTTTCAGTTAATGTTTAGCACAAAGAGTTTTACAGCCGCTGTAAAACCACTGTAATCACCAACCTGTAGGTCTGGGAGACTGCTTCTTTATAGCACAATAAATTGACACTCAGAAGTTATCAGCCAGTATGGCTGCAGAAAGCCACACTGAGCTTCTTTTGATTTGGTTTATTCAATGCAAAGAAATTAGGTGCGAAGAATAGAGAGAAGTATAATGAGCCTTTTATCACTTTATGTACATAATGGATGAAGATCAAGTAGGTGCAGTAAATCTGTTTTGTTATTTTGTGTATTTGTAGATATTTCTCCCACTAGCCAAGCTCTGTGTGAAGATGTGGTGATGGTGCTGACAGTTTTCTGTGAAAAACTGGAGTCGGTGGACAGGTATTTCTGCACTTTCGACGAGGATTATTCCTTTTCCTTATCATGTTTGCTATAACAAAATGGTTTGAATTTTCAGCATTCACGTATGTGGATACATTTTACTTTCAGTGATAATCAGCTCCTGCAGCTCCTGTACCTGGAGTGCATCCTCTCCATGCTCAGTAGCTGTCCGCCCACAATGCATCTGTCCAGAGGTTTCACTGACCTTGTATGGTAAGGCTTAGATGCTTGTATACTATACTGTATATGCACTGTAGTAAAGATGGTTTGGAAAAAATAATTTAATACTTATTATACTGTTTCTTTTTTATTCAGTAATAGTTACTGATTATTTATTATTGCATGCAGTAGCTCTGCACAGAAACAGCCAGAACCGAAATGTCCATTGAAGTTCTTTACAACAGTGAAGAAGTTAAATCAGTGCTTTTACTATCATTAGACCCTTTTTTGCAAGTATCCATACTTCTAACAGAGTGAAGAGTTTGTGTATTTTTACCACCTCTCACCCTCATTTTTTGCATGTGCTTTTAAGCTTTTCTTCCTTTTATTAACTTTATTATACTGCAAGATGCTGTACAGTCAAAAATAACCAAAATGATGCTACTTCTTCTAGGAAACAGCTGTGCCCATCCCTGGTGGCGATCATGGGAAATCCAGTCAATGACAAAACCATCACCTCGCACCACAGCCTTATAGGGGTGCCAGACCGGGAAAGACTCTCAGACAGACTTAGTTTAGGTAACTTGATTGGGAGCTTTTTGGTTTGATTGGTTCCTGGGAAAATGTGGAAGTGAATATGTGCACTGTAGCTGTACAGTGAAGTAGGTATATTTGTACTCAATATCCAATTTTTATCTATTGATAAACACTTAAACAATGAAATGTACAATTAGAACGATGAACCCAAAAAATGAACCCTAATTTAATTTAAAAATGTACTCCAATTTGTCATGCAAATTATGGCAGTATTTTACCATAAAGTAACCAGTGAAACATATTAACGTTGTCATTAATGTTGTGCCATTGGCTTTATAAACTTGTATAAACTATTGTAGCTGAAAAATATGAATCATGCCTAGACTTAATGAAAGTTGACAAACAATAATACAATGTTCCACAGCCAGTTTTAATGTTGTAAAGTAAAATCATTACAAATTAGAAAACTATGGAACTAAAATACTATGGGAGAGCTAAATCTTGTTAAAGTTTCAATATATAAGATTTAATTTGTAAGGGGAATTTGTTCTGTGGTGGGAGCCGGTCATTTACTGATATTACCACAGGCCAATCCAGTGGTCTCAGGTGCCTGCATCTATGATAATGGCTACAATCCACTGATTTCCAAATAGAAGACCCTGGTCAGTTTTTCGCAAAAAAGCTAAAAAAAAAAAGTACTTAGAAATGGTATTGATTAACATCAACAAATGACCTAGCACAAAACAGACTCCAATACAAACGTGTATTTGACTCTTACATTGAACTTTTAAATACCAAAATATAAATTTACCAACTTAATCAGTAAAAAAGCTCTAGACTGAAAAAGGTCACTTGTTTTACACCAATATGAATTTGTCTGTGTGAAAGCCTCCTGCTGGAAGTATTTATGTAAAATCTCAAATTTCAGGAATAAGTTACAGTTCATAACTTAAGTTTCTTCTTAGTAGGTCTTCTCTATTTTTGACACTGGTTCATCATAAATTTTACCTTAAATGTATCTGAATGATATTATAGATCGTTTAAATATTAGCTTATGCTTTTATTTGTGGTTGTAAAAGGGAGCAAGAGAACTTTCGATCAGCAACACTTTCATATTTCATATAATTTTCGTCATCCAGGGATTGGTTTGGAGGTAGAGTCCACTTCTGGTGGGGGGGTATCTGATCAAGGCAGAGGATCGGGCTGCTCATCCAGTGCCCCCGCCAGGATAGCACCGGTGGTGCGGACAGTGTGCTACATCGCTGCAGAGCTGGTGCGTCTGGTGAGCTGCGTGGAGTCGATGAAGCCTGTGCTGCAGTCACTTTATCATAGGATCCTTCTTTACCCCCCTCCTCAGCACCGTACTGAGGCCATCCGCATCATGAAGGAGGTAACCACACTAACAAACCTTTACTTCTGACCTTTTACTTATTTACTTTAGATTTCCTGAAATTTGACATGGTCAGAACCTGAAACATACAGGATTTATGCATCATATCAGAAAATTCAATCCACTTTGACATAACCAGATTACTTAGATTTGTTTTCAAAATACAATGAATGCATTTAACTTCAGACAGAAATGTTTGGAAAGCACACTTTTGGTCAGATTCAGGATTTGTTTGTCAGGCACTCTACATAATAATGAAATAGTATAATGAGATGAAACAAGTGAATGTAGTTGAATCACATTGAATCTTTGTGTTTGTCAGATTTTGGGCAGCCCTCAGCGGCTGTACGACCTTGCTGGTCCATGTGTGGCTGAGTCTGAAACTAGAAAACGCTCCTTCTCAAAGAGGAAATCCCACCTGGATCTGCTCAAGCTGTATGTTATATTTCTGTTGATGTCTTTCTAAAAAAGTTATTTGTACATTGAAGAGTGATGTGCATTATTTTAGAATCTTAAGCCTCAGTCACAAAGCTTCTTATGAGATCTGGAGTTTGTAGATTTTATGTTGTACGAAGACTGTACAGCTGTAACGTTCTTTGTAAGGGTGCCTAGGGACCTTCCTACATCATACCTACAGCCACTTCATTAATGATTTTGTAATAAGGTGGCCGTACCCTAACCCTATGTGCAACTCATAGCACTCTCAAGTCGATGGTAGGAAGATCTTATGCTTTTTCAGAATATTTAGATCGGTATATAAACAGTGACCGTGTACTAAAAGTCCTGCGTCATGATCATTGCATTCAAGACAGCAATAATGCCCACAACACTGAAACTTCTCCAGCTGCAAGATGAAGAAAAGGAAGATAAAAATAAAAATACATCACACTTGTATAATGCTTTTTTGGACACTCAAAAACGCTTCACAAACAAAGATCAAGCAGTTGCGGCTGCTTTTGGTCTGGTAGCAGCAGAAGAACAGGGACATTCTAAAATGCTTAATGTAAAAAAAGCTTAATGTAGCTTAATGCTTGAGAACAGTGATCAATCATCACCAAAGCTTGTGTTGACATCAGGCATGCCCACTTTCACCTCGGCAAAAATGAAAAGGAAAACCCCAGATTTATGGATGCTGTCCATGTTAAGCCTTTTCCTCTCCAAAACAACTTAACATAGTTTAATCTTAGAGTATTGTTTTTTTTTTTTGTCATTCATTCATTCATTCATTCATTCATTTATTCATTCATTCATCTTCTGAACCGCTTTATCTACAGGGTCATGGGGGTGCTGGAGCCTATCCCGGCATTAGAGATGTCCACGCATAATTTGGTGATGATTGATCACTGTTTTCTGACATTTTGCTACGTTAAGCTTTTTTACATTAAGCATTTTAGAATGTCCTAAAGAGGATGCAGAGAAGACAGAGACGTTGGTGGGTGCGGCCATGGACACAGAGGCGGCACCTCTACGAACAGTATGACACTCTGTGAGCCTAAGACCTGACTCATTACTACCCTCCTGTTATTTTTCCGTAGGTAACAGAGTAAAGTAAGGTAGAAGATACAGGAACACTGATATATGAACTAATGTGATTAAATTATGACCCAGCATGTGTTTTATGTTTGGGATCATGCGCTGTCCATGGTGCTGAATCACACATTCCTGTACAATATGCGGGGATATATTGACCTGAATAATAATAACAAGAAGAATTAGGAGTCATAATAAGACATCAAATGAAGAAATTTGAAGTAGAATGTATAAAAATAAAATGAAGATACACAAGAATAATAAAGGGAACTGAACATTAAAACAACTAACTGTTCATCACCGAGTGCCTAACCCTAACTGTCCATCATGCACATTCTCTCCATCACCCTGATCCTCCACCAATCCACTAATAAAATACTCCTGAAATAAGTACTTATTCAAGTATCATTTGTTGTTATTCCTTCACTTGTGTATCACATAAAAGTCACAAACAAACTTGACGGAACTCATTCATTTCATCACAAAAAAAAGAAACAAAATCACAACAAATGGCAGGGGTATGAATAATTTTGAGGACGATTATATGTTCGCCTGACCATCAGCCATCAGTTGGTTTGAAACCTCAAGTTTGATTTTAGCCAACACCATTTTGGCTTTTGGAGCAAGAAGTGACCATATTTAGCACAACTGGGGAACCATATAGGATGATGATCCAACTCAGTGCAAAGGCTGAATTACTGACTCCTTAAAACTATAAACTTCATGGAACATTTATGAAATAAAAACCTATGATATCTTAGCCTTCTATTAAAAAAAGAATAATTAAAAAAAGCAACATTGTTTATTACAGGCTTCACGACAAGTTGAATTACTCATGGATAAAATATGATGACTTAGTGTTTGTAGAGACTGGCTGCTTAGCATGCTAACTTCAGAGTTAACCATAGATATCTGTACATAGAATACTAACATCTTTGACACAATGTCAAATTTGTTATTTCTTCAGATACTTTATAATTTCTGTTTTAAAAATGTACAAATGGTGCCTTTGAAACTCTGTATGAACACCCATTTCATTGGGTTTCAGCTATCCTGAGGTCTAATCAGCGTCATTTGAAATCAGACATTTCTCATTTAGGAGTAGTTACAAAGGCAGCCTCAAACTTATAACTAACATAGTGTTAAACGAATATTATCACACTAAAATCTCTTAATTATATGTGGAAGGTAGCTGGCCTTAACTTGATTGGCTTTGATCTTTTTCTCAATTGTAATGTCTGTCATACCCATAAACTTGCTGACAGCAGAAACCTGCAAACACAATAACATTTATATGTATTTGTGTCACTGTTGCAGAGTGATGGATGGCATGACGGAGGCCTGTATGAAGGGAGGCATTGAGGCCTGTTACTCTTCAGTCTCATGTGCCTGTGCTCTCCTCGGGGCGCTGGATGAGCTGTCCCAGGGCCGAGGTATCCAACCTGAGCAGGTATGAAGGAAAAAGAGTCTGAAATAAAATGTAGGTGTGTGTCGTCAAACAACTCCAGGATCATCTCAGAAGACAAAAAGAAAAACCCTTATATCTATTTGAATGAAGTAAAACTAGAAGCAGCAGCCTTTTAAAATATGGTGTTAGTAATAATTTGGATGCAGTAAATACAGCATTGCTGTATAGACTTGTGAAGTCCAACCCTTTTTGGAACTATTATGCTTGTCTCATACTTTCTCATCTGGTATTTTCAGTGCTATAAGTAAGAGATATTTCAAGATAGTAAACTACTGTAGTGACAGTTTGAATGTAACAGAAGAACAGATGGACTGCAGTAAGCTTTTGAGAGCTATATTAAGTATAGCATTAATTTGGTTAAAAAAAATCCAACTAAGTCAAAACACAAGGTAAAGTTAGCTAGCTTAGCATACCCGTACTAGAAATCAAAGACAGCTCAGTATTACTTATATACTTTTAGATATTTTTAACTATTACTGAAGTAGTTAAATATGATGTGAGATTGAATAAATACAAGCAACACAAGACAGATCCATCTTCTTCTTTGCTTGCTAACCACTGAAAGGATATTAACATCAACCAAAAAAAGAGTTAGTATTCATTAAATGAAGGTTAGATCCGTGTGTGCGTGTGTGTGTATATGTGTATATGTATATATATCCAGCCATAACAACAACATATAACCATCACAACTTCTGACACGAAACACACAAAACATTGTTTTGTAGTCTGTGTGTATGTGTCCATGGTCACTATAACGCTTGACACCCCCCTCTGAACTTGGAGAATATCTGCTGTCATATTTGCATGTACAATATGTGCACCTGCAGTTTAACATGATAAAATTTGTTAAAAAATGTGGAATTGGGCCATGCCCATTTCTGGGAGGGGCAGGACACAGGCACAGTGAATAACTGAGCATCTGCTCTCTCCAGGCTCGACTTCTCCTCAGGCGACTGGATGATCTGAAAGATGGGACAGAGTCAACACGAGAGTCCATGGAGATCAACGAGGCAGATTTCAGGTGGCAGAGACACATCCTGTCCTCTGAGCAGCCTCCGTGGGACCCCAGCTCTTCTTCCTCAAACATGGCCACCACAGGGGCCACTGAACGCAGTCCTGACATAAGCATCAGTATCACCACGGAAACAGGTCAGACCACCTTGGATCTGGAGGTAGGGGAGCTAAACCTAGGTTTGGGCCACACCACTCCTGAGGACTGTGGAGAGGATGCACCGCTTCCCTCACCATCATCTTGCATGGGTCAGGAGGGAACCAAACGACATCCGGTCCTTAGGCCTGACCGAGTTAGCCAGAGGGAAGAGGGAGGAGGAGGTACAGGAGATGTTGAAGTGGGAAGAGAGAAAGAAAAAGGGGTAGGAGGAGGAGAAAGAGGAGGTGCTGTTCCTCCTGATGTGGTACAGCGAAGCCATGCCCTCGTCTACCCTGACATCACCAACTTCCTGTCTGTGGAGTCCCGGGCCAGATCTCATCATGGTGGATCACGATACAGTGAGAGCAACTTCAGGTAGGAGTGTATATCCAAGCATTGGCTGTTAACAAAAAACTACAGAACTCATTTCACCACAAACTTTTTATGCCATCTTAGTGACTAGACAGGGAGAATCCTTTGGACAGTGCCTGTGTTTTTAATTGTTTGCTAACCGCGACACATTTTGCTGTTGACCTAAACTACATTGCACTTGAAAAATGTTATCAAACTTTTATTACTTTCATCATGGTATGTGCTGCTGACCTCTTGGCCAGGTTGCCCTTGTAAAAGGGATCTCGAACTCAAAGAGAATTAATCTGGTTAAGTAAAAGAAAAATTAAGTAAATATACAGATGGACCATGACAGTAATTTGACTGGACTTTCTCAACACTTTCTGGAAATCAAAACCCAATCTGAGGCCATATTTACTGAACAGGGAGGGCAGATTAGCATCTCATGCAGTCCAGAGTGTTGATTTTGGAGTTTCCAGTTCTGCAGGTGGTTCATGAACAGTGCACACTTTTTTAAACATGTAGCAGCATCATCACATTGATATATTGAATACATCAAGAGCGGCACACATTTAACACCGTTTTCTGCTGTAATCTTTTAGTTAGTTTATACTTTATGGTCAAGTAATAGTTTTGGTCAAATTGTGATACCTGCATGAAATGAAGCGGCAGTGTCAGTGGAATATAGTTATATCACAATTTGGCCAAAAATATGACTCAGGCAATTATGTTATGAGACGAACAATATGATAAACCCTGTCATTATCATTTTAGTTTTAAAGTATAAAATAATGCCTGTTCCTGTTTGTCAACTAGCATGGAGGAGCAGGACTTGTCACGAACAGAGTTTGACTCCTGTGACCAGTACTCCATGGCTGCCGAGAAGGACTCAGGGCGCTCAGACGTGTCCGATATTGGCTCTGACAATGTCTCACTGGCTGACGAGGAGCAGCAGACACCTCGTGACTGCCCGGGCCACCGCTCCCTTCGTACCGCTGCTCTGTCCCTCAAACTGCTCCGCAACCAGGAGGCCGACCAGCAGAGTGCCAGGCTGTTTATCAAGTCGCTGGCGGCGTTGCTGCCTCGGCTGTTGGGATTGGCCACGGCCACAGAAGTGGACCTGTCATTGCAAAACTTCTCCTCCACTTTCTGTTCAGGGCTGCAGGCTGGTAAGTCAGGAGGGAAGTGTACATTTAACATGATGTAGCCATAGACTTAAAACAGAACGATGTCAACTCTCGAAGTCTCCTCCACCACTTATCCACAAGTTCATTTCTGCTCATCGCTCTGTGCTCTGTACTCAATCTGTTGCAGTACTGTGTTCGCGAGTCCATAAAACACATTCAGTTGACATTCCAACCCCTTACATGTGATGATAAAGAGCAGAGGAAGTGGATGAAGCTTATAAGTAAAGTTACAGTTCTTGAAAAATGTTGATGATGAAATGATATTTGGTTTGTTTCCTAGCTAATGTTTATAGCACATTAGCTATTTAACATTAGTTCCCACTGCATCTGCCAAACCAGAACTTCATGGATTCACCAGATGTAGACAAAATTTTTATAAGATATTTCACATATTTGCACTTTGTTTTTCATTTTTCAGTCCTTTACCTGTACTGTACATCTAAGGGATTATAAAGAAAGGAATGGTTGACTCTATGTCAACACACAAGTGAGCATGATGTGAAGCGATGTACTGCTGCAAACAGACCAGGAAATTAAACACTATTTAAGACACATAAAATTGCAATTTTCTGCAGGTAAAACAATGACTATGGAAACTAATCATTGTATTTCAGCTAAATAGATTAATTTTGCCCCTTCTGAAACATAACTTGTGCCTCATTAAAGAAAGACATTATTGTAGACAGGCATACAGGTGTTAATGACTGTTTGGACCAAGGGATTAGTTTTATGGTTCTGTAATGTCAGACTTGTCAGACAAAAGGATTAGCCCATCAGTGGAGTGATAATTCACCAATGTAAGTAAAATAAATTTTTTTGGAGAGGGTTTGAAATTGAGGAGATGCCCATACTATATATACTGTGAGTTTGTTAGTTAAACAAACCGGACAGCGTATTTGCTGAGGGTGGAGTGCAGCTGCCTCTTTCTTTTGTTCTGTCAGATATGTACTTTTGGTGTGGGCTGCTTCTGAAAATGACATCCACTGTATGAAATAATGTGGCTGCACGAAATAAAATAAATGCAACGTTCTGTACTTTGTAAGAGTGCAGTGGTACATTATTAACAGTTCTTAATGTCATTGTTGAATCTTCTTTACAAAGACAATTTGTTTCTTGCATTAAAAAGTCACAAATATCTGCCAAGTGTGTCCACACAAAAATCTACTGCTTGGTGGGTGCATTTCAGTAGGAACCATTCAGTCACAGGTGTCAAATGTGCCATAATTGTCATATAAACACTGTTACGCTAAATGCTAAATAAGTTAGTTTTACACCTCACTCTGCCCTAGCCCTAGGAGAAAATTAATGAAAGAATGAAATAAGTATTTAAAGAACAAACTCTTAATGTTGAAGAAATAAAACTGAAGAAATACTGACTGATAGAAAAGTTATGTGGACTACGTATTAACATAAATACATTATAAACACCTATATATTACAAATAAGGTTTCAAGCGCTGTTTGTACAGTGTGTGTTCAGTTCATCAGTGTGCAGCAGGACCTTTTTAATGAAACATTATGCCTTCAAGCCACAACCCACAATTCATCAGTGAAAACACTGTGCCTGCTGGGAGTTTTTGCCTCAGTAGTGTGAAATTACAAATCAAATTAAACCTTACGGTTAAATGACTTAATGAATTTGCTGTAAATCCCTAGTGTGAGTTTCTGATTGAAACATTTTCACTCTCCAACAGCTCATACATGAAATACCATGCTCTGTTGCTCTGTTCTCACCTTTAAAGTCTTTACCTCCATCTTTTCTACACAAGTTAATAATGTCACCCACTGGCTTTTTCCATACTTAACAATAAGAATTTAAGTTCTTCTCATTGTAAACTTAAACATCCCCCTCCCCTTCCTGCAGCTGTTCCACAACAGAAACTGCTCCAAATAATCTGTGCAATAAACTGTACTCATATGTATTATCTCTACATATGTTTATATATATAATTATGTATATAGATATGTGTAGGTGTACATATAAGTATGTTCCCCATCCAACATATAATATATTCAACATGTACACAACAGCTGTAAATAGTTTTGATAGCTTTTTTATTTGTAAGTTACATTTCTTTATTTCTATAATGTATCTATTATTGCACTAACTAAATGCTCTTTTTACTTGTGTGTTTACTCCACTGTTGCTGCTGCAAATTTGGGACTAATAAAGGAATATCTTGTCTTATCTTGTCTTATCTTGTCTTGTCTTGTCTTGTCTTGGCCCTCAGGTGGGATCCACTCTCCAGGTTTTGAGGCAGGTGACACTCTTAGCTGTCAGTCACTGATGAATGCAGACGGCCTTTACCTGGTGTCGTACTACGCTCTGCTCCTCAACCTCAAACTCTGCTGCTGTGACTACTACAGACGGCGAACACTTACCCCTGTCCTCAGCCTGGTGAGGGTGCTGGTTCACTTATGTTGGATTTCTTTCACTGAGACATCTCACATTTCTGGCTGGATGTCACAGTTGAAGCAGAGATGTTCTGGTTTATATCTGGAGATACTGAAGCACATGTTGGGACATTTACTCTCTGAAGACATGTTTTGTGCTACAATGAGTTGTTTACATGAAAGCTATAGTTGTTATTGGTACTCAATGAGACAATAACAGATATTTGGAGCCAATTAGGGCTAGGCAATGAGGATCAAAAATCACATTTATTAAACTGAGTGTGATCCAACTAAACTACAGATGGTTTTACAGAGAGTATTCTGTTATTAGCTGCTTGCAGCACTGAGCCTGTTTACATGACCATAAACATTTGATAACTGGGAGTGATCAGATAATTGTTATAATCAGATCTGGTGTGTTTACATGCATTCAAGAAATGCGATAATTGAAAAATTGTGGCGAAGACGTTCCAGTCCATTATTGGATTTCTTTTGGGGTACGTACATACATAGTGATGGTAGACTTAAACTTCCTGTTATAGTCTTCCGCTCACGTTTGACTAGGTAACTTCTGTTTTCTACAATTTTTAATTGTTTTTACACATGTGCAGATGTAAAAGAACAAAATAAATCAGATTAACCTGTATACATGCAGGAAGACATCGGAGTATTGAGGAGAAATCCAGGTGTGTTAATCTGATTTCACACAATCAGATTACTGCTGTTATCTGATCAAACATATATTATATATGCTGTTTACGTGATCACTTCAATAATCTGATAACTCCAGAAGTTGGATAATGATCAGAGGATTAGTGTGCATGTAAACGGGCTCATTGATGTTGCTCAGCTTGTGTAAGTGTATTTTGGTCTGTTTATTCTTTGGAGAAGTGTTTCTCAACCTTCATTTCTGAGGATGCAGCTTTTTAAGAATTAAAAATGCAGCTCTTTAAGAATTAAAAATAGCAAACATCTTGACCCAGTTCACACAGGGCCATATTTGTAAGTCATGAGAAGAGCAACTGTGTGTACAAATGAACCTCCCTGACCAATACTTATTTTCCACCATAATTTACAAACAAATTCTTTAAAAATCCTGCAATGTGATTTCCTGGATTTATTTTTCTCATTTTGTCTTTCATAGTTGAAGTGTACCTCTGATGAAAATTACAGACCTCTCTCATCTTTCTAAGTAAGAGAACTTGCAAAATCAGTGGCTGACTAAAAACTTTTTTGCCCCACTGTATATATAAAACATACATTTTAAAACACTATTAAACACAATTATAACAGCAATTCGTGCAATACATACTAGACAAATATTAGCAGTATGATAACTAAAAAAAGTGCAAAAATATTGTGTGTAAATAGAATTATGTGGTTATGAGGTGGAATTATACAGTCTAATGGTTACTGGCAGGAATGATTTCCTGTGTCATTCAGAGATAAGAAATGAGGAGCTCAGATAGAAATTCTCACTGTATGCATTGAGAGAATTAATTTTGCTATAATGTGTCTTGTGCAGAAGGAGTTTGTTCGTCTGATCCAGAGCAGTGGTGTCCTTGTGGTACTGTCTCAGGCCTGGATCGAGGAGCTCTACCACCAGGTGTTAGAGCGTAACCTGCTGGCTGAGGCTGGGTATTGGGGCTCGCCGGAGGACCATGCACTGCCACTTCTCACCATGCTCACAGGTACAAACTCACAGCCACCGGAAACCTTATGCAATTTTAGCTAAAGTTATTGATATGAGTTTTTCTTACATTGGTTCTTCGAATACAGGTGCACTCACTTTTGTTACCAATATTTTCAGAAAATGTCAGTGCGTGTAATGTAGCTGCTTGTTAAACTTGTGGATTCAAAATTGTGTATTTTGCACATCTTCCCTGAGCAGTTTCAAGTAACTGAAAAAGAAAACTTAAATTTTTGCTTGTTGTGAGACAAATGTGTTATTTCTTAAAATGGAAAGATGTTCAAGGACCCATAGCTAATCATTGGATTGAAGAAATGTCTTGTAACCTTGCATTGGGAAAAACTGATATACCTGGTTAAAGGAAAGATTGAAAACTTTTATAAGATCTGGACACCTTTTTTACAGCTTATAAAGGACTTGTTTGTATAGACAAATTGTAACTGTCAAATATATTTTGCTACACTGAGAGTATGATGGTGTGTGTGTGTGTGTGTGTGTGTGTGTGTGGGGGGGGGGGGGGGGTTGTAATATAAATTGATTTAATGTATAAGTGTTGGTAACCTGTTTTTACATAACAATTTAAAACAATAATAAATATATTTATGAAAAAAGGTTACTGTGAAATAATGTCAAAAAGTGTGTGTTTCATAATTCAGTTCAGCTGTCCAATGTGTGACCCTTCTATTACTTAAAGTCAGTCCTCTAGAAAAAAAAAAATGCAGCACACCTCCTATTTTTCACTTATGAAATGAAATGTAATGTGTATTTCATGACATTTTGTATTTCATTCCTTCTTCCTGGCTCTCAGATATTGATGGTTTGGGAAGCAGTGCCATTGGAGGTCAGCTGATCAGGAGGGTGTCCAGCAAATCACCACTCAGCTGTGACAAGACTGGAAGTGACACTGTGATGGCAGGTCAGTGGTTCGTAAACACAACACATCCTTTGCATCCTTTGTAAAGCAAAGAAGACAAAGAGAGTGAGTATGAAAAAGTGTGGTAAAGGGTAAAGGCAGAGAGATGGAAAACATGAGTCAGACACCACCTGTCCTCCTTCTCCATCCCCCAGCGGGGAAAGGATTGGCCAGAATTGCCATAGTAACTGGCACTGACTCACCCATCCTGACAATGTTTCTGGAGTCTTTGTGCTTGTATACAGTAAACTCACTGAGTAGACACAACTATTTTGCCTGTTGATACCCTCAATGTAAGGATTAGAAAAAGGGATTTATATTTTGTGGTATTTGAAACATCCAATTGTTACATTCAGTAGAGTATGTTAAACTTCTTCTTCCTTGTGTGTGTTTTCAGGAGCTGTGTTCTCCCGCTTCATCCTCACCGGTGTGTGGAAGAACCTGATCGATGTGCTGTCCACGCCACTGACAGGCCGCATGGCAGGCAGCTCCAAGGGTCTGGCCTTCATCCTGGGAGCAGAAGGGGTCAAAGAGCAAAGCCAGAGGGAGAGAGACACCATCTGCCTGAGTTTAGATGGCCTACGCAAAGCTGCTGCGCTCAGCTGTGCGCTGGGTGGGTCCAACGCCTCTACTAATATTGTGTGGAGCTTGATAGCTGAAGGCTCTGGCCCCCGTCCTACTTTTGGAGATTCTAGGGACCACCAGTAGGCCTGCATGTTGAGAGCGTAGTGCTCTAGATGGATTGTATGGAACTAAAAGCTCTTTCAGATAAGTAGGTGCCTGGCCATGAAGGGCTTTGTAAGTGAGGAGGAGTATTTTGAAGTCTATCCTAGCTTTTACAGGGAGCCAGTGCAGAGAAGCCAACACAGGAGAAATATGGTTTCTGATACGTTGATACGATTGTTCTAGTCAGTACACAGGCAGTAGCATTTTGGATTATCTGAAGGGTCTTTAAGGACTTTTTGGGACTGCCTGAAAGAAGTGATGTGTGAAGTGTCTAAGAAACCAGTAGATGAATGTACTTTACATAGACTTTATAAGTAAATATCTCTGTTGTTCCAAGATGAATTTTTTCTGCTTTGTCTATTGACAAAAAGAATAACATAACTTAATATCGGGCTGACTATCTGTCTACCTATTAACATAATATAATATCACAAAAAAGATGTGGTGATTAATGTTAGGGACCTGAGGCACCTAAGCAGATGCTTAGTTTGGTTATGTTTTGGGCATCTCTGATACCCTCCACAGAGATCACAATTTCATTGAACAAAGACAAGCAGCTAATTTCTTTAACATTTAGCCAAGGCTCACTATTTTCCTGTAAGTAAAGAATGTTTAGAACTCAACAGCATGTCCTTACTCTGCTGGTTTTATGTGTGTGCGCCCTCAGGTGTGGCTGCCAACTGTGCATCAGCTTTAGCCCAGATGGCTGCCGCCTCCTGTGTGCAGGAGGAGAAGGAGGAGAGAGAGTTGGGAGAGACCGGAGATGCCATCACACAAGGTACTTCAGAGCTTAGCCTTAATTTAACAGTCTGATTATTCATCCCAGCAAATGAAACATGTATTAGCAAAACACAACATTATCTTGTTCAAAACCAGCTATTAGTTTTTATACAAATGTGTAAATGGAGCTCTCAGATGTATATTGTCCTGTGTGATTGCTTCACTATGATATTTCAGAGTAATGACAAGAGAAGACAAATTTAATGTTCTTTTCTTTGAAATATAGTTGACTAATATAATTGAAATTAACACAGAGGGACATGCTGGTGTTAATTAATTAATTAATTAATTAATTAATTAATTAATTAATTAATTAATTAGTTTGTTTGTTTGTTTGTTTGTTTGTTTGTTTATTTCAAGCATTCATAGAATACATGCAAATTCAAAATTTAAAAAAAAAAATTCATTCATTTATACTCAAAAAGGAGTGGGAAGAAGAAAAATGTATTTAATCCCACCCCCAATTCTCATCTTCAAATAACTTAACATAATAACATTTTAAATACTCACTCCTGTCCTTGAACCAGCCAGAACAATGAACAAAATGGAACAAAAATAGGCCTATATCAAATTAGAATAAACTCATTTGACAGTATTTACATTGCATAACCAAAATGTGTGTTTAAAAAAAAAAATAGAAACAAAGTACATTCCTGGTGGTGTTACCACAGGTAACAGTTAACCGTCAACTTACATGATAATAATTACATACCAACAATGGTAAAAACAAAAAACTGCAACACCACAAGTGGTAAAGAACAGGAATAATTACATACCAAATATGGTAAGAAAAAAAAACCTACAATAGTACTAATGGTAAAGGGCAGCACATACCAGCAATGGTAAGAATAATACCAGATGGTAATGGACAACACATACCAACTAGATGAGGAACAACAAGCACACATTAACATATAAGACAGAATATTGATGTAACATCAGTATTAAGACCCTCCATCTTTATACTGGGACCAGACCATATTTTTGTATAGCAGTTTAAATCGGTGGATATTTTGGCATTGCTTGTGTTGGATGTCCAGACTGTTCCAAAGTTTCACACCACATACGGACTCACAAAAGCATTTACAAGTGGTTCGAAATCTAGGTAATACGAAATCTCCAAAACCTCTCAAATTGAGTTTAAATTATGAGTTAATGATGAGCAGAGCAACAGTAAACTGGGGGTAGGACTGAGCGAAGAGTCAGCTGTAGGTTTTTTTTTAAGTAACACTTGTCACTAGTCATCACTGAGGCTAAGGAGTGACATCTAGTGGAATAAGTTGTTAAAAGGCTTTTATGTAATTGTATATTGTGTTGTCGCTGGTTTTGTGTCTTTTTTTAAATGTTGTGTTTCTGGTTCTGTGTCCTCAGTAAAGCAACGTGTGGAGCAGCGTCTGGAGCAGATTGGTCGTCCTCAGGGAGTTCGCCTCCATACTGCTCATGTTTTGTGTATGGATGCCATCTTGAATGTGGGGCTAGAGATGGGCAGCCACAACCACGACTGCTGGCCTCACATCTTCAGGTTCACTACTAGATCAGCCAGAGTTACCATAGTTTTGAAATGTTTATTATTGTGTATTTTTATTTTGACTTTTGTTTGGTTTACAATTTCAGTTTGATTTTAGTTAGTTTCGAAGCACCCAAATAGTTTGAATTATATCTTTCTTATGAGGGGTTGACATATATTTCTTTAGGTTTTACTTGGTTTTAGTGTTTATAGTTTTTCAGTTGTTATGAGGAAAGTCTTGATTTAGAAAAGGCACAATGCAAGAATGTATGACATTAAATATCATTTCGTTAGCCTCATAACATCATTGCTGAAGTCATATTTTTGGCCAAATTGTTATATCTGCATAGCTTTACTCTCCTAACACTGCTGCTTCATTTTATGCAGATATCACAGTCACTTAGTCAGTTATGCCATGAGGCTAATGATTTATGTAACCAATGTTTTATTTAAGGTCCTGTATTATTCTTGTATAACTGCTATCACTGAGGCAAAAACAAAGTTCATTATACTTGCCATTCTTGTCCATTTAAGTTAATTTTACATCGCTCATTGTAGGTTTTATTTAGCATTTTTAGAAACTTTTGTTTTTATTAAATTTTTCACTATTTTTTTCATTCCAGACAAGCACAAAATTTGCACCGCATACATTACAGAACATTAAAAATTGTCCTCTCTGCCTTTATCAGGGTGACTGAGTACATCAGTTCACTGGAACACACCCACTTCAGTGATGGCTCATCACAGCCCTCCTCACTGACCACCATCACCCAGCAGAGCCAGCAGGCATCCAGCGTAGACCTGGGTTTAGAGCTGAGCTGTGAGACCAGCCCGGAGGCCTCTGAACTGGGCCTAAGCCAGCCAGTCATCCAGCCCCTGTCCATCCAGGAGCTGCTGAAGGAGAGCAGCAGGGCAGGCAGGGGCCTGGACCTGAAAAGTGGCAGCCTAATGACTGGGACCAGTGCCGCTAAGGCCGTGTGCACTCTGTCCACACAAGCTGACAGGTAGGACAAAACATTGTTATATTATAAGCTCATTTTAGGAATCATCATGCTACCTGTGGTGTTCCAAGACTCAAGTGTATGCTCAACTTTATGTTCTCTATTTGGGCTTCCCAGCCCTTTGTAAATGTAAGGCCCACTTCTGACTGTTAAACTTCTGAGGACCACCTTCTCAAATCAATGAAATATATGATGAGATAAAATATAAACAAAAACTGAGGGGAAAAAAGGCCGTAGTTGGTGGAGTTGTAAAAATAAATATTATGCTGATCACTGCCTGCCTCTATGAACGAAAATTTTCTACATTCAGAGTCACATTTTCTCGCCACAGACTTGATTTTGAAAAGCAAAATTATTATTCACTCATCACCTATCTCTGCTTGATAGTGTGTTTGGATTGCTGTGATATGAAAATGTAACTGGCAATTAAAGTTACCACTTGTTTTGAGTTTGTCTTTTTTTTTTATTAATATGGATTATTATTACTGAGTAAATTTTGACATAAAAATGACTAGCTTTGTTATTTACTCATCAAAGCTTTCAGATTTAATTTAAAAAAAATGATGCGGCCTACTAGGTAGGTAGGTAGGTGGGTAGGTAGGTAGGTAGGTAGATAGATAGATAGATAGATAGATAGATAGATAGATAGATAGATAGATAGATAGATAGATAGATAGATAGATAGATAGATAGATAGATAGATAGATAGATAGATAGATAGATAGATAGATAGATAGATAAACTTCATTGTCTTTGACAGGCTTGTATACAGCAACACACTAAAAACAAGCATTTAAACAAAACACAGTAAAAGAACATTCAGGTGCAAACATGCTAAAAAGGAGGAGGGGTGCAGTTAAAAAAAAGCTAGACAGAGCTTTGAGATCCACTATTGGGCTGTGCCCTACTGGTTGAAAAGTACCGTTGTAATATGTGTAAATGAGAAAGTGTAGTTTGTGACAATGCGGAAGGACCACAAGGTTCACAGTTTCCAGTGCTGTAAGGGAAACTTGCAAGTTCATTAAATGTTTCAGAATGTGTTCAAAAATAGTTTTTTTTTATTTTTTAAAGAAATGAATGGTTTAAATCCACTGAAATCTTGGAGATCTTTTTTAATTTGAAGCTGTTACATTAAGTAGAAGCAGTAATAGTATTACAAGTATTATTGGGAGTATTAGTAGTAGTATTAAATATATAGTAACTGCAAAATGTAGGGACTTCAACAGCACAAATGGGAACAAATTGAAAAAGGATGTGTATAACACATAATATACTGTATGAACTCATTATATGTACTTTGAAGAATATACTAAGAGTGCAGATCAGAAATAATGACCTGTGTTGTTTAATGCCATCTCATGAAAGCATGACTGTCCACATTTCATTTGTGTATTTTGTTTTATTTTACTCAAGTATGACTGATATGTTTGCCCAACATTAGCATATTTCTCAAATGTCTTTCAGAATACAGTTGACAAATTATCTTTTCAGAAACTACATAACCCAACTACAAAGTGACTCTTTTTCAACATGTCATTCATCAGGTATCAATATTTATTTAGCAGTCAGCAGAACAGGGAAAAGATAGAGTTCTGCAGGAGTTGTGTTACAACAGCCACATGGTGGCAGCAGCAGCAAATGTGTCATCTGTGAGAATTTATTTGAGATTTGTCATTAAAAACGAGGACATAGATTGAGAAATAAGGAGATTTTCACAAATAAAAATATTTGTGCATGTTCATGTCTACAGTTTTTAGGGGTTATTCCTGTTCTCCCAACACACATGTACATGCTGCAGCAGTAAATATGAAGCATGTGCTTGTTCCAAGGATCATCTCTTATATAACCACTTTTCTGGGCAGCTTTTAGGAGCAAAAAAAAAACCCAAAAACAAAAAGTTCTCTCTGATCTTTTGGAACAGATGGACTGAACACATTTACAAGCAGGAAGTGGTGTCAAAAGATAGTAAATACTAGGGATGTCCGATATTGGCTTTTTTGCCAAAAACCGATATGCCGATATTGTCCAACGCTTAATTTCCGATTCCGATATCTACCGATATCGCTACCGATATATGTGGGATATTAAACTAATTTTAGGTAACACCACACATCTCCTGTCATGGAATTAACACATCGTGCCTGATTTTATTGTGATGCCCCATTGGATGCATTCTCAAATGCAACAAGGCTTTCAAAATGTAAACACTGTCTGTGCAAAGAATACATACTTCAACTTAATACAAAAGCCAAATCAAACAGTGTCTTACCTGTGTTCCTGCTGACATTCTACAGCTGAATCTGTTCTGTGTCCTCAGTCTGAATCTGAACTCACTCTAACAGATGCAGACTAGCTTTCCTTTGTCTTGTCCTATGTCTGTGTCTCTGTCTTCTCCTTGAATGTCCTCTATAAATGTGTCTTTTCTCTTCCTTCTGTCTGTCATTTTCTCCGTGTCGCTCCGTGCCCCCCGCCCCCACACACACACACACACACACTTCATGTCGGACCTGAGCCGTTCCGTATTTCCAGTGTTCTGTGTCCGTCTCCCTCACCTTCTATTTCTCCGTTCCTGTCTCTAAATGCTTCTTCTGTAGCTCCATCATATATTGAATTGTCAGACTCTGTCTCCATAATCATCTTTAAGGCTTTTGAAACTGCGCGCGGTTCCTGCACAGTCTGCATTTCCTCATTCAGTGACTGCCGCTGGATGCATTGCCATGGGATACGGAGACTCCAGTGCGAAAACGTTAAACCCGGTCCGTCATTTTTCCGAAAAAGCTGCTTAATTGTTTGTTTCTGGACTAAGGAAAGTAATTCACACGATCCACAACAGCTTCAACTACAGTATAACAGTGAAAACACGGACTGACGGAAAATCTCGTCATTGGCGGAGAAAGAGTTAAGTTGTGGAAAAAATGCCATATTTATTTATTTTCTCTCCCTCCCTCCATGAGTCTATTATAGTGTGGCAACTCTACTGTACAATTTTGAAAACTGCACATTTCTTTCAGCTACAAACAATGCTGCATTTACGCGTCAGTAAACGCCGGTGAAATCAAGGCATTATTTTATCGGTCTTAACGATAGGCAAAAAAAACTATACTGATATTCACCGATATTACATTTTTATGCCAATATCGGGCTGATAATATCGGTGGGCCGATATTATCGGACATCCCTAGTAAATACTGCTCTGCACAAGACTGTCCCAAAAAAACCCTGCTTACAGGGTAATATCACTGCATTTCTGCCATTCAGCTGGAAACCTAATGAATATTTGCAGGATTTTTTTGTACCTTTCCTTACCCATTAAATTTCTATGTAAAACATAACTTGACCTCATTTTATTTTCCTCATCTGGGCTTTCAGGTTATCAGACCAGACTTTTATGATTATTGGGATCTGTTTTTTTTTTTATCTGTTACTTTGTTTCATTAATTTCCTAGTCACTTTAATCACATTTAACAAAATTTTGGTGGTGCTGTGCCACTGGCCTTGGAAAAAAATCCCTCATCAAAAAAAAAAAAAAAAAAAAATCAAACCAAAAGCAGGGGCAGGGGGAGGGGGAGGAGTAGCAGGAGGGTGTGTGTGTGTGTGTGCGTGTGTGTATGTATATATATATATATATATATATATATATATATATATATATATATATATATATATATATATATATATATATATGTATGTATATATACACACACGCACACACACACACATACACATGTAGTGTATTTTATAATATATAACCTAATTACTTATTTATTAATAATTATGATTTATTACTGTTACTACTTTATTATTTATTTCTACTAACATTAGTAATGTACAACTGCATGTTTTTCACTATTGTTTTTATAGTTGTTATTACTGTTTTCTTTCGTTTTGCAATATTTCTTATATGTGTACCTTTATTTCCTGAAGGCTCTGCCCAAAGGATCAATAAATCTATCTAATCTAATCTAAAGAGGGTGTTTGCTAATGTTTGTACTTTTGGTGTGTGTTTTGCACTGCAGGTTGTTTGAAGAAGCAGCCACTAAGCTGAACCTGGTGGGTCTGGTCGGTTTCCTGCAGCAGCTCCGGAAAGCTTCCCAGTGTCAGCTGTTCGACTCTGTTACAGAGACTGGAGACTATTCACTGGCAATGCCTGGTACAAACACACATTCACACAGTCAAATATACCCCTATATAAGTCACTACTGGTGGGTTGTTTCATGATTAAATAGGTGCTAGATAAGGAGCAAAGTGCAATGTTCAAGTTAAGCAAAAGAGATCAGTTAGAGAGACAGTGTAGAATTTGAATTAGAAGACTCTGACTCTTATGTTAGTTGTTGATAAGACTTAAGTTCAGCAGGTTACACCCTTATTGCATATACTGTACACTTGGCATGAGTAATGTTCCAGCAATGCACACTGGAAAAGAAAACATTACAGTTCAGTAATAACATTTCACACTAAGATTAAGGAACTAGCACTAATCTAACAATTAAAATCAAACATTAAATGATAATTTAACTTTCCTGGATTTCAAACAGCTGTTTCTCACAAGATCATCATTAAAACTCTCTTGCATGGTACTTTTTCCACCTCCACAGAGTTTTTTGTGTTCCCCTCTCCTCTCCTGTAGGGCTTTAGTCTTTTTGTATACATTTGAGGTGCTGAATAGCTTCCAGCTTTTGATGATTGGTTTAGTCAAATATTGCCATGATATTTAATAGAAACAGGTAGTTTAGAATTGTGCAGCCCTTATGCATTGTCATTTCTCTACTAGCTATTTCCTAGTGAAGTCACAACATTAAATATCATTATTTGTATCATCCTTTGTATGAATTGCCTTGGAACAATACTTATGCCACAATACTCTTTAAATATGTTTTATTATTATTATTATTATTATTATTATTATTATTATTATTATTATTATTATTATTATTATTATTATTATTATTATCATTATTATTATTATTATTACACTTATTACTTCATTATTACAAAAAAATATTTTTTGCAAGTTGTCCAAAAATGACATCTGTTTTTCTCAACCAGGTCAGGTTTTTTTGCTAATTTGATTTTGAAAAATTTGATCTTCTCACAAAATTGATTACATTTTTGTGACTTTATCAGTTGATTTTTTATATAGTTCTCACCCAAAATAGGTTTTAAGAGAAAAAAAATCATTTTCTAACAGGATTCCTGTTAGATACAATGGTGTATTCACCGCAGATGTAGCAGAATACGTCAGGCTTATTTTTGCAAGATCTTCTAGTTGAAGTCATTTCATTCACCTGTAATATTAAAAAAAACATTAATCATAAATTGGCAAAAGTAAAAGCTTCAGAACTCGTTTATTGCAAGAAATATGAAAGAATTTTGTATCATATGATGTGAAAATGCCCATAAATGTAAGCAAAAATGTTAAAAAGCCAATATGTAGCATAGTTCAGAAAGTTGACCTGATTGAGCAAAATTAATGTGATTTTTGGATTCAGCACACCAAAATTATCCTAAATCAGCTCAAAAAACTTAAACAATGAATTTGTTGTTGACCAGTGTTATTATTAACATATATATATATATATATATATATATATGTATATATGTATATATATATGTATATATGTATATATATATATATATATGTATATATATATATATATATATATATATATATATATATATATATATATATATATATATATATATATATGTATATATATATATATATATATACATATTATTATTATTATTATTATTATTTTATTTTTTTTTAAATTAGAACACATTTATATTTATGTGTGTATATTATTATTGACTTTTGTTTTTGGCTCTTACTACCCTATTGCATACATTACCCACATATACCCACTGTCAGTACTATATTATTACCTACTTTATACACACAGAACTACTTATCTCTTTATTATCGAAGTGTTAGTATGTTATTACTGAGTAGTATGTTATGTGAATTGCTATCCAATTTATTTTTTTAATACTAGTGGTTAATTATAAATTTGATCAGAGATCAAAGATGTAAATAATATGTGATGGTGTCTGCTCTGTGTTTTTGTAGGTGAGGCCAAGTCAACACAGGACCGCCGTAGCGCTCTTCATCTCTTCCGTCTGGGCGAGGCCATGCTTCGTATCGTCAGAAACAAGAACCGACCATTGCTCCACATGATGAGGGCCTGGAGTGTAGTGGCACCTCACCTGGTAGAGGTACAGAACTACAGCCTTGGAACCGTTGATAGTTACTATATTACAAAGTGTGTGTATTTAGACCCATAACTGAAAGCCTTGATGTAAAGTCGGTTGAATTTTGGCAGCGTTTAAGTTTTATTTTTCATCTGCCCCTATAATGGATGTTTCCAGAGGCATCATGTTTAATGTTTTCCCATATCATCTGTCTGTCCCATTGTTGTGAACACAATAAAATCAGGAACACTGTATTGGCATGTTTTCAAACAAGGGCAGTTGATTACAATTTGGTGGTCAAACTCCAGTACCCAGGAAACTAAGTGCTTAATGCTACAATTTTAATAATTTTTGACTAATTTCATATCTGCCAATTCTTACTAAAATATCTAATATAAAAACAGTTGCTGAACAGGTTCACAAACATCTTACTAACAATAACGTTTATGAACAGATTCAGGCTTTTGTCCATCACACAACATAGAAACTGCCTTGTCAAAGTTACAGATGACGTACTCATGTGTGTCTTTGGGCTTTTAACCATACTCATCTTCCAAGACCTGAGCACTGCTTTAGACATTATTTATCAAAGCATCCTTGACTGTTTAGCTAGAGTGTTTTGAAAGGCACCCATTAGGGTGGTCCTTATATGGGATCAAAAATTTTTTTTTTGGAAATGTTCGACTCTCACCCCCTAAATTTGTTAGCATGCCAATAAAAACAAACTGCAAAATTTCAGATTGTTTTGAAAATATCTGGGGGTAGCTCAAGGCCTTTGAATATTTCCAAAATCGTTAAATATTGCATAAATTTCACTGTTCTTACAAACGCATGCCACATTACAAAATGGAATGCAGCATTGCTTTTATTAACACCCACACATTAACTACATGTGCACAACTACACAATATATCCATAAAAAGGAACAAACAAGCCAAAAAAGTTCATGCATGTATTCACAAAAGATCATAGAACTCAAGTCAGAATTATCGTTTTGTCTTCAGTTGAGTGATCGTAACTGTTGTCACATGTATATTACAAGTATGTTACAAAATAGCAAGAAACAAATGAATAAAAATAGTGTCCTGCATTCATGACTGAATATTGAACTGAAAGATGCATGATAGGGCGGTGGTGCAGTGGTTAGCACTCGTGCCTCACAGCAAGAAGGTCCTGGGTTCGATTGCAACACCAGTCGACAGGGGGTGGGACCTTTCTGTGTGGAGTTTGCATGTTGTCTGCGTGGGTTCTCTCCGGGTACTCCGGCTTCCTCCCACCATCCAAAGACATGCACTGATAGGTTAATTGGTTAATCTAAATTGCCCATAGGTGTGAATGTGAGAGTGATTGTTTGTCTCTATATGTTCAGCCCTGCGATGAACTGGCAACTTGTCCAGGGTGTACCCCGCCTTCGCCCCTATGTAGCTGGGATAGGCTCCAAGCGACCCCCATGACCCTAGTGAGGATAAAGCGGGTTCAGAAAATGAATGAATGAATGAAGATGCATGATGATAATGTTGATTAACAACTACTGTCACTCTGGAGCACTGAGCAGCGTGGCCTTTCTTGCATCGGAGTATTGTCTGTGCTTCACTCAGATTGATATGTTTTTGCTGTCAACGACATACCACTACTAAAACATTAAACAGTGATTCCACACAAATTGTGCACAACAGCACCTTTTGGGGGAAACCCAAAATTAGGAGATGAGGTCAGCAAATCCAAGTAATATGGACATTTTAAGCTTTATCTAGTGATGTGCTGACTGGGTAAAACCACCACATGTAGTTACTAACAGTCAGAATACGTAATGCCTAGAGCTACATGATCAAATGAACCAATTTCAGCCATAAATTGTTAAACAGCATGCCAGAAGCCTGGCACACAATGCAGCATATGACAAGCGAAAAATACCGAATATGGTTAACTGTGTTATATTTTAAACTTCTTGAGCAACCTCTAAATATTGGTTAATGTTCCTAAAATTTTGCCAGAATTTTTTTTTTATTTATCCTAACAAATTGGTGGGGTGAGAGCATGAACATTTGAAAGTTGAAAAATAAGGACCACCCGAGCACCCATAAATAAAATGCGTTATTATTTATGACTTAAATAAACACATTTTTGGCCGTGACACATAGCTCATAGCTGACATTGTATATAAAATATGATGACAATTTCTCTTCTCTCAGGCGTCATGTCACAAAGAACGCAATGTTTCCCAGAAGGCCGTTTCCTTTATCCACGACGTTCTCACAGAGGTGCTGACAAGCTGGGCGGAGCTTCCCCACTTCCACTTCAATGAGGCGCTGTTCAGGCCCTTTGAGCACATCATGCAACTGGAGCTCTGTGATGAGGATGTACAGGACCAGGTAGTGATACCTGAGGGGATACTAGGCTGAGTCTTGTAACATGAAAGAGTACAAGCCCCTAATGAAGCCAACTGCAATCATTATTGAGGGATTTAGCCATGTCTTGCCCAGTGTGTAGAGGTCTTTAGCTGGTCATGTCATTCTTAAAAATAATGCTAGTGTTACCTTGTCTCTCATGATATGCTTTCATTGAATTTCACACACAACACTGGTGCTTGTCAACTCAAGGTTTGTTATTATGTGATTCCACTGAAAATGTATATTTTGATGAATATTGTGTCTAATATGTGTGAACAGAGCTTATGAATGATATTTTTTGATATTTACATTTATAACACTTGAGAGGTATGTTGACCGCAAATAATTACATTCTGGTACCTGACCTTTAAAAATTAATTGAATGCTATCTTAAAGTCAGTATGTAAATGGAATTTTTCTTCTTTTTATTAGTATAATACCCCTGCGCCTCTATCCATCCATTCCTCTGAGATTTTTGTCCAACAGATTTCTCGGACACTATTCACTCGATTCTTTTCAAATTTCACACATATGTTCTTTACATATGCCTTTCTCCAATTTTTTTTTTCTCTTTTTTTTTTTTTTACAAATTTTTGAAAAGATTGAAAGTTAAGACTTAAAATGAATCCCTGGGTAGGCAGGGTATCAGTGACAGGAGGGGCAAAGTGTTGTGCCACCAGGTGGGGATATTAGTAAGCTCTGCTTCCTTTTTCACTTGTTTACTTTTGTAGTTTTTTTTTTAATGAAACCCAAATGAACATACAGCTTATACTTTATCATCAGCAGTTAGCTTTGTGCTCTATGTTATCCTAGGATGAACAGGAGGCATCACATTAAACACTTTTACAAGATGCCAGATTACCAGTCTGTTACCACCTGTGATATGAACCCGTTTCTTCTGTGCAGGTGATAACGTCAATAGGTGAGCTGGTTGAGATGTGTTCTCCTCAGATCCTTTCAGGATGGAGGCCTCTATTTAGTGCTCTGAGGACTGTGCACAGCAGTAAAACTGACACTAAAGACTACTTGTTGGGAGAGTACTCCATGGGTACGCTTAACAGTCCAGCATCAGCCGTCTATTAAAATACATTGTGAATTTTATCA
This sequence comes from Sphaeramia orbicularis, assembly GCF_902148855.1. Classification (NCBI taxonomy): domain Eukaryota; kingdom Metazoa; phylum Chordata; class Actinopteri; order Kurtiformes; family Apogonidae; genus Sphaeramia; species Sphaeramia orbicularis. The sequence continues at coordinate 45,938,049 of NC_043971.1, read as the reverse complement.
TCTGCCATGAAACGCTCTGATCATTATTCTTTGGCCCTTTTCATTCCTCTTTTCCCACAGGGAAGTCCCAGGCTCCGGTGTTTGACGTCTTTGAGGCTTTCATCAACACTGATAACATCCAGGTTTTTGCCAATGCTGCCACCGACTACATCATGTGTCTAATGAAGTTTGTGAAAGGGTTAGGTGTGTCTCACTGTTTTTCATTTCAACATAGTATTTTTATGAGTATTTCCTAATTAGGTTTCTTTTTAATGTTATCTGTTCATGAGATGAGGGAAGCGATTTCTGTCTACTTGATAATATTTCAGCAAATTTCACTGAGGACTAAAATACAGATTAGAGCAGCCTTATAGAACCCCTTCTTCCTATACATATTTTTATACCCCTGCCCGCCCCAGAGGGCAGGGGTCTATAGATATACCAGGAATTCCGTCCGTCCTTCTGTCCGTCCATTCCATCAAGATTTTTGTCCATTCCATTTCTCGGACACAATTCACCCAATTCTTTTCAAATTTCATGTACTTGTTCTTTTCCACTAGGAGAGGTGCAGTGTGCAGTTTGATGGCGAAATTAAAATTTTGTGAATTTTTTTTTTTTTTTTTTTAATTGTTTTTTACAAATTTCTGACATTTTCAACTTACAATTTTTGTCCAATATCTTTCCACCTAATTCTACTCCCTTTATGCATTTCTCTGCAGGAGAAGTGGATTATAAGGAGATTGGAGACTGTGTTCACGTGTCTGGTTACAGCTCCACAGACCTTTGTCTGCCTGCACTTGATTACCTCCGCAAATGTTCACAGGTAGGTCCACTTAATGTTACTGGCTGAACCCCTTTTATAACTATCCAGTCACTACAAGATCCCATTCAGAGATCAATCCATCAATACTACTTATTATTCACAGTATAGACCAACAAATAATTTGTTGTGTCTAATTTCATTTGAGGATATCTGACAATTTGTAATGGCATTTTTAGTTAATTTGTCAGCAGACTAGTATCCAGAATTTTCCTGTTGACTGTCACTACAGGTGATTAAATTTTGTCCATTTCAAGTTAATAGTCAAGGTCAGTTCTTTTATGTAGTATGAATTTATGAATGAATTTATGAATTTAGCCAGCTTCAAATGGAACACAACTACCTGACTTAAAGGAGTGATATTTAGCTTTTTTTGAAATGGAATTATGCATTTTAAAACATTTCCCTGTGGTCTACATAAACTGTAAATGCTATGCTTGGGTCTGAATTTTTCATTAATTAAACTCCACAGACCCATCTTCAAGCCTATTTCCGAGTAATGACATCAGAAAGGTTGTTTTGAGCGCTGACCCTTTAAATGTACATGAGCCACTTCATGCCCCACCCCCTCCAGGTTGTTGGCTGTGCTGCTCAGTCCCGTTCAACCAACAACTGAACATTGTAGGTAATCAGTTCGAAGTTTGGACATATTTTCAGTATGGACTACAACCGCTGCTTCTGACAAACAATTATAGTGTACTCTGAGAAATGTTCGACGGAAGTCTGGACCTTATATGTGCAAATGTCGTGATGTAGTTATATACATAACAAATTAAGCAGGAATTGAAACGGGTTGTTAGAAATTCACTCAATTTTGGCCAAAATGAATATAAAGATAGCTTTGCAGCGCTTAGAGGGTTCAAATTCAAACTGTCGGAACTATTAGGGTCCTCAAATACACAGATAAATGTACCAAAGACTAATAAAAGTGGGTTTAGCTAAATATGACCCCTTTAAAGTTAGAACTAGTGCTGTCAAACGATTACAGTTTTTAGTCAGATTAGTTTGTGGATTAATTTTGATTAATCATGATTAAATATGATTCATTTTTAACCTCTTCCAGTTCTGTTTCATTTTGCATGAGCAAACAGACTCAAGAAAGAAGGGAATGCACTTAACATGTTTAGTAAAGACCTTCAACAGTTTCAACAAAACAACTTGAAACAACTATTCCATCTTGGGTTTTTTGTACTCAAATTTCCATCCAGAGGGCCAATGTGCCGTTTAGCATCTTCCATCTTTATGGGTTGGTTCTGCTGTCTGTCACTACCAGATCAACTGCTCATTTGCTAATATGCGACTTGGACAAACTGCCTGAAATGTGTTGGCAGAGACATTCAGAGTCATTCTGAGTTGCAGATGGGTTAATTGCTTTCAAATTTTTAATCAGATTAATCATAATCACACGTTAATTTTGACAGCCCTAGTTAGAACATAAGTAACTTTGCAACTTTATAGAGCTGTGTGCTAAGCTACTTTGTTCAAGTCCAAATTAAACTAAATTAACAGTGTTTTGAATACAACTTAAATTTGCTATTTATTTAGCACTAGTTACCAAAGAGTGGAAGTGAGTCCTATCGTGTATAACAAACAGTGCTTTTGCTGTGGCCTTTCCACAGAAAAACAAAGATTACAGTAGATTAGATCTCAAGACATTCCCAGCCAATGTTCTTTTTTGAATCCATGTACATATGTTGTGTTTTGATGTAGCATTTTAGTAAAGTTATAATCGTATGTTATGGGTCGCATGTAGTGTTTTAATTCTAAGTGTCATTACTTAAGCGCTTTTTATTGAGAAAAAACAAAACAAACTGTCTATGAATTCAGAAATGCCTGAACAACAGCATTGAAAATATAAAAACAAAAATTTTGCACATATCTAATGCAAATATCCTTTTGTCTGTTTGAAGTCATTGTATTTGCGGGTATTTCTTGTCTTTCCTTCCTGTGACTTAATGAAGCCTGAATATTCCATTTGATTAACAGCTGCTGTCAAAGATCTACAAGATGTCATCCAAGCCAGTTTTCCTTGGGGCGCGGCTTGCCAGCCTGCCGATGAGATCCCAGGAGCGCTCCATCAGCAGCGAGGATGGGATGGACTGTGTGCTGCAGGAGTTTGACGATGACACCGGTAAAGACAGATTACTGACCCCTGGTTCATCTCTTTCTCCTTCTCCTTTCCTCTCCTTTCCATAACCAGACAGTGTCTTTTTTTTTACCCACAGGTCTGATCCAGGTGTGGATTTTGTTACTGGAGCAGCTGACAGCAGCCGTTTCAAACTGTCCTCGCCAACATCAGCCTCCGACCCTGGAGCTGTTGTTCACTCTGCTCAGAGAGGTTACCACTATACCAGGTAACACACATTCACTGTCCAGCATTTACACTGAAATGGACTGGATTGACTGATCGTATTATTTTTTCTCCTGGAGCTATAACTTAGTTTGCACTTGTGCTAAGAAGAAAGGCAGAGAACAGAGTGCATGTGATAGAAGGAGAGAAGGTTCTCAGCTTTTGATATTTCAATTGAAATACCAGAGGAAGGGGCACGTTATTTTTAAGTTGCTGACAGACAGTAAAGTCAACCTGCAGTTTCTTACAGTTTCTGTTCTGTTCCAGGTCCAGGTTTCGCCATCTTCTCCGTCATCCAGCTGCTCCTTCCTGTCATGTCACTGTGGCTGCAGCGTAGCCATGGTGACCACTCCTACTGGGATGTGGCAGCGGCCAACTTCAAACATGCCATTGGCCTATCCTGTGAACTGGTTGTGGAACATGTCAACAGTTTCATACACTCAGGTAAGACAGTAATGTTGTCTTTATCATCTTCATGGAGGCTGAAACCCATGTAAGAAATAAGAAAATCTTGTTGAATACAGTTTATAAAGTAAATAATTAAACAAGACAGTGGGTTTACATACACCTATGTAGAAGTGCAGTCATAACCTAGTGTGAATGGAGGTTCAAATTGAGTATGTACTAGTATTTTAAACGTCGCAGCAGCAGATGTAGTTTCAACATAGGCATATGTTCCAACTTGCACATATCCCTTAGTGGTGTGAAGTTAAAGTATGAGTGGGCAAGATGCCTTGTTTCTGTTTCTGTTCCTAATTTGGGGAAACTTCCCTAATGCAACAAAGTACATTTACTCAACATTATTTTGATGGTTGGATTATGTTACACCATAAAATCCTTTAACAGTACTAATACTAAAAATTCAGTACTAATGCTATTATAGTAATCATAATAATAATAACGTACAGATATAGGTCTTACTGCTCCCTCTTTTTTTGTACATGAATATTTTTATGGAAAAATCTGTGTTTCTTTCCTCCATATCATATGACAATGACTGATAAGTGGGCTTAATTTTTGTCATGCCGTGTCAAAGGCAATATATTTCAGCAGGAATAAAGGCAAAGAAAGATGGAGAAGCTGGAAGAAGGAAAAATAAGAATATGCTGATGGTGACAAGAAAAGAAAAGAGATTAAATAAAGATAAAAATGCATGTGATGAAGGTTGATTGTGTAGCGGTGTAAAGTGAAACCTGACTGATGTTTCGTTGTTCCATCATCCTCCTCTTTACTCTAATTACTTTGTGGTCACATCTGTCCTATCTGACACACTTTATTTTGTTGTGGTGTGTTTGTGTTTTTTGTGTTTTTTCTTTGTGTTCCTCACAGATATTGGTTATGAGTCCCTGATAAACCTGATGTTGAAGGATCTGTTCAAGCTGCTGGTGGCCTGTGTGTCTGAACCTGCAGAGACCATCTCCAGAGTGGGCTGCTCCTGCATCAGGTTACACATGCATGCACGCACGCACACACACACACATCTATTTCTCTACAAGGACGTGACTGTGATTCTAAAAGTTAGAACTATATTCCAAAACAGCCAGTCACATTGATTTTATGTGTTGCAAAGTTCAGCTACACTTGTTGCTACACTTAAAGATCACTTGTTTTTGGTCGGATTTGGTCTAATTACTCTTGGTTTTATTGTGATAAAATACAGAAACTTAATATGTTATATGTGATGTTTTGTGTTTTTAGAAATAGCATGTCCAAGAATATCTCTATTTATTTATTTTTTACTGTTCTCCCATAATCATATTTTGGTCTAAAGTTATTCCGATTGTTATTTGCCAATGTAGAACTTAAAAATGACTTTCATCTTAGTGCTACATGCTGAACATTAGGTGGATTTAAAGTGCCAAGATGACACATTAGGGCTACAATGACTTCTGAAGCATCATAAGAAGTGATATGTGTGCAGACAAATTTTTCTCTTTTTGCAGACTATTTTTTTCTTTTTTCATCTCACAGGTATGTGCTGGTGACAGTGGGTCCAGTGTTTACAGAAGAGATGTGGAGGTTAGCCTGCTGTGCTCTACAGGATGCTTTCTCTGCTACATTAGAACCTGTCAAGGTAAACATTCCCACAAAAATACACAGAATTGTGTACAGGCACAAAGTGTTTTTTTGCATGAGGTGAGTGTAATGGGAGCTAATACACCCACACATCAGCAGGCAGGAGGGAAATGCACATAGAAAATGAACACATACAGTATAGAAAGTGTCTCACTATTACTTGACTGGCCAGTCCACTGTAGTAAAACCCCATAATCCATCGCCAGTCTGAAGCTGCTGGTTGGAACAGAAGTAATCTAAAAGCCTTTGCCGTTAATACTGTCAACATGCTGACACTCTGTGTTAAGGCTGATAACCCCAGTTAACCTCACATGCAGCCAGAGTGCAGCAGCTGTTTGTCTCCTCACTGCGTCATCTCTCATCTGTCTATTAACTGATTGGAGTGGAAGGACAAAAGAGAGAAAATGCTGCTTCATAGCTTTTATCTAACCCAGATCCTTTTTGTCAACAAAGGTGACGCCTTAGTTTTGCTCTGTCATGCTGGTATGGCACTGGTATTTTTTCACTCCCAGTTAGAGCCTGACCGATACGGGATTTTTGGGGCTGATACCGATATTGGGGTATAAAAAAAGCCGATATCCGATACATCGGCTGATAATCTAAATATTGGCCGATAACACTACATCGGCCAGTACACAAAATAAGAACATTGATATACACAGGATATAATAGTCTTATATGAGATAATGGTGGACATGTGAATTAACAGTTGCATCTTTGTTTATCTCACAAAGATAATTTACACAACTTTAAAACACTGTATTGTAGTCTTATATTAGACTAGACCTGTGGGGTATGACGGCTTGTACATGTGCTAGGGTAGAATGATGAATAGTTTCATAGCTTACTTTGGCACAACACAGATATTATTTCCTTAGATGCGAGCTGCTGTTCCAAAAATGTCTACTTGAGTTAATCACCATAGACCCCAATATGAACCCATAAAGACCCAAACAACCACCACTGAACAGACCATCTACGGATCTAAAATGTTTCATAACTGTTGATCCACTAACACTAATAATACATCTAAATAACTGGTGTAAAAAGCAGCTTGTCATCTTTTCATGGTCATCAGATATGACCCATTTGGATATTTGGAGGCTCCATTGTGCTTGACAAATTCCTCCAGTAGGATGTCGAACAGGTTTTGATGCAGTACCTGATGGGATAGCAGGCTGACCACAATGGTCCTTAATGGGATCCTGTATGAGTCAGAGACCAGAGCAGCTGGGTAGCTTTTACTCAATAACTGCAATGTGTTTCTACTAAAATTAAAAGTTTCTGTCACAACACTGATACAATCCTTCATTTCACATAGCCATCTCATACATGAACTTAGTAGGTGGGTATTAACTTAACCCATAAAAACCCAATCAACTGCCACTGACCAAAACCATCTGCTGATCTAAAATGTTTAATAACTGGTAATCCACTAACACTATCAATACATCTAAATAATTGGTGTAAAATGCAGGTTGTCATCTTTTTATAGTCATCAGATATGACCCCTTAGGACATTCAAAGGCTCCGTAGTGAACATGGAAACACAGTCATCTTCTACAACATTGATTCACCAGTAAAACCCATGGAGTTTAATAAATGACAGTGGTTGCAGACAGTTATTGATATGGTTTGCTTTAAAAGTCAATTTTTCTTCGGTTTACTCTGTTTTGATATACTAACCTTTACATTTGCTCTGAGCTTTTATGAACATCTTCATCATCAGTATATGAAATATAAGAAAATATCTGATTTGCACTGAAAAATGCAAAATGTGGAGGATAATATTATAATAAATGATGATAATTCATTAAAGAAAGATTAGTTTTAGATTTTTTATATATATATATATATATATATATATATATATATATATATATATGTATATGTGTGTGTGTATATATATGTGTATATATGTATATATATATATATATATATATATATATATATATATGTATATGTAAGGGTAGAGACTGCGATCTGGTAGGATCGGTTATTCTACCAGTAGAGACTCCGATCAGTCTCTACTGGTAGAAACTCCGATCCTGCCAGTAGAAGGGTTAGGGTTAGGGTTAGCGTTAGGGTTCGGATTGGAGTTTCTACCAGTAGAGACTCTGATCGGAGTTTCTACTGGTAGAGACTACGATCGGAGTCTCTACTGGTAGAATCGCCGATCCTACCAGATCGCAGTCTCTACCCTGACATATATATATATATATATATGTATATATATATATATATATATATATATATATATATATATATATATATATATATATATATAATTTGGAGGTTGACACAAAAGTAGTTCATGGCCTTTCAGGGTTAAAATATTTCATGCCATCTTTACAGCAGTTACTGTCTGAATCAAAATACAGTTTTGGTCATAGTAGGACAGGATCTTAATATATCACTATATGGCTTTTCATTCAGTGGATATGCATCCCTTATCCAGTTTTAATGTTCAGATTTTTCCTGGTTTTATTATAGTGGAAAACAGTGAGTTACTCAAAACTATTGAGTTCTTCAAGTTTTGTTAATATGGGATGGTCCTTCAAGGTGAAAAGAGATAAACATTTAAAAATAATTCCCACATTTTTGAGACAAATTTTACCTTCTTTCACAAAAGAGTAAATGTGCATGAGGGGAAGCGGAGACAACTTTTTCCGAAAAATTCTGACGCAGCAAATTGACTGATATGATTAATCAGCGGGTTGCTCTGTTTTCCCATATGTTCAGATAAAGTGTAAAAATATGTTTGATAAAACAGGTTGTGAAGATTGAATTATTCTTTGAGTTAACTGTGGGGGAAAAAAATCACAGCAATTTTAGATGGGAAACAGAATATGAATCCTCTGCTTCTTCTTTTACTGTATTTATTAGAGCCAACTGTAGCACAGCCCACAGTGCGACCTTCTCGTAACACCACACACACTACACTACTTGTGAAAATTTAATGCAAACTCAGCTAATATAAGTATCATTAAGTAGGTATTATTGGTATGATGAAGAAATGTTTGAGAGCAGGACTATGACATATGAATAAAAAAAAGATGTAGAGGGATGACAACAGTTGCAAATGTTGAGCTGTAAATAAATCTTACTGATTGTTTTTTTTCTATTTGTGTGAGTTTCCCAGCCTGGGGCTCGTTTCTGGGTTAAATAGTGAACGCACCTGTTAGCGCACCCTTCATCGCAAATAGTGAGCTAATGATGGATCAGCCAATGCAGAGGCTTAGCGAACGCAAAATCTGTTTCTGGGCTCGTCGCGTTCACTAAACCATCGTTAGCTCATTATTTGCAACTATATGTCAGCAAGCAAACGCCTCAGCTCCTGCTGTTTCTGTTCATCTGTCAACATTATGGTTAGAATGAAGAATTATTATAGGCTATTTACACACATATATTGTGCGTCTGGCTGGACGTCTAAGGATGACTTGAGTTATTCCGCACTGGGGACTTTATTAACAGAGCTCTAAACAGTTACTGTTGGCCGTAATCACTCCGAACAACAGGACAAACCTTCATCCACTCACTCATACCTCATTACGCGCACGCATGCACGCACACACACACGCGCGCACGCACACACACACACACGCGCGCGCACACACACACACACACACCGGTTCACTGGCTCTGCCCCCATACTACTCTCATTCATTCTTTCATTCATTCATTCATTCATCTCTCAAAGACACACCCACTCTGTCCTCTGCTGTACTATGTCCTGAAGTAATCTGTAGCTATCCATAATTCGATGCAGAGAATAAAATTCAGTGAGCGGATCAATCCTCATATGGTAAATTCGTTTTTGTCAGTGCAAAATGTTAGTGTTGTTGTCAAGACCAGCTAGAATGAGAGCAAGACACTGCCGAGACTGGAAGGTTTCGAGACCAAGACGAGACCAAGACCCAATAAGTTGAGTCCGTGACAAGACAGACCACAAAAAATTGGTCTCAAGACCGGTCTCAAGACCTACATCACTACAAAAGGGGAAAAATCTGATATCAGAGATATTGTCAGTCGTCTTTTAAAAATCTTCTTTTTCAAATTTAAATAATATTTCAAAGGAAACACATGACCGAAATGAAGCTATGAATATATCCTCATTCTGCGCATTTTAACACGGACCTCTGAGGTCCACGTTAAAATCAGCCTTGCTACACAGAACTTAGCGAGTGCATACTTTTAACCAACTAGCCCAGAAACGGGATAGCACATTTTGTGTTGTGTTGGGGTTAAGTAACTAGCGAGCAAGCCCAAAAACAGGACAGCACAAAATGCGTTAAATGGATGCGTTTCGCGTTTGCGTTGGGCCTAATGATTTAAGGAGCGAGTGCAGAAGCAAGCCCTAGGTTTGCTTTGTGAAAAATGCACATAACTTGTGTTGATTTTTTTTTTATGTTGACAGTGAGGTGTTTATGAACAGTGGGAAGATTTAAACTGTTCTATTTTTTAGGTTGTCTGTGTGCAGAGGTGACATGTCCAGGCATTTTATTACTGGATGTTGTGTGTTCCTCGTTGTGTAGCAGCTGCCTGAGTGACTGCAGCTAAGCAGATTTACAGATTAAAGCTACATCTGTGTGTGTGTGCGTACGTGCGTGCGTGTATGCGTGCGTGTGAGAAAAATGATGAAGATGATGATCTTTACTTGTTACTTGCTTGTTTTAAAAATATATTAGGACTCTTAAAAGAGCAAATTTTTACTTTAAAATAAAAAAAAAAAACAACTGGCTTTGTCCTTTTACCTTTAATCTTCACTTTAATACTCTGTTGCTACTAAAACTGGAATAATTTTGTTTTCAGACACATTCCTCTTTTTATTCCCGTTTATACACGAGTAATCACCTCAGACCAGGGGTAGTGATTATATACCGTATCCCAGTTATACTTTATCTATCAACGCTAAATCACATTGTCTCAATCATTTCGTTGGAAGAGGTAAAATTATTTTATTCCATTTTTTTGGGAAACAGTGTACTTTTATTATGAACTTAAAAATCACTTATTTGCTATAAGAATGGGTATCAAGACCATGAGTGTCAAGAAAATAATGAAATATTTAAATAGATATTAAAAACAAAATTGTATAAATGATTTCTTTTTCTTATCCTCAAATAAAGAAACATGTAAATAGCACTTGATTGACATTTTTATGGACAATATAAATTGGAATTAATTGAAGCATCAGTCCATCAATAAATAGTTCAATGTACAAAGTAATTTACAGACATTTTTAAATAAAAATTTAATATAGAAATAAATCATTGATTGATTTATTAATGTTATATGTAAAAAAAAAAAAAAAAAGCAGAAAAAGCAGTATGCAAAAGAAATATGTTTGTTTTTTAAAATAGTTTATAAATTCAGTTGAAGCTGAATTGTGAGATTGATTTTGAAGTTGAAAAACTGATGTTCTTGTCTGCTTTATGTTGTATTTAGGAATGAATAATAAATGAACTGATCAACATATTGATAAATAGTTTGTTGATTCTTTTTGTTATTCCACTTTGTATTGCCTATTAAAAAGTCAGTTAATGTCATACTATTTGCATGTATTCTCTTTGTTTTTGGACTAAAAAAATGAATTGTAACGTAAATAGATAGATTTGTATGTATGTAATTATAATTGAATTAAATCATGCAGCTATTCTGTACTTTTCTTCACCTCCTGGTCTCCCATACCTAAGTCTTTCTTTGATGTTCTGTTGTTAGTGAGCATCAGAATAAATTAAGACACAGCTGTCTTTGTCTCATTGTTCAGGGCTTAAAATTTGTCTTTGTGCTCAGTTTAATATAAAATCTTAGCATATTGTAGCTTGATGTGCTCTTATGGTGTTCTGTACTTTTGTTTATATAACGGCTGCTGTGACAGTGTTGCGTGTTGAAGCTGGTCTTATCATGGTTATATAAGAGCTACTGATATAAAGCTCTCTGCCTGTTATCGTAGGGTTAGAATATTATAACTCTGAGTATGAATATTTCACATTATTGTTTCAGACAGCTTTGAAGATTCATACATGCATGTAGATTTGTGAGAGAAGCAAATGTTAAGCAAGGTGATGTTGCGATCTGTTCAGGGCCTTGTAACAATGTAAAAGCAGTAACAATATCCTTTTCCAGAACTGAACCTACGATATAAATGTAGTTATACATGAGTAATTAACATATGTATAGTACTTAAAGTTGCTGAGATTGTTTTTAGCATCTTCCATGAGGAATAACCAATTCAGGGTGATGTCTGATGTCTTTACCAAATTTGAAAATAGTTAATTTTTACTTTTTTTAGTTGTAATTTTTTTCATCTTTTGTGCTTTGGTTTTGCTTTGAAAAATGAATGAACGAGTGAAACATGTTTCTAGATTAAATTTAAGAAATGAATAATGCTACAGAGAGATCTTCACTCTCTAGATCGTAGACAGAGACGGGTATAGTGACAACTATTGGGTGTGTAGTCTTTACATTTAGGAATTTATACAGTCGGGTATGTCAGCAGTTTTGCACAAACTCTGACTTTCTTGAGTTAAAATTGACAAATATATGTTTAAGTGATGGCATAATTGAAATCATTGTCTCTTGCCATTGACTGTAATACTTTTTTTCCAAAATAATTGATTCTGTACTTGTAGAGAGAAGTTCAGTTTAAGTCTATGGAAGCCTGGGTTTTTTGGACCGTCAGCAGTATTACACTTAACCCTATAATGCCAAACGTATCATATTTGATACATGAGTTTTGAAGCCCTCTACATGATCAGTGTGATACTTCTTTTCTTGAAAACCCTGATGCATATAATTAGATACATGTAATACACAGATAATCCACCAAGGGGGAGGAATTCTTTCACCAAAGGCCTTTCTAGTGACACTACAAGATTGTCATTAATGAAAAAGGAGGCAGATCTTTGCGAATTTTCAAAAGGAATTAAATATTTGGTAGACATGTTTGTTCTATATTATGTTTTTGTTTGTTCAGAAATAATAATATTTGAGCATTGAGACCTGATGTATCAAATACGATACAAAATTGAAACTCATACATGGAAACTGATATTTGAAAAACATTTTATTTGGTTGTTTAGAAGGACCAGTAAAGGCTCCAGTTTCAAAGAACTGGAATTTTGTGTCAATGATTTAATGGTTCAGGCTTTACAGGGTTAAATATATTCCTGCAATGGCTTCACTGGAGCTGAGGTTCTCACACTTTCATCTACAAACATCATTTCATAAAACTCTTTAAATCTCCTCAGAGTTGCTCCCTTCTCCACATATATATTCACGCCCACTGATAAAAGCAGTACCAGTGAAAATGCAGTGTTTGTAGGACACAGACACTTGTCGATTCACAGTGTACGATATGCAGCTTTCTGTTTCTAACATGTATAACTTATGCTGTCAAACATATTAATACATGAACTCTGATGGGTTCACACTAAAGCTGATTTGTCCTTTTAAAGGCGATGCATTCGGGTCACATCTAATGTATTTCCTCTATCCTATAGCCTGTTTAATACTCAGGATGGAAACTACATTTTTAATCCACTGAACTTGGCACACAAGCTTTATGTGTTTCTCTGATTAAGAAGAGTTGAATGTATGTATGACTTTCTTCATATTTCATGGATAACGTAAATTATATAATTTATATTGTATATCATTAAATAACTTAATGTGTGTTAAATACTTTGTTTGCTTATGTCATTATTACATGCATCAGTCACACAGTTCTGTTAGGAGTGGCTCTAAATGCATATAAACACTGTTTGCAGAGGGCTTTAACCCAGATACATGAAAAATGCAAAGTTCTGTGATGTTTTATCTGACAAAAATATAGTCAATTTTTACTAGAGCATTCCCACAGCATCTAGTTTGAGTGAAAACCATTAAACACAGTTCACACATAAAACAGTGCAATTTAATAGTCAACATTTGTTTGTACTTTTGTTGTCTTGCAGCTAATCCTCTTGAAATATTCTGTTTACCACCAATTAAGAATGAACTGTAATGAAATATACTTCGTTATATTTTGTATTCTCAATATATGTGTCCTGCCTCCCTCAACACTACAATGTACAGGGTAGGGCAATACAGCCAATTATATTATAGTTAGAAAAATGTTCAGGTCAGTCTATAAAATTTAATGTTCTATAATTATATAATTTCAGGAGCATTTGTGCGTAATCATAGTAATTTTGCTACTAATTGCGTAGATTTTGTGCATAGTGCAAAGTGAAGCCAATGCAAGAGGAAAGTTTATAACTAATTACAGGCCCTAGATGCTGCTTCAAAAGGCTGGCTCCTATAGATCTACGCTAAACCTTTCTCTAAAAAATACTGTCAGAATTTTAAATTTTTTTTCCAGGAGTCATTCTGATCTCAGAAACTTCATTTGGACTTGCTAAGTATCGTGCAAGTTGCTCCATTAATAAGATTTTAATGTGAACAGACAGCTTTAATGCATGCTGACCAGGTCTCCTTTTCCGAGCCGCTATTTATTGAATAAAATGTATTTATTTTCCTGACAGACATCACAACTGAAATTATGGTTAATAAGTTACACTGTCCACTTCTGATAACACTCTTGATGTTCCAGGTCCTGTCTGACTGTTAACCCCACTGTCTGTCTGTGTCTCTGCAGAACCTTCTGGCATGTTTCCACAGTGGATCAGACAGTTCAAATGGAGACGCCTGTGAGGTGAAAGTGGCAGCTCCGTCACACTCGCCCTCAGCAGAGGCAGAGTATTGGAGAATCAAGGCCATGGCTCAGCAGGTCAGGAGGACAGAGAAAAACTATTTCTTCAATACTGGTCATTGTGATTGTGTTACTGGGCTGTTCATGTGTCCTCTTTTTGTTCATAGGTTTTTATGTTGGACACCCAGTGCTCACCGAAGACCCCCAACAACAAGGAGGGATTTGAGCATGCTCAGTCCTGTGTTCTCATCATCGAGCTGCCATCAGATCAACAGGCCAATGGACATACTCAGAAGAGGTATACAATACACTCACAACAGAGCATGTGGTGTCTACATGCGATACATCACTGACATGGACTAATTTTCTAACCAGAACTAAAACTACATCACCATATCACAAAAAACACATTGGAACCATGTCCAGAAAAACTTGTGTAGCAAGTTTTGTCTATTTTACAAATATACACATGAAAAGTATTTATTCTTTTGCTTGATACAGAACATGTGTTGTCAGTCTGCTATATTTATTTCTAAGATACAGCTACATTACATTATAATACAGGCTTTATTTTGGTAGTCTCCAAGTATAATTGCCTAAGTCATATTTTTGGCCAAAGTGTAATATCTGCATGAAAAGATGCAGCACTGTTAGAAGAGTAAAGTTATGCCAGTATCACAATTGACCAAAATTAGGACCTGGGAAATTATGCTATGAGGCAAATGATATGCCAACTAGATGGTGTAAAATATGCAGTCACTTATTTAAAGATATAATTAGGTATAATATGTTATGCTTAAAACATTCTAACCATAACAAACATAACATTATCATCTGTGAAAAAATAGTTTTGATGTTACCTCAAAGGCAAAAATGTCTGCATCAGTTAGCGTGCTATGGTTAGCATTTGTTGGGATAGCGCTTTTTCACTCAACAGAGTTGTGTCCAAAAGTCTAGTAGTGGCCAAAGTGACACCTATGAAATGCCTATAGTTATTCTTAAATTTACCTTTACATTGGAGTAAAATCACAAAAAAATGAGGCAGCATGGTTTGGGAAAGCAACATTTTTCTGACTACTAAAACTGTTGACTACAACTGTAGCATCCAGCCTGCACTCCATCTAATATGAGAAGTTCAGCTGTTGTCAGTCTCATGATGTTTTCAGAGAAATAATACACTGATAGTGTTAAGTTGGACTAGCAAGAGTGATTCTTTATTACACTGTTTTGTTTGTTTTCATTGACTGCTACTACACTGACATTTGGTTGTGTGCTAATATGCTAAGTGTAATTAGCATCTCACATTAACACACTATGTCATCATGACTGTAGTAACACTGCAAATGGTGTTGATATATTGGTGAAAAAAAGAAATCTAAACATCTTCTTTTCCTTAAAGCCACCAGATACCTTGGTCAAAACAGTAATTTAACCCTACTCGATTAGTTACTTTGTGGCAGTGGTAGACCAGCAATTCCTATTTTTCATGAGATAAAATTGTTTGTTTCATGAGTGTGGTGGTATAATTTTGTAATCATAAACTATACCATTAAAGTTCAAAATTACCATCTAATATGTAAATCTGAGATCATTTGAGTTGTGTGAGGACAGATACCGTATTTTATTTTTGATTCCTATATAAATATAAACTGCATAAATGCAATCTGTGTCCAGGAAAGCATTTCAACCTTGATTAAAACAATTGCAACACCATAAAAACTGTGAATATAACTTCTACTAACTGTCTTTGTTTGCCCTTCTGCTGCTTTGGTAACAGGAAAATAGGGTAAGGCATGTTTCTGTGCCCTCTGTGTGTTGTGTTTTTGTGCTCTTAATACTTGGTCTCCTTCAAATTAATCTTCAAATCAGTATCAACTAATCAATATCAGATAGACCAAACACCTCAATGGAACAATTATTAGACTTCCTAGGAATTTCTACTTACTAATACGGCTGTATTAATCGTGTGTTTTGGTTAAGTGTTTATTTGACTATAATTAATACAAGTTTTACTGTTTTAAAGAACCATCAAGTGTCATCCAAATTTATGAGGTGCACCTGAATGCACCATAAGGTTCCATCTGTTTTGTAATTTGTGACACAAACAGCAGGAACAGACGCAGTGCATTTGTAAATAAGTGTTTTCACAGCATGACTACTTTGGTACAAACGTCTGTGCTCAAGTAAATATTGCCTTTTGAGATTTATTTACAGAATATAACATTGTCTCGAAGCATTTTTTTAGTGTGTAGGAAAAGCTGTTAGATCTGTCCGGCTAAAAGTATCCACATCTTATCAGCTTCATCAATATAAATTCTCTAGTATTTTTTTCTAGATGTTTGTGATTTATTGCCCAGCCCCATTGTTCATTGAAGAAACAGACTTACACAGTACCATAGAACCGCAAAGGGAGATAATACATTGCAGTCCCGTCATTTGTTTATTGGTGAAGTTTACCCATTTACAAAACACTAATGACCCTAATGGAAATTACATCAACATTTTTGACCTAACTGCATGTTGACGGCTTATGCAGCAGCTTTACAGCACTGAGCATGTTTCTGTTTTATTCAGTGTTGTTTGTCCTGCTAAAGTCTGTGAGTACTGTGTATCCTATAAAGTTGAATAATCTTAGAGTCTTACCTAATGTACCTTAAACTATTAATGTAGAAATAACACTTTCATTCAGTGTAGATGCAGTACCTTGTATGAGTTTTGTTAATATAATATTTATCTATATAGTTTATAAAAAGAGGGAACTGTTACTATCAAAATGTCACCTGAACACAAGTAGTTGTTTTTTTCACTGTATAACTTGAAAAAGGTTCCATTACACTTTAACTTTCGATCAGTAACGAGTCAAACTTAACCCATAAATACCCAGTGCTACTATTGTGGCAGTTCCCAAATGCATTTTTCTCTCTATTTAACCTTTCTCAAGTGATTTATCACCATGTATTTTAATATTATCCTCTGTATTTTGCATTTTTCAGTGTAAATCAGGTATTGTCCTATATTTAGTTACTGATCATGTAGATCAGGGGTTCCCAAAGTGGGGGTCATGAGATGATTTTCAGAAACCTCTTGATGTGATCCCTCAGGTTGTTACAACTGATTAAGGGCAGTATTCTTGCACCTGTACTTTGAAGGAAGGATATTGTGAGTTTCAAGGTGCATAGGAAGAGCTTTTATGTTGAGAGAGTAAAGGTTTCATTAATATTGTATGAACAACAGCTTGATAACAACAAACAGGTAAGGCATTGTTTGGCCTGCAGGTTTGACTAAAGGTGTCACATTAATAAAATAAAATTAAACATAAAAAGACCAAACATTGTAAAACAGACATATAAACCTAAATTAACATTAACATACCTCCCCCAATGTTTGGGTCTTTATGGGTTAAGTTAATACCTACCTATTAAGTTCATCTATGATACAATCCTTCATTTCACATAGCTGTCTCAGTGTTGTGACACAGAAACTTTTAATTTTAGTAGAAACTAGTGCTGTCAAATTGTAAACTTTTAAAATCAGATTAATCACTGGGTTGCTGTGGATTAATTTTGATTTATCAAGATTAAATATCATTCATTTTTAATCTATATTAATCGCGTTTCATTTTGCATGAGCAAACAGACTCAAGAAAGAAGAGAATATACATATATGCACTTTGCCGCAAGCTGCGTGACTCGTTACCTGAAGTGCTAGCAGAATCCTTGACTAACGTATGCTTCACATTAATGTGGTATTTTTAAGATGGAAGTGCTTTGGTGAAAAGCAAACTCCTTCCTACAGGCTGTGCATAATACTTTATGATGGTCAACTGTTCGGTCTTGGGTTGTTTTTGTACTCAACTTTTCCATCGAGAGGGCCAACGTACTGTTTAGTGTCTTCCATCTTTATGGGTTGGTTCTGCTGCCTGTCACTACCGGATCAACTGCCCATTTGCACATGCGCAATGTTAACTCTACTTGGACAAACTGCCCGAAATGCGTTGCCAGAGATGTTGAGAGTCATTCTGCGTTGCAGATGGGTTAATTGCATTAAAATTTTAAATTAGATTAATCATGATGATAGAGTGATCTGCGTTAATATGCTAATTTTGACAGCCCTAGTAGAAACATGTTTCAGTGAAACCTAACCAGCTGCTCTGGTCTCTGACTCATACAGGATCCCATTCAGAACCATTGTGGTCAGTCTGCTGTCCCATCAGGTACTGCTCCAAAACCTGTATGACATCCTACTGGAGGAATTTGTCAAGCAGCCTGAAGGTCATGAAAAGGTCACTCCAGTGACCTCTGACCCCAGCCGGCCCACTGCAGGCTTTCTGCGCTACATTTCCATGACTAACCTGGCCATAATCCTGGACCTGTTGCTGGACTCGTACAGGTAACTGCAGAAGGAAAGTGTTACATCTATACTGAAAACTAAATCTGTCCCATTAGGAAAAGATGTATCCAAGCTCATAATAAGAGAATAGAAATAATACTTGATGTTTTGATGGGCAGGACAGCACGGGATTTTGACACAAGGCCTGGTCTGAAGTACCTGCTGATGAAGGTGTCTGGTGTTTGTGGAGCGGCAAATCTGTACCGTCAGTCGGCCATGAGCTTCAACCTGTACTTCCAGGCACTGCTCTGTGCAACACTGAGCCAAGCTGATGGCATGACGGCACAGCAGGTAGAAAACAACACTTTATTATTGTGAAAGACCTGTGATTGTATATATAGCAATTCAATTACATTTTTGAAAAACAAATGACAAAAGAGCTTGTTGGTTATATTTTCAACATTTACGATAAAATGTCTACAATATATTCATAGGTTTATGTACATTTGTAGAACAGATATACAAATTTTAGACCAGAATGAATATGAATATGTATTTGATCAGTAATAGAACTAATTAAGACAAAATTAATCTGAGAAAATGGTGTGTCCAGGTGAAGAGGATCCTATACGAAGAGGAGGAGGGGAGCTCTGACTCCTCACATCCCGGGTCTGCTTCCTCAGAGGATGAAGATATCTTTGAAGAAACAGCACAGGTGATATACAACACTCTAGTTCACTAGAATATTAGTAAATGAAGCAAAGCTTTTTTGTGTGTTTTTTAGGAAGGCATTCGTCACTGTTGATTAATTCAGCTGCAGTAAATCAATACATGTTGGATGAGCAGTGACATCTACTACAACTAAGCACTTCCACAAAATTAATTGTGACTTCCAGGTGACCTCAAGTGCAACAGAAAATGATGCTGATATAAGAGAACAGATTTGTGAGGATTAGTCCACCTCCTGCTGTTTTCTTGCTGTTGCATTAGTGCTTTCCTCTTGTTTATTTGAAGGTTCCCTGAAGTTTTGTACCTTCTAGTGTAATACGGATGATGAATGAATTATGCATGACTGACTTTGCATTCCTGACTCTCTGGTAGGTCAGTCCCCCTCGGGGCCGGGATAAGCGTCACCAGTGGCGAGCCTCAATTCCATCACTGAGTGTGCAGCCGCTGGGCAGTGCAGATTGGGCCTGGCTGGTTAAACGGCTGTACAAACTATGCATGGACCTGTGTAACAGCTACATCCAGATGCACCGCGACCTGGAGAGCACAATGGAAGAGACAACACATTTGAGAGGAGGCACCGGAGAGCATGTCTTTTTCCTGCCTCTTTTTCAGTCTGAGACTTCCACACCAACATCGGTGGGTGGGTATTCAGCGAGGGGGACGCCTTCAGAGGATTGTGGGTACAGGTGTCACACAGCAGATGTGAGCACAGCATCACCAGGAGACACACCCACACCCAGCCCAGGATTCAGGTCTGGCTCCACATCACATGTTATTGTGTTTGTTAACCAGATTATTTTCTTCCTGCACAATTCAGTTGATATACTGTTTTAATCCCAACAGGCAGTTATGAACTATTCCTCTACCACCTTACTGTAGCATAGCTGAAACTACAGCTGTAACACTTCAAAAGACCCTAAAAATATCTAGCACTTTATGTGTTACTTAGCCGAAGTTTTTAAAACAGTACAACTGTTAGCATTTAACCAAACAGGATTATAAGTAAAAAGTCATGAAAGATATATTTAACTTTCACCTTTTAAAAAGGACCATAGACTATGCTAAATTGCTTTTCTAACATCAAATTACTCATCCATCATTAGACAGATGATGGTTTGAAAGTCCAAAATCACCTTTGGAAAAAGAATGATTATGTGTATTTGAGTTTTTAGTTTGGCTAAAATCCTGTTGGATAATGACATAATTTTATGACCTACACTGCAGCCAGCCACCAGGGGGAGAGCCAGATGTTTTGGTTTCACTTTTAGAGGGCCATCACTGTGTCCACCTTAAAATACATTGCAATAGTACATGCTGTGCAATTTTGGGGTCTCGCAGTTGAAAGGTGAAGAAAGCATTGTTGTGATCATGGATAAAAACAGAGGTCTTATTTTGCACTAAGAGGCAGGTTCATAACTGCCATTGTCACAGTCTTGTGACCAAAGACAGACTGGGATAAAATCTGTCAGTGTCAGAGGTTTACAGTGATCGTTTCTCTGTGTGTTTGCTGCTACAACTGATGTCTTCTTAACTATCAAGAGGGATTTAGCAGGAAATGACACACTGAACAACCAGACATGGCTACACTACTAACCATAAAGTTTCTTTGTTAAATAAAAAAAAAGATGGCATCTCACAATGACCTCTTTTCTTGAGTCACCAGGTTTTCATTTTCTGGCTCTTCGATTGGATTTTTTCCTGTACATATAAGTCACTGCTCTTTACAGTGTAATTATTATTCTAGTTTCATTGTTTGTTTGCTATTATAGATACACTGCTGATTTTAAATTCCTATATTTGTGTTGCTGTGTACAATTCAGTAGGGCCGTCAAAATTAAAGCTTTAACACGGATTAATCCATCATCATGATTAATCTGATTAAACATTTTAATGCAGTTAACCCATCTGCAACGCAAAATGAGTCAGAACGTCTCTGGCAACGCATTTCATGCAGTTTGTCCAAGTAGAGTTAGCGTTGCGCATGAGCAAATGGGCAGCTGATCCAGTAGTGACAGGCAGCAGAACCAACCGATAAAGATGGAAGACGCTAAAAACTACTTTGATCCTCTCTATGGAAAATTTGAGTACGAAAAAAAAAAACAAGATGGAAGAGTCAACTGACATGACATATTATGCACACTCTGCAGGAAGGAGTTTGCTTTTCACCAAAGCACTTCCATCTTAAAATACCACGTTAACGCAAAGCATATGTTAGTCAAGGATTCTGCTAGCACTTCAGCTAACGCATCACCTAGCTTGCGACAAACACATTAAGTGCATATATGTATATTCCCTTCTTTCCTGAGTCTGTTTGCTCATGCAAAATGAAACGCGATTAATATAGATTAAAAATGAATGATATTTAATCTTGATAAATCGAAATGAATCCACAGCAACCCAGTGATTAATCTGATTAAAAAATTTTAATTGTTTGAAGGCACTATGTACATCTTGTACCTGAGGTTATTAGAAATGTGTCACACAGTATGACTGCAGTAGATTGCTGAAATTACACTGTCTTTAGTCATCTTTAACTGTCAGTTTTGTAACAAGTGACTTGTACAATCTTAAGAACTAAAACCTGTACAGCTTGAACACTGGTCTGAATAATAGACTAACTTTGTTCTGTCAAAACAGATTTTTCATAATGGGTGGTATCCAGTGTTAAGGTGCATTACCATCAACTACTACAGTATGTTTGACCAGAGTTAATGTCCCCTTAACTAATAAGAAGAGCCAGAAAGGACAACAAACAAAACAAATACTTGCCAGCTGTTAGTGAGTCATTTGGTTGTAATCTGCAACTTCACCACTAGATGTGTCTCAGTTTTACTCTCTGAACCTAATAAGTTTGGGCTTGTTGATCTACATTGAATAAGTGAGCTTTTCTTTCTCTTTACAGCTGTACCGGTAGTCTGCCTCACCACTTCAGGACTGGAGGTGAGGCAAAAGACTCTGGGATCTCAGGAACCTCTGTAGGCGGAGCTCCTGGCACTGCTGGACCAGGCAGGAGAAAGGAATGGTGGGAAAGTGCAGGCAACAAACTGTACACCATTGCCACAGACAAAACCATCAGCAAGTTGATGATGGAGTACAAGCGCAGGAAACAGCAGCAGCAGCAGCCGCAGCAGAGTCATGTCAACCTGTTCATGAAGGAACAGGGCCGTGTGGCGACAGCAGTAGTGGCTGCAGAGAGGAGGGGCCCAGTAGAGCCACAGAGGCCCCTCCAGAGGCCACAGCAACTACTGGACCAGCAAGGCCCACCACTGAGGCACTCGGTCAGCGCAGGGCCAGAAATCCTGAGGCAGGAGAAAAGGCCCCGTTCCGGATCCACAATCAGCTCCCACAGCATCTCACTGAGGGACTCCGAGGCTCAGATACAGGTAATGTATTCATCTTGGTGAATGAATTTTATTGCCCACACAAGTTTAATCATTTTAATTTCAAAAGGAAATTATATAGCCCATCAATGAAGAATAACCATCTGGTATTATTCATTATCTATCATGACTACCAGATATGCTCTGGAAACTACATTTGTTTTACAGATATGAGGAAAATACTACTTCATCAGTATTAAGAGACATGTCCTTCATTTAATTACTGCTATCTTTGGTTTTACTAGTGATAAGACAGAGGATTAAATTTTTTTCTTAAAATACACACTTTGTGTCAAACAGATGATGCTTATGACAATGGGATTAGCTACATTTTTGTCAATTAGTTCCAGACATGAATGTTTTCTCACCAGAATCTTTTAAAAAATCACTTTTTTTCCCCTCAAACTTACTCAACTAATTAACAGTAGCTACTGAACAATAGCTCAGAAGCTATTTTTAACTAAATTTATCTCACTAGTTAATGGTATCTGCTGTTAGCTGTTAGGCAATATCAGACTATTTGATTGAAAAGAAAAGCTGTGAGAATTTGCATGTAAATGAATCCTACATTTCAGGGCTATCAACACTAAGGTAACATTTAAATTCTTTGCTAATTTGTAAATGACTCAGAAATAAAAATGATGGGAAGTGTGTTTTTTTTTTTTTTTTTTTTTTTTTTTTCGTGTGTGGAACAAATAAGGTATGTGCTACAGATCTGGCGGTGAGGTGCTGTAACATTGCCATCAGTTTTTCTCATACAAGAACATTTAACCTGAATATTATTTAATATGAGACATGTGACAGGCCTACAAACTACAACTATGCTACCAAGATGTTGAGAGACTGCAATGATTGGAAAGGTGACAGAACTTTATAAAAGACAGGACAAAACCTGTGTTGAGCCCTACCTGGTCAGTATAGGTATCAGGTGCTCATACTGATGGAATTCACTCACTTGTCTCTGTAACATAAGATAAAAATGTCTGCAACTGAACGAATGAGTAGCTAACACTATAGGTCGACAGAACCCAGCCTCTGTGTTTACCACTACCATTTACATGATAAACATCAGCCAAACCAGAGAAAAAGTTTCAGTGATGTTCACACAGTGACAGGAAAGATGGAAGATAAGGTCTTGTTAGTGTACTATTATGTTAATGTGTGTACTAGATGAGTACACATGTTCACTTTTCTGTGTTTGTCCTGCAGGCGTGGACAAACATGATCTTAACGCTCCTGAATCAGGTCCTACTTCTGTCAGACCCATCCTTCCTGGCCCTCCAGCCGGCGCTCTACCCCTGCCTCAGCCAGCTCTCCTGTCATGTGACCGACACCCGAGTCCGCCAGGCCCTGCGGGAGTGGCTGGGCCGCGTCGGCCGACTCTATGATATCATTGTGTGATGCCACACTGCTAACAGTTGTTTTGCAAAGGATGAATGAGCAGTGAACTCGGCATATAAAGCAGGCAGTATGCAGGTAGACCGAAGAAGAGCGTGATTTCTTGATTATGCAAAGGGAGAGAAATGGCATCATGATAACATGTCACAGTGCAGCCAATGGCAGACTCTGATGGTGTAGTTTGGTAATGGCAGAAGACTGATTTGATCAACATACGTGAAACATGCAGTTACTAGTTATTAGTGTTTTGATGTAATTTCTGGAATTAAGTAAAATAATGTTATCTCTGTATTCACATTTTTATTATGCATATTGTTGTTTTTCTAAGTAACAAAATAAGTTTATTATATGGCATTATGTAAGATTGCGTTTGCTTATTATATAAACACTTTTTGGAAAACTAACATCAGCTAGTGGCACCCCAACAAACTAGAATAGCAATTTCGATAAATTAATGTAATGGTTTTACTAGTTATGAAATAATGTAGAACCTCCTTTCACTATCAATTAAGTATGCGTTTTTAGCATTTAACATTAGCTGCTCACTGGCTAAGTGCAGCTTGTGGCTGGAGTCAGAAAGACTGAAGGGATACTATCCACTATTGTTAAAGTTACTTTAGTTACCAAAAGATTTTGGGCCTTTGAGGAAACATTTATGACTTTCTTACATTGATGAAGATGTAGTTATGTCTCACATAGATACATTTCCATTAGCACCATGTTTTAGTTAGTCTTTCCAAAACAAGAAAAATGTGCATTTATTTAAAAGTAAATATTTTTAATTGTCATTTCATTAAATTGTAATTTTAATTTACCATATTTAAAGAGAAAGACCAAAGATAGCATTATTTTACATACATTTAATGTGCATTAGGCTTTTTTATTTTGAAAAACTGGTATTAAGTAGCTGCATCTCTGCACATGTTGGACCAATCAGGTTTCCAGTCCAGAACGACTGCCACTTTTTAAAGAACAGAAATGACAGCTGTACTGTTATAGTGGACATCAGATGACAGTATTTGGTTGGCTGAGAAGATGTGGTGAAAATGAATGAAACAGTTTATTTATATGTGAAGGAGCTATGAGTAATGTGTGAACCAATGTGCCATTTCTGCCTCTTTTTTGTTGGTTCATTTTCCAAAATACAAAAAAAAACAACAAAAAACCCCCCCAAACATTTCCCTTGTGATTTAACACTCAAACATGATTTGCTCTTATCAGTAATTCAGACCAAATTACATTTAATCATTACTATTTCTCATCACATTTTACATAAAGTGCCAAGTGCTTTACTGTACAGTGTCATATGAATGTACACTGTCCTTGCAAATTTCTGATCCTTAAAAACATGAGTAAACACTGATTGGCCTTTTAATAAGAGTATGGGGCATTGTTTTAACCAGTTAAAATATCATTTGTAATAAATAAAAAACTAATAATGCGAGCAGTAAAGGGATATTTATAAGGTCAGTTTTTGAATTATTAATAATAACCCTTATAGATCTAATATCTGCCCAAAAACAAATATTTGACTGTATTTTGGTTAAAATCCCAAAATTAAGAACTTAAGTTCTAAAGCTTTAAACAGACATATCAAACAATAGGTTGAAAATTATGTGTAACGTATTTGATTTCTTTTCTAGGTATGATGGTTGCCATTTGCTCTGAACCACCTCATACAATGGCCAAAATGAGACAAGTAAGGCACAAATGTGTAGAGACGGGATTTAACCCCTAACATTTCAGTCCACATTGAGACTTGCTGTAATATTAGATGAATGTGCCCTCTGTGGCATGTGACAATCAGTGTACGCATATTTCTGCACTGCATCATTCAACGAGGCAAGTGCTGGGAGTAACCTCTTAGCGATTATTTAAATTCTCCATAACATACAAAATCCAAAATATCTGATTATTTTAAGTGTGCAGAGCCAAAGATGACACCAAACACATACCAAAAGAGACCAATATTTATTAAAGAATTTATCTTAAAATTAGTTAAGCACGTTGCAGCAAATGCAAATCTGATCACAACACCTACTATATCAGACTGTTTTTTTTAATTTATATATTTATTTCTTCTGGATCAGCCTGTGAAGCCGCATGACAATTGGTGGAGAATTGATGTGTTATGGACGTTAAAGTGTAAAAGCTGAACACTCTGAATGTGTTCTTCAGTAGGTCAGACTGTGTGTGAATATGTCGACATATCCAGCTTTAACTGTACGGCCCTTTTTTTCTGGAATTTCTGGACCAAGTGTCAAGTTGAGCTGTTAGTTATTTATTTAAATGTAATATGCCTTTAACATATAAAACCCACATATGTTTGCTTGTCATGTATGTATGTGTATTTATGTAAATGAGTTATTATTTAAAACATGCTATGTCATATGACTATACACTGTTTTTTGCTATTTCCTTTGCCTACTTTACCTCCTGATGCAGCAGCTGTGCTTGATACAGATGTTTTAATGATAAAAGAAAAGCAAAAATATTCAGGGTTTCACATAATTATCAGTTACACAAGCTAATCTTACCATGAAAACCACTTTAAATCCATCAAGTCAGTTACATGAGAGAGAAGAAATGGAAATTACACAAAAAAAAGAAAACAAAGAGGCTCATTGGGGTAAATACAGGCAGCCAGTATGCAGACAACCCCCTCTTAACTTTAGCACCAAGAATAAATGTATGATCCCCTAACCAGGAAAATCAGCCACTGGCGTACCAAAAAAAAAACAAAAAAACAAACAAACCTTGTAATAATTTAAAAGCTGTTAAAATACATTCAGATACACTCATATTTAAAAGTTTTGGCAGTGACACAAGCTGTGCTGCTGAGGTACACTAAAGAACAATTATAAAAAGTTTGTAAGTTTCAGAAACTTAATTCAGCAAATAAATTGTATATAAGTAAAGCAAATAATTTGTTTTACTGCCAAAACTTTTAAACTATTAACTTTCATTTTACTGTAAACATCATCTTTAACCATCCAGTTTCACTCGAACAAGCTAAACCTGAAACTGCTTTAGCTTTTGCTCCAAAACCAAATCTCTGATCTGAATCCTTGAATGTCATTCCCAACTCGTGACCATTTGTCAAAGCCATTGCCAACAACTTTTTTCTGCAACTCTTCATATGTCGTTGGCGTTTTTGTTCTTGTTTCACTCTAATACAGCATTTCTGGTGTTAGTTGCATTCATTAATTCATGATGCTACGCTGTACTCAGTGATCCCAGACAATTTTTTGCCAAATCCAGTTCAATTGCATTTATTTCCAACTCTTGAAAGTGTAAAAATGTTTTAAAAATGATTAGAATTTTTCCCACATTTCTTTTCCCTTTCAAATTCTTTAAACCACAAATAAAAATAGCTGGATAGAAACATGCCTACTATACAACACCTAGGTATTGGCCATATGAGGCCAATGATTGTTTCATTGTATTGCTTCAGTCCTTTTTTTCCTTTGTCATATTAGATCCTACTCCTAGTGCTACTTGTTCAGAACCCAAGGTGACATCTTCTCATTTTACTGTTTTGTTCAACCAGT
The DNA here is from genome assembly GCF_902148855.1 of Sphaeramia orbicularis. Taxonomy (NCBI): domain Eukaryota; kingdom Metazoa; phylum Chordata; class Actinopteri; order Kurtiformes; family Apogonidae; genus Sphaeramia; species Sphaeramia orbicularis. Next base: position 45,910,742 of record NC_043971.1, on the reverse strand, counting down.
CATTTTTAAGAGAACCAGTAGATTGTAAGAGAGAGGATGAGATGGTTTTTACTCACTTAAATGAAGCATTTAGATGGTGAATTAAAGAAACAGTTTGGTGATTTTCTAAAGTTTTGTTTTTGACATCAAATCATCTGGACAGACAAAGATTCTGGGCCTCATTTCCTACCAAAATTTAACAAAGAGCACATTCACATCAGACACAGTATATACAGTAAAACACCTTTACCAAGTGCATCTTTGTCTTGCACTTCAAAACTATCAAAGAACTGCTCAACATATTTTAATAAATCCTGCCTTAAAATATGTCCTTCGAATGGTGACTTTTGGCACAATTTTTCCACATGTTCACTTTTTTGTGCCAATTTTTCTCGCAAAAATATTTTAAAATGCTGGGTGGGTAAGTGGTATGTATTGTCATTTTATCCTAATAATGTAAAGGGGACTGCATGATTTGGCAAATCTCAACGTATCATTTGACTGATGTTTCCACATGCTGATGTGGAGGTCCAATTTTGTGGAACGTTTGTGACAGTTGTCAGCACAAGTATGGCTAAAAGTCATGTTACACCTTTTTTTTTTCCTTGAAGGATTTTTTTTGTGCTCAAGACATGCCGTGTTTGTTTATTAATCATGATGTTTTAGAAATATGTTATTTGTTTGATAGATGCATCAGTCCATTTTTACCATCCCTGGTCATCTCAGCTTCTCAAATGTAACAATTGTGCTGCTTTTTTTTATTATACGTGAGTGCAAATCCGTTGTATTTTTATTAGCTTATTTTATTTTTTAAAGAATCACCTTTCTGGCAATAAGTAATAACATATAATATAATCCTTTAATCTGTGAGAATGTCTGGAGCTCCTAAGAAGATTTCCACTTCTTTCTTTTCCTCCCACTGAGGGTTTTTCTTTTCATCTGACTCATTTATGGTGAGTGTAAGTCCAGCAGAACCTGCAAGTCATGAACACAGACAGAACCTTAAAAATGGTATCAATTACTTTATATTAACAATGTAGGTTAAACATTGACCTGCAGAAGGTGTTTTATCTTCATGCTGGAGAACTTCATCTTTTCATTCATTGGTTTGGATCTGTGTTAAAGCACACCTGCTCTGATCTATCTACCAAAATAGCTGCAACTAAAACTGCAGGTTTGCATGTCAAAGAGCAACTAAAATCTACACTTGAACATTCATCATACCAACACTGCAAAAACACAGCTAAACCCAGTTAAATCATGGTTCAAATATTAAAATTACCTTAAAATGTGTAGGTCATTATATCCTCCTGAGACCCAGGAAAGTAAAAGTTTTGGCTTTTTTTTTTTTTTTTTACATCAAATAACTGCCCTGACTAGAAACAGCATGATGCAACAGTTTTTCAGATGTGTGTGTGTGTGTGTGTGTGTGTGTGTGTGTGTGTGTGTGTGTGTGTACTGAATGTCCTTTTTTTAAAAAAAAAAAACAAAAAACTCTTGTCCCCTACAGAGGACAAAAATGCATTGCTGGGTCTCTGGAGGATATAAGATTAGCTTATGTTTATCTGCTGACCTCTTAGAGTGTACATTGGTCAAATTCAAAGCTGTGGCTCATGCTGGTCACTGTTACTGTGGTAGAGATGCAGAAGAGAACCAACAATGAAAAACAAGGGAGTGAGCATAAGGATTTTCACTGAAAACCAATATTAGTCCTTTACATGGTCATCGTCAGTACAAAGGCTGTTATCACTGAAGACAGTTGTTAGCTCAGCACTATGTCTGTAGTTTCTAATTTGCCTAGGTCATCATTCTTCTTGGTAGTTCTAGGTTCAGCTTGACTGGTTTTGCTCTTTTGAAGTCCAAAGTAAAGTCCAATTTCCCCCACCGGTTATTAGAACTGAAGAAGTCTCTTGGATGATAGACAAACGTTTTCAAAGAGCAATACCCGTCCAGTTGAACCTGGAAGAACTACCAAGAAAAATTAGGACAGTAATGGAGATAACTAATGTCAACAAGTGATTAATAGACTTGGCAAAAATGTCTCTTTTTAGATGAATTGTGTAAAATTAGCAAGTTCCTTCAGGAAAGTTAAGGAACGCAAATGATTTTTATGATGTTCCCAAATTTTTCTCAAGACTGGACTGACTGTAAAACATGGTTAAAACACTCACAAGTACAGACACTGACACGTTACATTTTAATTTAACTCCACTGTGATTTTATTTATTTAGCCAACATTTTTTTCTTTTCAAAGGAGGAGAAAATAGAGCCTCTCTGTCAAGCCTTTATAAGCAGGCAAACTAGCCAACTTTCCAGCAGCCTAGTAATCAGTGCAATGTTTATTTATTTATTCATTTACCTGAATTTTGAAGCAAAATCTTCATCTTGATTAAATTGTTCCATTGATCCATTGTTTTACCTTATTTCTGGTTAAAGTATCAAGACAAGTATGAGCTGAAACATCTTATTTAGTACAATTAGGTTAAAATAAGTAAAATTTCTTAAGATGAGTTTTCTTTTGTCAAAGGAAATATTCTTGACAAGATTTATTTTTTATTATCCAGAGAGAAGGTTCATTTATGTACTGTACTCTTTTTAGAAAATTGCTCTTTTTGCAGTAGATATACAATAAAGAATCAAAGTCCTGCTCCTTCCACTTGTGTCCTATGGGACTAGCCTAGCCAGCCATCTCTCTTTTTCAATGAGAAATCCGTTTGGAATTGCAGGCTTGAATCCAAATACGAAGGCAGGACTAACAGGCGCCGAGTAAACCAATCACAGAAAAGATGGACATGACACTTTTGTCAGAGAAATTTAAGAATACAGGGTGTAATCTGTAATTCAAACCTTATTTTTGAATCAAGTAAACAACTGACAACAGTTGTAAAGAGCTTTGCAGACTTGGAACCGACTTTGGGTCGTGACAACAAGAAGTCGGTGCGTATGACGCATTGCAAAACCCCCCCCCCCCACACACACACACACACACACACACTTGTGATTGGTTCGGTTTAGAATAGATCATGCACATTTCACAGTGGCTGGCCCAATTCCAGACTGTTTTCTGAGTATGGGCTCTATGCACAGCCCCACTATTTCCTGAACTTAAGGCAGCTCCTTTATTTCCTGTCTTTCATTATTGGACACACTGATTAATCCAGGTGTGCCTGACCACAGTAACAACAAGAAGTAGCAGCACATCTGTATTAATCAGTGTGTCCAATGGTGACACAATTCAAACAGGAACAAAAATTATTTATCTCACCATTGATCTCCAATCAAATTCCTTTTCTGAAATTAGGTCCTATGGGACACAACGGAAGGGACAGGATTTCACTTCTCTATAGTTTGCAGTGACTCAAAACCCCTAATACTGCAGCATCGCCTGTTCACTTCAGAGCAGAAAATAGCCTTTTACTGCACATAATGACTTAACTGATGATGAATGCATCACATAAAAACTAAAATTGAAATTCATCAGTGCTTTACGCGTGTATTCCGCACAACCTCCACCAGCTTTAGGAAGACTCACCTCCCTGTCCCCTTAAACTTGCTCTTTTGTCCCTGACCATTCCCATCTGTCCTTATTCCCACCGGTTGAGGACGAGCTGCGGGTGGACAGATGTTGACAGCCATCAGTGTGATCAGCAGCAGCAAAGGGAAGGATTTAGTTGGTGTTAAGTCTGTGACATCTATAAAAAGCTGTGGACTAATGTGTCATGCAATGGTTTGGTTTGTGCTGAAGCGTTCTGTCGTTTACTGTGGTGATTATTTGGCGTTTGTGTTCCTTATGCAAACTCAAAAATAAGTTTTCCTGCACTTTTGTGACATACATTTGAGCTATTCTTATTGGAGCAGAGATTAAGACAGAACCAAATCATGAATGATCATCAACTTCATCTGCACTTAAAGCTGATTTGATGCACTCAACTCTAAAGAGGAGCTTCAAATCCCTCCTTTATTACATGTTGCAAGATTGTATGATGAAGTATTTGTTAAATTGGAAGCTTCTCTTTATGTGCTGTTATCAAGTGTTAATTCAGTTTGAGATCTTCTACAGGTCAGTGTTCTTGTACACAAGGGATTAAAGGGACTAACGGACCAGATTGAAGATGCTCTGACCTACAATAACTTACATTCACATCTCAGACAGGCTGCTCATGTATCTAAAAAGAAGAAAAAAAAAAAAAAAAAAAAAAAAAAAAAACGGGGGGGGGGGGGGGGGGCATCTGAACAAGTGTAGCAAGAAACCTTTGCCTGTTGTCTAACAGACCGACTGAGCGGCCACTTTGGTCAGTGAGTGAAATTATTTTTTGTGACCGAGTTCAGCAGCTGTCTGACTGTCTGGGAGCGTAGGAGGAAAAGGCAAAGCAGCTTTGAGTCAGCGTACAAACAGTGATGCTGTCCAGTCGTGACTCTGACGGAGAAATGTACATGACCCAGACAACTGACACAGATTCTACAGAAGGAGGTCACATGACAGAATATGCAACAGGGATGTATAGAACAGACATTTACATTCATTGTTGCTTTGTCCAGGTGTATTGATTCCTTGACAAGAAAACTATCAACCATTATTATCTCAAAGGTACATTTTGTGATAAACATGGTTGTAGTTTTGCTATCAAACTTTTAATCAAAGTACTTGCACTTGTTGAGTATAAATGGCACCCATTTAAGGTTCTACAAGAATATCGTAATAACATCATAGACCATGTGACTTCATCTCAAATACAGTTTCCCTTTGTTACCACTCATGCCACTACTGGTCAGGCTGTTTTGTTATTTGTATTACCTTACCTTATGTCAGTACATGAACTTGGATGGATGTGGGCAACCAGTGACAGTCTTTTGCTTATGGCACATTTCTACTCATTGGCTCAACTTAACTTGGCACAGCCTTAATGGCATTACCACAATGTGAAATCTAGGACGGTTTGTAGTCCCATCATTACTGAATTCATTACTGAGTGAGCTGATCAGATGTTAAAATGTGATGTGAAACCATGCATATAAGACAGGTTGACCCAGGATTGTCTTTGGATCAATATAACCAAAGTAAACTAACACAGACTGTCTTAAAATGGTGAAGAAAATTTTCTAGTAGGCTTGATAAACCAACTATAGAACTGAAGTCTAAACAACCATATAGTCACCAGAAAATATGCTTCAACTTTGTTTAATCCATAAAGACCCAGTGCTACTTTTGTGGCTTTTCCCCAAGTTCAAAGTAATTTATCACCATTTATTATAATATTATCTTCTGTATTTGGTGTTTTTCTTTTCTTTTTTTTTTTTTTTTTTTGGGGGGGGGGGGTTATTTTCCTATATTTATTTTACTGATCATGCAGATGTTCATAAAAGCTCAGATTAAAGTTGAGGGTTATTAAATCAGAAACAGCAGAAACTTTTTCAGCAAAATATATCAATAACTGAGCTTAAAAACAAGTGTCTCCATCCACTGTCATTTATCAAACTCCACGGGTTTTACTCATGGATCAGTGTCGTCGAAGATGATGTTTCCACATTCGTTACAGAGCCTCTGAACATCTAAATGGGTCATATCTGATGACCATGCTAAGATTACAAACTGCATTTCACACCAATTATTTTCATGTATTGATAGGATTAGTGAATGAACAGTTGTTAAGCATTTTACATCAGTAGATGGTTTTGGTCGCCAGTGGCTGTTTGGATTTTTACCTTTTAATTTAAAAAACATAAAACAATCTAAAACAGAAATTTTAAGTTTCCTCTTCCCTGAACATCTCATTCATCACAATACTTTGCATAGTGTTACTATGGCAACCCTCCAATTTGAGGGAGGAAAATATCTGCAGTGGAAATTTTAGAAAAGTAATACACATACATGATGTGGTCAACCAATATCAACAGATGTCCAGAACAAACCGGACTCCAAAACAAATTTCATGTGACTACACAAGCACATGTGAATTTTACATATTGCACTTACAAGATTTTTCACAGAGCAATACAAGTTTCTTGTCATAATGTTAGATAATGATTGTTTTATTTCTTGAAATATTATGACCTACCCTCTGAAAAATAGTATTCTTGGCCCTAAAAACTTATACACTTGTAACCTTTGCTTCTGACCGTCCTGTACAATACACTCTGAACATAATGTGGACACAGAGGAATTGTACTGAGATTATTTCTGACTTGATTTAAATCTCCTTAGAGGCCCCCACTGCCCTTTTTTTGTTGATTCAAAATCTGAAAAGTGGAACAGAGCTTTTTCACATGTGATCATGACTTAATGTTGTTTGTGCAGACACACAATCTGCATGTCCCGAATCTACAAATGATGCTGATTCTATGCAGGATTTGACAGTGCAGGAAGTTCAGCCAGGATTAAAGCCAGAACTAACTACATAAAAGCATACTGCATAGTGAATAGGGTTGACGCTCAGTCTGCACAAGGGTAGGAGCCTCTCTGACCTAGAAGTGAAACTACAAATGTAAACAGCTCCAAAAAGATCTGCAAAAGCAACACGATCCTCAATACTTTGGTGAAATATATTGCACAACAGCATAGACGATACAGAGAAAGTGACTCGGAGATACAACTTGAGATTCCCTTTGAATAATAATAACAACAGACAAAAGTTCTGAAAATCTGTTTTTATCAAGGACACACCTGTAAAAAAAAAAAAAAAAAAATCTTGAGCCTGCAGGTGACGGTGCAAGAGGTTTTTGTTGTAAGCCGACTTTCTGCACATCATTTTGCTTGCATTCTTTGCTTGACATTTAATGCTGGTGATGGCAGCGGGTCGGCCAATATGGTAACTGATTTGTACAAGTTTTATTTATTTATTTATTGGCTTTTGATATGATGAACAGCGCCTGAAAAGTTTCCTCCTGGTCTTTGTACATTTGTCGTGCTCCGGCTTCTGGCATCTCGGCTGTTTGTCCACTATATGTGTGTTGCAATAAAAGCAATTTACGTCAGAAATTTGTCCTCATTTTCTACAATTTGACAGCTTAAAGGTTAATAGTTAATTGAAAAATTGTGTGTTGCTTAGTAATTCAGTAAGATCTAAGGTTTAAAAGAACAGAGCAGTGATGAATTTTCAGCTGAAGACCCAACAAAACTATTTTATCTCTCGTCTGAACCTAAAGTGGACATAATGTCTATATTTTAACTGACTCCTCCGTCAAAAGTGATTAATTCACTTTCCTGTAATGTCAGAATGAATCACTTCTAAAACTGACAGGGCACTGACCAACATCATCTTTAACACACATAAAACAAATTGTCACATACACAAAGAATCATGTTTGACTCTGTTTTCCACTGTTCGTTCACTGTCTTTTTCTATCTTTTTCATCATGTTGCATCTTTCACATCGTTTTAATTTTATTTCTCTTAATTTTCATCTTTTTTTCTTTTACATTTGTATCTTCTCATGTCTGTTATATTATTTTCATCTTACTTCTTCTGCAGTATTTTCACCTTGGTGTTTTTTATTTTCTTTTATATTGTTTTCATCTTGCATCTTTTTAGAGGATTTCCCTTCTTTTATTAGTCATCGAAATATCATGTCTTACATGTGCATATGGAATATAATTTCAAATTTAGTGAAAAATCATACTAATTGAAAACACTACATTGAGTAAAATACATCTATTTCTTTATTTAATTATTAAAATATAATAATTTGTTTTTACTGAAACAGGGGATTTTTCAATCACCATTACATATCTTTAATTCATTGTCATATTTGTTAACACCGGCATTATTCTGTTTTATTAAGTAAAGTGCATGGCTGGGATTATTTATTGACTAAATATTAATTCAGTCCGGTGTCATGTTTTACAGTGTAGCTGCTATCTCAAAATAACATTAAAAAGTCTTAAAGGTGAGATTGTATATTAAAATGATGAAAAGTACACTCAAGCGCAAACCAGTTTAAATGTTAACCATTTAACTGCAAATATTTTGCTTATTGCAAATCACCCTTTTACTATTGATCGGTGAGATTAAAATCTTGAAATGATTGTTTTAGCTGTGTATTTCTTCAATATTTGACCCATTCCACAATTACATATCTTGATTGATTTTTATTGTAACAGAGTATCCTCCCTCTGATTAACAATTGCAGTATAAAACTATATACGCAGTGGTTTTTACAATGGAAGAAAATTAATACTGAGCAAAATGATGTTTAACTTATTGTTTTTTTGGCCGTCTAACTCAATTCTGGTTTCTCAAGTGGCCCCTTGAGTTAGTGGATGGATGGATGGATGGATGGATGGATGGATGGATGGATAGATAGATAGATAGATAGATAGATAGATAGATAGATAGATAGATAGATAGATAGATAGATAGATAGATAGATAGATAGATAGATAGATAGATAGATAGATATGAGTTTATTGTACTGTGTAAATTAAATCTATTGAACATACGAGGGCCGTTCAATAAGTTCATGGCCTCACCCAGAACAGAACAACACAGACTGATAATTTATATTTTATTTTTCAACATAATCTCCATTTACAGCAATGCACTTGGTCCATCGATGTTCAAGCATCACTATCCCATCACGAAAGAATGTAACTTCCTGCATTATAACAACCAGTATTTCTGGGTGAGGCCATGAACTTATTGAACAGCCCTCGTATCATATTGTATTTGGATGGATGGACGAACGGATGGATAATGTCCTGTTGTCCATATATTCTGACCTCTGCATGTAGCTGCTCTAACTCCTCCCATCAGGACCTGTCTCTGCTGGACATCCGGACTGTCTGCTGCCCTCATTTCTCCCCTCCCCTCCTGCCTCCAGGATCAGTATTTCAGGCTGATCGTTTTACTCACTGTGGACTCTTCATGTCTGATCGTCTTCGTGTCGGACACCTCTCTTCCTCCTCCTCCTCCTGTGAGCGCTGAACGGCCCCTGTGGCCCCTGGCTCCGGCTGGGCTTCACCTGGTTCACCCGTTCATCATGCGGTCTCTGCTGGAGAGCAGCTGGATGAAGTTTGGACCGGCGGGTCGGGACTCTCTGGACTGGTCATCTGGACCGTCGGCCTTGCCCTCCACTGACGGATCACCGGTCAGTTCTACCAAGTCTATCTACGCCTGTAGTAGCATTTCAGTTTGTCGTCGAATTTTTATTTTATTTTGTTTTATTTTATTTTATTATTCTAGATTATATTTCAAAAGGAGTCAAATTGATCCGCCCTCATCTTTCTTAGAATCATCACAGAATTAGATCAATAAAGCTTCCTCTGTTGACATTTCTTAGGAAATAGAAATGTGAAAACACAGATTTGCGCACAAATACATGGGTTTACATTTTATAAAGTAATGTCATTTCTGGTTTTGTGCCGATGACATAGGAGATAAAGAGGGATGTAGATTTGGAATGTTGTACATTTTTAATTTCCCAACTCAAAAATTATTTTTCCTTTCTTATTCTTGATCTATTATAACACTATAGCAAAGAAAAACTATTTCAGTTTTGATTTGTTAGAGCATGGACTTCAAGAAATGGATTTGGTTTTAATAAGGACAAATACAGCAGTTCGACAGTAAATTAATAGATAAATAAGGAAAGACAAGACAAACGTTGCAGAAGGCACAAATGATGGCACTAAAAGGTTTATTGCATATTTTATTGTGTTCAAAGACTTCGTCATCAGCTGTTTCAGTAGAAATCTTTACTTTAACTTATACTGACACAAAGAGGTCAATTTAACTCTATTAAAAATAACATTTACTGAATGCAAAATATAAACTCCTCATATAAAAGTTTAAATATCCACCGACTGAATTGAAAAAAGACCTTTGCACAACTTCTGAAACAAGAAAACCCTAACACTGCTGAATTTAAACTTTTCCCTCTAATATTTTGCCTCGTCGTGTTCTACTCCTGTTCAGCTGTGATCTCCACCAGCGCCCATTCATCTTCAGCCGTTTCATCCTCAGTCAATAGTTTGTTTTAACGGAACAGAACATGCTGTTGATGTAGTTAATGTGTGGATTTATACAGCTGTTTGTGAAGGAGCAGCGCCCTCTTCTGGACGCTTGTCAATACGACTGACGATGACTTGCTTCTTTGAAATTATCCTCAACTAAACTATGAATTTATTAAAAACAACTTATAGCATTTCTTATGTTACTATATTTTATTACACAATTTCACAATTATTTCAAAACCTGATAATCAGAATCTGATTTATTTTGATATAATACTTTAGGTGTTATATTTGATGTACAGTTAAAAAGGGAAATAATGAATGTTACTTTTCACTTAAGGTTAACATCTAAAAAAAGTTAACTGAATCTCACATCATGTTAATGCAAGAGGTGAAGACTATTAATATATTCTACATTCAAATAATAAGAATGAATAAAAATACTGAACACTGAAAATATTTCCCCTGTTCCAGTACACAAATCAGTTTTCAGTATGAGTATCAGCAGCACAGCCTCGTCTCCTTTTGTTTGTATGATATGCACCGATACAGAGATAACATAAGTTAGCATACTCAAGCTAACATGGTTAACTGATGTCACTTAACATTAGTTTCCACAGGGAAAACACTGATGACATTGTGTAGTTTGTAGGCTTTCATTTTAAGGGTTAAATTTTAAGATTTGTCTGTTTTAATTTTGATATCTCTGTTGAGCAGGGAAATTATTGCTTTATGACATGATCTTATGTTGTACACAGTTGTCATTGTAGACGAAGAGAAAAGATTCAGTGAAGAACTGAAACCCCCAACAGAAGTGTAGTGTGCATGTGGGCCTACTTTAAAATGAATTAAACACTGAACTTTGCATGTTTGGGTCCTTCCCACATTTGTATACAATTTTGTTTAAAAAAAAACTAACCCACTTTGATATAAATAGACCACATACCAGCTGCTTAGTGGCTTAAACATAAAATTAGGACTGTTTGTGACTAAACTCTGTTTCAGTGTGTTGTCATCCCCTTCTGTTTTTCTTCTCAGTCATGTACAACAATCAATCGAAACACCTGAACATACAAACAAAAATACATCAGCTTTGGGTCTAAAATAAATGTTTTTTCTGAAATAAATAAATGAATAAATAAATAAATAAATAAATAAATAAATAATAATAATAGCCTATTTTAGGTTAGTGTTCTGACCTGTTTAATGTGACTTCGGTTTCTGAAAATTGCTGCAGATTTTCTCTATGCCAGGGCTGTAAGATGTGACCTTGATCTTCCCACAGGACTGAAGGCTGGAGCTATATGTGGACTTTATGAAGTTCATACACCAGACACCTGTTTGTTGAGCCAAAGATGGATAGGACTCTAGATGCATACTTTTGTAGGTTTGTATAGGTGTTGGGAATGGCATTCCATGTTTCAAAAAAGGAATTTGTCAGGTTTAGGGTGGTGCTCAACTTTTTGTAACAGTTACAAAATTGCTCTCTTTTGCTCATCAGTAACCGGCTAACAAGTTTACTTTTCAGCAAATGCTGAGTGCTTGTTCTGAAAATGTCTTTCAGTCTTATGTTTTCTTTCTTGTTGTTGTTTGCAAGTCCTCCACATAGGAATTAGTGTGCAAGCTTTTATGAATAACTATGCAGGCAATGGGGATGACCATTAGTTTAGGAATGGAGTTATGGAACTAACATCATCACAACTGCTTCCAGTACAAAACAGACTCTTACATGAACTACATACTAAACCTTTAAGACAATGGAATTCATAGGTAAACGTTTTATAACTACATGTAAAATTAGGAACTGGCTGAATTTTCTGTATTTATCATAGCAGAGATGCTATACATGCACACACACACTAAAAAACTTTTTAACTTTTGTTTAGTGTCTCAGTTGTGAGACTCACAGATTTCCAAAGCTGGGATAAAATGTGAAAATCATTCAGATTTATTTGAAACTTAAACAAAATTCATTCAAATGAAACATTTATTAAAGTGTCAAAGACAAGTGAAGTGAATGTGTTTGCTCATGAGCATTTGGCTTTATTTTTCTCCGAACCCACAGCGTCACCAGAGTTCAGGAGAGGCCATCTTCAGTGCAGGATCCATCATCTACATACTGATTGCCACCATTTCCTTCCTCCTCATCTTCCTCACCATCCTGGGCTTCCTGATCTGGCGGCGCAGACGGGGCTTAAGTCTGAATGGCAAGCTGGGACTGGCCAATGTCATTGCCCTGGAGGACCTGCAGGACCCGGAGAGGAACTGTGAGCTGCTGTCCTCCCTCCGACGCAGCAGGGGGCAGAACCAGCTCCCCAGCTCCAGCTCAGAGCAGGATGTAACTGATGGCGTCTTCCTTATGGTGTACTTGCCCTCACCGTATGAACAGACACTCACCAGAATTGCCAGAGCCGCCAGCACAAGCAGCTCCAAGGATGTGGACCTGCTGCTGCCAAGTCCCGGACCAGAGTCTGGAAGCAGAGGGGAAGAAGACGGGATGAGGCCAAGTGATAAGGAGATAGAACTAGAAGAAGTTATTGACTGAAATGTCATGGACTGGTTGGAGGAGAGGACAGGATACCATTGTATTCTTTTGACTAAAACAGTGGTCGTTTCATGTTGACTTAACATCAGCCCCTAGGGAGATGAAAAATGTGTAGTAATAGTCTAAAGTTGGACCTCTGAGAGGACTGGATAAAGTTGGGTAAACTTTTAGATAAAGTTAAAAAAAAAAACAGGCTGAATTTTTTATAAAGTAAATTTTAACACTACAAACATCACAACTACCATCTGACTGATAAAATCATCTGTAATTTATTATTGCTACTAGATGAGATGAGATGAGATTAGATTAGTTTAGATTAGATCAGTTTAGATTAGTTTAGATTACATTAGATAGAACTTTATTGATCCCTTGGGCAGAGCCCTCAGGATATTAAAGTTCTAGTAGCAGCACAACACATATAAATGGAATTACAAGAAAAAAGAAAGACAAATAATAATAATAATAACTGTAAAAACATTAGTACACATTAGTGCACATTAGAAAAAACTAGTAGAAATAATAAACTACTACTACTACTACTGGATTACTGCTGCCCTTCTAAAACCTCAGAAGCAGATGCAGGAGGTTTTTTGATATTTTTCAGGGCAGACATTTAAGATTGTTAAACTGTAATTTCTTTACATTGTATTTTTGGAGCTTCACAGTGTTGCATCCTTTCATCTTTAGCATGTTTTTGTAGCTTTTGTCCTATTTCGTTTCCCAAATCTAACCTGTGTCAGTAAGAAAGAGACCAATATTATTTTGTAATAATGATGATATTTGTATTTATTTTTGTTGTGATTTTTGCATTTTATTTAATTTTGTGTCACTGTTTGATATGTGAGACAATAAATTGGAGATTTTATGATTTCTGCAATTATCTTTTTTCACAATATCGGATTATCTCATTGGCTGTGGTTGAAGCAGTTTGTTTCAAGATTCACACATGCTCCTGTCCTTATTGAAGTTTGTGTTGTTTCAGCCCAATTTCTAAGCTAATAGTAGCAAGTGTTGCACAATGTTGCTTTTGTGAGAAGCAGAACACAGAAATAAAGAACTCAGGAACAAACTCAAGGATTTTCAGCGAAAAAACGATGACTTTTCCATACATACAATGTAATGCAGATATGACTCTTAAAGGAAAAGCTTAAAGTGTTCAAATTCAGAGGTGTTTTGGAACTGGTAAGTGAAGTACCTCCTCAACTGGAATGTGATCTCCTTCATGTTGTTGAACAACAGGCTGTTACGTGTGAAGTGGAAAAACTCATTAGCTTAGTAATGGAGTTAGCTATCATCACCAAACAACTATCCTAGCCCAAAACATCCTCCAGTAAAAACTCAGCCTTTGACCAGTATTGTAATATCAAAAATGGTGATAAAATCATACTGATAGAAGTTTTTCTTCAAATGTGCAATTGAATGGAATAAAATGCAGGATATAAGGTTAGCAGCAGTGAGTGATCAACATTTTAATATCTTAAAAAACTGTACATTTATTATATTTATTTACTAAAGACATACAGTACACTGTTTTAGCATAGCACAAATCAAGTCGTGGACACCACCTATTCAGGTTAAGCTCACCACATTTTTCAAGATGAGAGAATGACCCAAAAGCTGTTCCACCACATTAGAGATACAAGACAGACAAGTTGTTCAAAAAACTCAAAACGTTTTTAGGTCTACACATGACCATACAATGAGAATAAAGGCATTTTAATGCTTAAAGTGAGTGCCTTGGAGTTTTCTTCCTGTTTTTCATCAAACTCTATTTGTTGTTTACTTACTTTATCTTAAGGTGCTTTTGTGGCTAACTGGTGGTGAGGTGACCATTACCAGGCTAAACTTAAGTTAAACTCAGTGAACCTGAATTAAATGAACTACTGATGAGTAATGCTGTCACCATCTGACACTTTTGCAGATCCTCTGTACTCTGTAAGCACCTAAAATCATATCCATGAGTCAATTAGAAATGACACAACATGAAAAAAAGCCAAGCTATTCATCAGTGCAGAATGCATTTAAATACACTGTAAATAAACAATGTGTCTAAACGGCACATTGATTTATGTATAAGGTGTAAGTCAAACACCAAGGCAGTGAATGTACTTACACGCTACAGCTTGTTTTCATTTCCACCTATTAATGACAATGTGGTGCTGCACACACTAGTCTGTCCCTTTGGGGGTGTTGAGGGACTCTTGCCTGGCCTTGCCTGGACCAGACTACCAAGAAATCATCTTTGAGTAATCAAATAGGGAGCTTGTTGATGTACAAGGTAAACATCAGCCATTGTCCTCCAATGTCACCTTATTTGCTGAAAGTCTGATGGCAGTCAAAAAGAAAATATCCACAGTGTTTCACATATGTCTATTCTACCATAAAGCCAATGCCACTCAGGGAAATGGTGAGGCCCAATCTATTATCAGCAGATTCCAGTACACAAGTACACAAATCTTTCCAGCCGATACCATCAGGCTGCTGCTATAAAGTGCCCCTAGCCAAGAAAAACACTTATCATTACTCCTTTATCCTCATTGCCATAAGAATCTTAATGATCTAAGTGTGAGGGCAATTTGCACATAAAAAGTACTGAAGTATTTTAGACTTTTATTCTTCTTTAGATACCTAAGTATTGCTGTCACTTTCTACTCCTCAGCCAACCACTGGCTGCAGGGATATTGTCATACTCTGTGGCGTCCATCTGTGTGTCTATCTGTCTGTTTGTCCATCGATGTCAATTACTGATTATCCTCCACCAAATTGTTAGACCTCCTTCATCTTTGGTATTTAGGTGCGACTTGGGAACCTCTTGGGCAAATTATTTGGATGTTGATCTTGTCCTTCATTTTCAAGGTCAAATTGGTGTTGAGCTGTCAAATTTGGATATTAATGTTGACCTACATTTTTCAGGTCTTTCAGGGTCAGTGCATGGTCTTGGGGGCAGATCAGAGAGACACAGATGAGGTGAGAGGACATTGCTACCAGTAGGAGAGCAAGAAGCAGCAAGGAGATAGGTCTAGGGAACCCCTCATTGTCAAAAGTGAGGCCGGTGTTCTGTCGAGTTGAGCTGCTCCGTCGAAGTAAGCTACCGGTAGCTTACTTCGACAGCGACGTCTATCGATTGACGCTACCCCGTCGAAACATGCTACCTTACGTTTCAACACGTCTATTTGAAAATGAAAAATTGTTTCTACTGTAGAAAAACACCATTATTTACTTATTCGTATGAATATGGGTAAAGGATGCTCATTTTGACAGGCTTTTATGACATCTATTAAATACAGCTCCTAAAAACACCATTATTTACTTATTTATATGAATGTAGGTAAAGGAAACTCATTTCGACAGGCTTATAACTTATATCAAATAAAGCTCCCACTACAGGTAACTTATTTATACAGGCTTATAACAGCTATTAAATAAAGCTCCCACTGGTTTAAACCAAACTCTCAAGCCAATTTACAGAAACAGAGAGGAGGACATAAACACAGCTTTATTTGATAAATAAATTTTTTTAGAGAGACAGAGAGAGAGAGGATGGCTTCATGATGGTTGATTTCTTTGTTATAGACCTCCAACCTCTAGGAGGGCACATGCTACATCCCATCGAGCCTTTGAAACGTCAGCAGGATGGGTCTGGGTGGTCTCGATGTCTCCACGGCTAAGAAAGTCCTCTGCAAACTGCAAAATGGCATTTTAGGCATTCAGTTACACATGACTGGCTAACAAAGAGCAAAAACTTAACTACAAACACTCTTGATTAAAATATTTACCTTTAACACCAAAATCCCACAGCTACTGCTGTCTTGCTGGTGGTTGTGGTTAACAGTTTTTACACTCCATTTATGTCGATGGACCTCACACCCTGCCATCCTCAAGAAGTTCCTAATTATTGTTTAAATAGCATAACAAACATATGCAATACATGAGACACATTCTCATCACATAAGAAAGACCAAGAGCTCTGATGTGACACTTTCAGTTTGTTGTCTTTTGTGTATGTACAATGTAAGTCTTATTATTATATGCTGAATGTCTGTCTCCAATACATAATAAATAAAAAAAAAATCAAAACAAGAGCTTCAAACTTTGCACTTTCATCTAAACATTTGACCTATGTTATTAAAGTTCAAACTTTCAAAAGCCATTACCTCCAGTTTTGTAGGATTTTGTGTTCATACTTGTCTTCGTTACCCAGTGGATTGACCAGTAGAAGTGTCCTCTCTGACATGTTGACAATCTATAAATGTTTAGTGGATTCATGTTATTCCATCACACTATGACATATGTATGTAGCAAATCCTTTTATGAAAATAGACTTCTGTTGCATCAGGTCAACCGAAATGCATATATACACAATACATGCCAGAAATAGGTTTGAAGAAAATTTAAGAAAGCCACTGACCACTAAAATCCAGTGAGCGTCTACACTGACAGGACAAATCCACCTATCTTCCACTGGAAATTTCATCTGACAAGGGAACAAGGTACGTAGGAATTTCTCCAGTAAGGAATTTCTTTTGTTTTCCAAACCTAGCTCACTCGTTGCATGTATGGAATCATAACTTAATTCACACAAGTGTGGGTAGTCACAGGAATAGTTAACATAGATTTTGCCACTCAAATGGTAGGCCACCATTTAATAATCTAAATGCCATTAATACCCAGGTGACCCAACGTACTTAACGCTAATATGTGCTAATATCAACTTCCTTACGCTATTATCATGTAACGTCAATATTGTACGTCAATCTTTCGTGCACGTTATTAATTGCATACATGGTTACTTGTGAAACGGCACTATAAAAGTAATGTACTTTCAAAATACTACTCACTAACAGCGCCAGCGTCGAAGTCAATTCCACTTCTGGATGGGGTAGCTTATATCGATAGGCATTTAAACAGTGAAAATGCTTGGGAGTCATGTGCATGTGTGCGCATGCTCAGTAGCGCTAGGTAGCTCAACTCGACCGGTAGGGTGGCTCGACAGGACACTGGCCGTCTGCATTGGCCGGGGTGGGCTCAGCCCACCCAAATGTCCGTCTTGCCCATCCAATTGAAAGTTAAGGGAAAACCTTAATCCAATAAAAAAAATATAACAGACTGCATTACTATTGGGTCTTATTTGCAATTGGGTGGGCAGCCAACAGCCCGCCCTATTCCATCAGTGATTGGTTGTCGTTGTTTTGCATTCCCTAAGCACTTCATTTGCTCAAACGGCAGCTCACTGTCATGTGTTTCTGAGCTGCGGGGAAATAAACGACCCTCCTTGGTCTCTGCTGCAGGTATTGATGTCTCTGCTGCACCTGTCGGGGTTTCTGTTTAATACCGCAATTTGGATCGGAATTTCACTGTATCTGTGACCTTTTGACATGCTTTTGGGTTGAGCACCATCTCTGGGCTCCTGCACAGCAGCCGGCCCGGGGCAGCAGCCATCTCATCACCTTATGTACGCACACACTGACGAAAGCAACGCCAATAAAACACACGCATCGGGCAATACACCACCAGTAAAACAAAAAAACACACACACATTGGACAACACAATGCCAGTAAAACACACACACACACGGTCTCTCAATTGTCACCCAAGGAGGGGACAAAAACTGAGTGAGGGGTAAATTATCTCTGTCAATGAATTATATTAATTATTATGATAATTTTGTCATGGTGGTTCATTCCACTGACATTTGAGTCCAAAGTTCAGGGTTTTAGATGGAAAAAGAAAGATTTATTGTTTTTCTTTGTCATTTGTCACTTTTCAGATTGAATTTGAATGAGACTCATGGTTCATGAATTATAAAAAAATATAATTGTGTTATTTTATTTTTACTTTTGGTCAAGTTTAAGTTGTTTGTGCAGTTGTTCTATTGTGCCACTTCTCAGACTGAGCTTGAACAAGAGTAGACTGCCTTGTTTTTGTATAAATTCTGGCCACAGTGAGAATAATTTATCTTATTGGTATTTAGTATTCATTCTTTTATTTTTCAAGCTCATCCAATGGAAAGAAATATGAATGAATGACTTTTAAAATCATTTTTATTTTATATTAAAAAGTAAATGAACACAGATGAGCTGCCTGACAACTGAATTTGTCTTTGGGGATCAATAAAGTGATTCTTATACTTAAAGCTGCTGTATGTAGGATTGTGGCCAAAACTGGTACTGCAATCACATCCAAAATACTGGAGAGCGTGGTATCCTCTCCGCCTCCCCCCAGGCTAGGGGTTGCCAGATCCAGCATGAGCGTCTACTACTAGCATTTCCACTAATCCTTGCCACCACAGCATAAATTTCATACAAAAAAATCATCACCAGACTTATTCTACATAAGTCTAATATATAATAGGCCAGGACAAATCTCCTGCACACTCTAATGAAAGTTTGCGAAGATTCAGGAGATAGGGAAAAGGTAAATGAGCATTAGGTTTCACTTTTACTACAAGCCGCACGATCGCTTTACCCCTCCACTGAACCACGGACGCCGAACTACCGAACCCCCCCCGACCCAAACCACAGACGTCAAACTACCGAACCCCCCCCCCTTTCAGATTACACACCACTACATGAAGAGGTCACTTCCACAGAAAACACTGAACTACAAGGGGCTACCATGGTAAGAGACAAGTCCTACACCCGGTCTGTTCACCAGTCCCAGACCAGTAGTCTCTTCACCAGGGCCAGGAGAAGAGAGTGATGCCCGGCCCCGGGAGAAAGGACCGGGTGAAGAGGCCGCGACCCTGGCTCTCAGTGGCTCTTACCGGTGGTCAGACTAAGGCAGAGCCGGCGTCGATCTTCAAATCCTTCTCCTCTTTCAGTCGTCTCCATGTTTCAAAATCATCTTCTATACATATCTTTGTTTTGTTCCTCACTTTGTCACGACGTATTTGGGAATAATAAGAGGCCTTTTAGGTTTATTAACGTCAGACATTTATGATCAGAGATGTTCCAGCTGCAGCTCAGTGGGAACTGGCAACCTGGATGAACATAGGTGACTGACTCCGTGATTGGCAGACAGGTGATGGGCGGAGCCTCAGACCAAAACACACAGTGTCAACATAAACGTCATTTCAGAGCTGACACTGAGCTTTTCAAATGCAAATATTCTGGCTGGACTACTACTGTCAGTGATATTAGTATTTGAAATGAACATGATTCCTTAATGTCTGGTGACAGTCAAGGCCAGTTTACAATTACTTAGAACATAATTCCTACACACTGCACATTTAAATAAACCCCCAAACCACTTCTTTTCAGTGATGTCAGGACTGCAAGTCAAATTCTCAGCCTTCAGGCCACTATTCAGCTTCACTATCATCTGTACGTACCAGCCAAGTTGCCCACCTGTTATTTCAGCCAGCCCACCCTAATATGACAGGCTACAACCAGCCCTGGTAAAAGAGGTCATTATAATGTTCAATGTTGGAATGAAAATTTTCAGTTAATTTTATAGGTTTGACTATCTTCTGATGTATCTATTAAAATAATCCAATTTTTATTATATGTACTTGTTTTATATCAAAACAAAGCATCCAGGCAGAATAAAAATGGAAAACACAAAAACAACTCCGACTAAATTATCTTCTTACTTCTGTCACCTTCTGTCACACCCCCAACACCCCCTGACTCCTACACACCCACACTGTCTCTAATGCTTCAACCCCTCCCCCTTCAATCTTATAAGCAGCACCTCTCCCCCTCCTCCACTGAAGATAACAGCACTCTCCCCCACATAATAGTGACTACCGACCAGGTTAGGAGACAGCTGGAGAGACTTCACCAGGAGAAGGCTGCAGGTCCTGATGGCATCTCCCCTAGGATCTTGAGGACCTGTGCCAGCCACGGTCTTCTGTACTGAAACAACTGTACAACCTGAGCCTGAGTCTGGAGAGAGCACCCATGCTGTAGAAGATGTCCTGCCTGGTTCCTGTCTCCAAGAAATCAACTTCATCTCACATGGCTGACTACAGACCAGTAGCTCTCACCTCTCATGCCATGAAGGTCCTGGAGTGACTGGTTTTAGCCCAGCTGAGGCTACAGGTGAAAACATTTCTAGATCCTTGGAGGAGGACAAATACCTGGGGTTGGTGATCAGCAACAGATGGGACTAGAAATCCAACACCAAGGCTGCATACAAGAAGGGGATGGGCAGACTCTACTTTTTGAGGAAGCCAAGATCCTTTGACGTATGCAACAAGATGTTGGAGATATTCTACTAGTTTGTTGTGGTCAGCACCATATTCTTTGCGGCTATTTGTTGGGGCAGCAGTATCAGAGCCAGCGACACCAACAGACTTGATAAAATTATCAAGGAGGCCAGCTCGGCAATAGGTCTGAGACTGGACTGTTTTTGAGACGGTGGTGGAGAGGAGGACACTAAGGAAACCGATATCCATCATGGACAATGATGAGCACCCTTTCCACCACACATTGGACAGACAGTGGTGCACCTTCTCCAACAGACTGCCTCCATGATTTAGATGGAGCCTCCCTAATTTTAAAGTCAACTTATCCTTCAAAGTAAACCAGATGTTTCCAAACTCTGGAATTCACTGAAGCCTATTAAAATGATGTTTTCCTTGTTTTACTCAACTATACAATACCCTGGCTAAAGCTGTGACTTGTGAACTGAATGCTGCTAACATTTCTAACATTTTTCTTGTCAAAGTGTCAGATGATTTGCTGTGGTGAACCCCTAAGGGAGTAGTCAAAAGGTTGAAAGCAGTAGTAGATGTTAAAATGTATATATATATATATATATATATATATATATATATATATATATAGAGAGAGAGAGAGAGAGAGAGAGAGATAGATAGATAGATAGATAGATAGATAGATAGATAGATAGATAGATAGATAGATAGATAGATAGATAGATAGATAGATAGATAGATAGATAGAGCTGAAAAAGTTGTGGAGCAGCTTACACACAAACACATATATCTTTATAGATGTGTGTGCGTGTGTGTGTGTGTAAGCTGCTCCACAATTTTTTCAGCTTGAGACCCAGATTTTAAACTAAATGCACATTATTGTATTGTTGAGTCATTCAATGTAATGTTGTTATGTTATGTCTTTTATTTCTGTTATTTCTTATATTTCTTATTTTTGTAGTTGCCTGTTTTTACCTCATTTTCATCTTGTTCACTTTTCTACTGTGTCTTTTATGTCATTTCCTTCTCGCTGCATCTTTTATTTAATGTTCATATTTCATTTCATTTCATTTCATTTATTAAGATCCCCATTAGCAACTGATGATTCAGTTGCTATTCTTCCTGGGGTCTCCTCTACATTACATTACAATTTTAAATTTTCACATTAATCTTACACCATTCACGCACACACACACACACACACACACACACACACACACACACACACACACACACACACACACACACACAAAAACAGGACATATACAACAGCCCAATGCAATTAAAATAAATAAACAAACAAAATAAGTACTATACATTTGTACTCCTTCACCAAATAATAGCTGTCTGATACAAATGAGACAAACAAAGTAAATGCTATACATTTGTACTCCTACACTAAACAATAGCTTTCTGATACAAATCATGAAACATCTTTCAATATTAGCAATGCTCATTCCATTTCATGCCTGTTGTGTCAACAAAAAAAGTTTTATTTATTATATTTCTTTTGAAAACATTTTCTATTATTTTCCAACAACAAAAACCCTGGCAATCTATTCCATGCAACCATGGCCTGATAAAAAACAGTTCTCTGTAACTGATTTGATCTGCCTAAAGGCAGAGCACACCGTGTTTCAGTGGTTTGTCTTGTATGATAATTATGTTGATCAGCAAAAAATGACAGTTTTCTGTGAATAATTTGTGGAGTTTGTGTTGCGATAATGTTATGAATAAATGATAATAAAGAATTTTTCAATCTAGATTTTACAGTTAACCATGTCAAACTATTGTGCATTGTGGTTCTATTAGTTCTGTAAGGGCAACCCAAAACAATTTGTGCCGCTTTATCCTGTGCAACTTGCAATTTGTGTAAATTATTTTCATTAGTATTTGACCAAACAAGGCATAATCCATATGAGATAATACTAATGACTGAACTAATAGCTTGGTCAACCATTGAGGAATAAATTTCTTACAGTGTCTAATTATTCCTATACTCCGACCCATTTTTTGCTGTATATTATTTATTTGACCATTCCATGACAATGTGCCATCCACAATTACACCCAATAAATTAGCTTCATTTACTTGTTGAATCACATTTTCTCCTACAGTTAAGTGCAACGTTGGTGACATGTTGTTTCATTGTTCACATAGTTTTTAATCTTCTTGCATCTTTTACATTATTTTTGTCCAGTGTATGTCATTTTTATTTAGTTGTGTCTTTTATGCCACTTGCATCATGTTATCTTGTCACCTCCCATCTTTATTTCCCATGAAATTCACATAAAAACACCTCTGTGACCTATTTTTGGTCCTGACAGGCAGATCTAAGATAATGTTCAGTATATTCCTTTTTTGTTTTGTTTACGGCAGTGTTTTTCAATCTTGGAGTCTCAACCAAATGGGGTTGCCTGAAATTTCAAGTAATTAATAAAAAATAAAATAAAATACAAATAAAAACATATGGTGAGTTGAGAGAGACAATCACAACATATAAAAGACATGACAAACTCTGAAGCTGAAACTGAAGCACAGTGGAGCTGTTTATCTTTCAAATGTTCATTGTGGCTGGTTTAAGAAGCTGCAGCTCTTTCGTAATTCATAGTTTGAGTTATTGCTCATTCAGTATTAATTTGCAGCCTTTTAAATACAAACTCGAATGAGTGTACATATATTCTGACCAAGGAAAATAAAATTCTCACTTTGTGCAGTAATCTACACCTGGCTTTATTTGCAACAGTAAACACGATCAAAAACAAATTAATTTGAGAAAAAAAAAAAAAAAAAAAAATCTTCGTTTTGAATGTCTGGAGTCGCCAGAAAATAGTGATGTTAAAATGGGGTCATGAGCCAAAAAAGGTTGGAAACCCCTGGTTTACATTATCATTCTTTTTTTCTGTTTCAATACTTGTTACTGTCATTATGCCATAAGTAATACTGAAGACATGGTGATAATTGTCTTTCATTTCTTCAGCTGCATTCCTCACCTATGGTTTTAGGATGTATGAAGGTGTAACCTTAGCCCTTATTAATGTCAGCCACTCCCTCCACTCCGTCAAGTTATTCAAGTCGAACGTGTTGCACAGTGCGCCTGCAGCTGTCGTTCGTCTGTATTCTGCACCAGTCTCACAGGCCATGGCTCTGAACGTCCCGGGACTCATAGCTACAATTATTTTCTACCTCTTGGTACTCGGCATCGGCATCTGGGCCTCCATCAAATCCAAACGGGATGAAAACAGGACGCAGGCACATCATGCCGACATGGCCCTGCTGGGAGACAGGAGGATCAGTTTAGTAGTCGGCATCTTCACAACAACCGGTGAGTGCATTTGACTGCAGTGCTGCAGAGGATACCGCTTTGATTACACCCACAGGACCGTCTGCCAGAATAGCATTTGAACTATTCCATGTTCACCGGACGGCTTTCATACATTTTTTTTTTTTTTTTTTTTTACGATATGGTATTGTGAGACATAATGCCTACTGAGGAGAGCTACATTAAGTGTAATAATATTATTTATAACACTGATGCTAAAAACAACTCAAAATATTAACTTGCTTTATTATTTAGGGAAACTCAGTTTCTGTATTTTACCCATTTGTACAGTACCTAGCATTAGCATTAGCATTAACATAGCACACATTAGGAGCAGTGAGGTCCCATTTACGGAGCCCTAGGGCCAACTATATCTTCATCAGTTCTTCACAGGACAATCAACTAGTATGATTCTGTCACTGTTTTTTGTCCTATGAAGGACTTTGTAACATGTAAAAAGTTCTATGCACTACTACTAATAATAATCATCATAAAAATTAAAGCAATCACAATCATATCTTTTGAAAATGTGTACAATTTTCATTTTATTTAATTTGGGAGACATATGACCACTTATGTTCATTTTTTAATTTATTTTTTTTTCTGGCTGTAACCCTGAAGTATGGTATGGGAATGGACTCTTTGCTGTTCCTCAAATTATATTGCATATAGTAATTTGCAGCAGGTGCATTCCTTTTTTCTTTTTTAACACTATCAAAATGGGAGTTTTAAGATAGGCCTGGCTCATGATTACATGTGGTTTCTTAAAAGGGAAAGGTAGTTAAGTGGCTTTATTTAAAGTAGTCAGGCAGCAAACAATGACCAAATAGTTATTCAGAACAGGCAAAAGGATTGGAGAATTGGAGAGCAGGTAAAAAAAAAAGAAAAAGAAATAGTACAGTATTAGCTAATCATTACGCATGATTATTTCAAGGCACTTCATTAAGTCAGGTCAAGGCTTTGAAATACATTGAGGAAACAGAGGAAGCCCAGGGTGACAGTGGGAAGGAAAAACATCCAACAGAACCAGTGGTCAGCCATCTGAATGGACTGATTAGGGTGACTGAAGAGAGGAAGAACAAAAGAAAGCATAGAGGAAGACCCAAAAACAACACAGATGCTGGACTACACAGTCAGACACTGGTCAGGTTGGAGTCCAGAACCACATACTTGGAACAAACAGCTCTAGATCCAGATATACCTGGAGAAAGGAATAGGAAGAGAGAGGACAGAGAGGAAACAGCCAAAAATGTAGGAAAGGGAAGACACAAAGCAAGTGAACATGGAGAGACAGGAGGAGGAGAGGTGGTTGATGCATCACACTGTCACACATTTAATATGTGTATTAAATGCAAAGTCCTGGTAAAAAAAACTCCCAGCTTGGAACAGTTGCAAGTGATGCAGCAGAATTATGAATTCAAAAATTATTTACTCAAAATACATTTGCATGGATGTTTACACCCTGCTGTCTTCTTGTTTGACCAGTGGCTTTTTAACTATTTTATGGACTTCATAAAGTTCATAAGTTTGAAAATGTGACACTAAAGCAGTGTGTCCACCATGCAGCAACCTGGGTGGGTGGGACCTTCATCATTGGCACAGCTGAGACGGTGTACAACCCAGATTTAGGACTCTTCTGGGCTGTGATGCCAGTAGCAGCAACAGTGGCCTTCGTTCTTGGTAAGATATGTGTATCTATTTTGTACAGATTTACAAATTATTTATTAGTATATTACTTAATTGGTTTTAAACACTTTATTAATAGGCTGTTACAAGTCATCAGGTATCAGGGCCATAGTGACTATTTGCTTTTTAAGCCTTGGATCGGTGCACTCCTTTCTGCACTGAAGAGCACACACAATGTTACTGTGCCTCTCCCTAGGCAGTTTGAGGACAAACAGACCCTGACACTTAGGGCTATTAACATATGTTAACATCCTACATAGACCACTCCCTCTACAGTATAAGTCTGCCCCCTCCAGCAAATAAAAGTGATGACATTTTTGGGATTTCAATAACAAAACCAGTCCAGCTGAAATTTGAAAACAACTAATGATGAATCCTGGCTGAAAATTCACCCAATGGCAGGTATATACCAGCAGAGTACCTCCTGTGTGCCAGAAAAATGTGAACACACAGCCCAACAAAGTGTAGAAAGTAGGCCTTGTCAACTTTAGACATTTTAATGTGGAAAAGTTACATACTCTGTGCTAATTTCAAAACTTAACCCAAGCATCAAAATCTACCACCTTAACGTTCACCTTAATGCTGATTGGACACTACATTTTGTCTTTTGTAGTTCTTTCCTCAGTGCCATATTTAGCTTAACAGTATGCAAAAAAAGAGACCAGTTGTGAACTTTTATCAAATTATGAAACCTGATAAATATTGAGTTTCTTTTCTCTGAGTCACAGTTGGTCTAATATGGTTTCCCATTAATTGTGCAACTAACATAAACGGTAACAGCAGGACTCATGTCTACCCCTGTAAAGGAGCTACATATTATATTTCAACTTTACGATATTAAAAAAATGACCTTAAAGGTAAAGAGTGTTTAGAAAAAGATGAGCTCTGGTGTTATTTCAAAGATTTCAGTTTTTTCCATTTAACAAACAGGGCTAACAGAGCTATGATATAAATTATTTGCTTATGCGTGTGAACATGTAATATTTTACTTTGATCAAATGTCTGAGATTGTGCATGAAGGAGAAAACCTGATGATACCATAATACAGATATGTGAAAACAGTGAGCATCAAGCTTTATTACCTCCACCAGGAGGTATTGTGATCACTTTGCTTTGTATGTTTGCGTGTTTGTTTGTTTGTTAGCAAGATAACTCAAAAAGTTATGGACGGATTTTCATGAAATTTTCAGGAAATGTTGGCACTGGCACAAGGAAAAAATGATTAAATTTTGGTGGTGATCGGGGGGGACACAGATCTGTCTTGGTGGAGGTCTGCGCTCTCTGAGTGCTTTTCTTGTTCAGTGAGTGATACAGACTGTAGGAACACAGCATACATTTCTTTTGGTGGTTTTGGTAGCTGTGGTTGCATTCTGATAGAAGACTTCCTGCTGTTGTTGATAGATGTCAATACAATACTACATATACATAGATACACATACTACATAATCATAATAATAGTCAATACATCCAAATGTATCACATTTAAACTGTGGTGATTCAGTGATATCAATTGTGTGTCTATCCATCCAAGGTGGACTTTTCTTTGCAGAGCCAATGAGAGACAGAAAGTATGTGACCATGATGGACCCTTTTCAGATTAAGTATGGAAATGGACTGAGTGGACTTCTGTCTATAGCACCATTGATGTCAGAAATCATTTGGGTGACATCAACACTAATAAGTTTAGGTAAGTGGTTATGAATTAGCATGATAATGTGAGTTTTTCCTTGTAAAGTGCAAGATTAATATGCTCCAACTGCCATTGTTCATATTAACATCTTATAATATTTTACAAATTGTCAAATTAAGAAGGAACATATCTTGCCCATACATAGAAACAGATCTTAATGCATCATAATCTGAAAAAGTTGACGGTAAACAATGGACATTAAGTTTTGAAACCATAAAGAGAAATGGAAACATCACCAATGCCTCCAGGGATGTGGTACTGCAGCAAAACAGCACACAACAATGTGCTTGCTACACACATTGCAACCAGTTTATCAAGATCTTATCATTAAGTTTCCCATTTTTCTGCTCATGCCTTATTGCCCATAGCAACTTTTGTCTTTTTTTCCCCACTAGCTTAGAAAACTTGGTTCTGGGGTCTTTACATAGTTCGTACTGCATCATGAGACACAGTAGCTTTAAGGCATTTATCAGTTTTTTGCCGCTGTAATAGACCATGGAGAATGTCCTTTGTAAATTTTAAAAGTAAAACTGATTGACAAAAAGAATTACAAATAGCATTTCATTGAAGTTATATTCATGTATTTAGTGTAAATTCATACAGTTTCCTTCGTATAAATACAGTATTGCGTTGTGTGTTTCGCAGGTGTAACAATGAGTGTGATTTTGGATTTATCCTATGCTGTGTGCATCTGGATCTCTGCAGCTGTGGCCATCATCTACACCCTGCTGGGAGGTCTCTACTCAGTGGCCTACACAGACATCATCCAACTTGTCCTTATTTTTATCACCTCGGTATGTCTGCCAGCCACACATGAGCCACACTAGACCTTCAGGTTTGGGTTTACACAAGTTAAAACAAGGACATTTTTGTAACAAAATGCCAGTAGGATTATCTCGGACGAACGGTGATGCACTCTGTTTATCTTAATTATTTCTCCACTAGAATAGTTAGAGGAGTAGTAGTAGAATAGAGTACTTAAACATAACCACCTGATCTTCTCCCTGTCTTCCCTTAGTGGGTGTGTGTCCCTTTCCTCCTCATGAGTCCAACTTCCGTTGACATCACCACCACCTCTTTTAACCACACCTTTCAGGCTCCATGGGTTGGTAGTCTGACTGCAGACAATATCTGGAAGTGGATCGATATTTTCTTACTACTGGTATGGTCATGAAACATTGTTGGCATCTTTATACTATAAATCTATACTTTGGCTATAAATTCTATGAATCCAACTGCAAAGTGAACATATTAAAAGAACTGAGGAACCTCAGAGGACTCCTTTATATGGGAGTATTTTATAAAATCTCACCAAAGAGCTGACCTGTTGGATAAAACTTCAGTCAGGTCCATAAGTATTTGGACAGTAACGCACATTGTATAATTTTTTTGCAGTTTTCTTTACGCCACCACAGTGGATTAGAAATGACTGTGCAAATACTTATGGAGCTGCCTGAACGTTTGTATTTCAAAAAAATACACCTACACTTTTACTTTTCATATTAATTTTTCAGTATTTTCTGTGTTCACCCTATCAGAGTGTAGGGGATCTGGGTTTCCAGGACTTCCACCAAAGGACACTATCAGCTTCTTCCTCAACCACGGCCAAACTTCGATGTTATGCTGCAGCATTTCTCATTCCCACATTTGGAATTCCTCCTGTTCTCATTGGGGCAGTAGCTGCATCAACTGGTATGAAGTCAAGTTAAATGCATTTGAACTTATTTGTAAAACTTTATTTCTATCCATAAGTGGATAATACATTTGTACACCATGTACAGTTTTTTATCAGTGATTAGTCTGACACTTTCTTTTTTTTATGCACCATTACATCATCAGAATCACAACCCTGTTCCTGTTCATTTCTCCAGACTGGAACCTGACCTCATATGGTTCTCCTCCTCCATATGAACGAGGACAGACGGGTCTGATTTTACCGCTCTCCCTGCAACACTTAACCCCATCATATATCTCTGTCTTTGGCATCGGAGCTGTGGCTGCTGCTGTGATGTCATCAACTGACTCTGCCCTTTTGTCTGCTGCTTCCATCTTCTCATCAAACATCTACAAGAAGATCCTGAGGACACAGGTATAGTGAAGGCAAGGGTATACTCTAGCATCACCCATGGAATGTCCATGTCTTCAAACTGATTTGTTGATCCACATTCAAAGTCACGGTAAAAAAAATGCTCACCTGTGACTGCATAACAACAGTGTCAGATATTGTTTTTGTGAGTTTTGATTCACTGGGTGAGCAAAGTGCAGACAAATGGTAGAATGAGATGGACAGGAAAAAGGAGGAAGATAGAAGAGGAAGCAGGTACACTGAAATGTAAATATTTGCAGTGAACAGAATGCAGAAACGCTGCTAGTCTAGTACACCACTCAGTGTTCTGCAGCACACAGCCCCGCCCCTTAAAGTTCCTGGTAATCTGGAAAGTACTACCTCCCTACGAGGAACTTCTTCGGGGTAAATTCGGGGCCGGGGGAAAGTTGGGAAATTTGTGGAAACGCACCAGGAACTTTGAAAGTTCAGGGTAATACAAAAGTTCCTGCAAAAGTTCCCGAAGTGGGAAAGGGCCTAATAAGGAAGAAACTCCGAGTGGAACAAAGATGCTCTGTGTGGTCCATTTGCAGTTTTCAGATTTTTTGTGCTGAGAACTGAACAAACACTGACTGTAGGTAATATAAATCAGGTGACTGGCATTATAGGTAGAAATGTGAATTATCTGTGTAATGTTGTTGTTGTCCAAAATGCAATGACAGAAGATTCCTGAGATTACAACAGCAGTTTACCAGGAAAGAGGAGTGCCAATACAATATAACTGAACATGTCTTCAACAACTGTACTGTTAACATCAATATCCAAATAAATGTGAATTAACAGACAAATCTTTAAGTGTCCTTTCCATTGTATCTGTGGAAAGGATGCTACGGAAGCGTATTGCATTCACAAAAAAAAAAATATTTCGGCTCTGTTTTTCTGAATTAATGAGATAATTATCTCATAATTACGAGAAAAAATAAGTTAAAAAAAAAAATCGGCGCTGTTTTTCTGAGTTTATGAGATACTGTTTCCTGAAAAAAAAAAAAAGCTCTGTTTTTCTGAGTTTATGAGATACTGTTTCCTGAAAGAAAAAAAAAAAAAGCTCTGTTTTTCTGAGTTTACGAGATACTGTTTTCCGAAAAAAAAAGCTCTGTTTTTCTGAGTTTACGAGATACTGTTTTCCAAAAAAAAAAAAAAAAGCTAGGTTTTTCTGAGTTTACGAGATACTGTTTTCCGGAAAAAAAAAAAAAAAAAAGCTCTGTTTTTCTGAGTTTACGAGATACTGTTTTCTGAAAAAAATAAAATGTGTCTGTGTTTCTCTGTCAGTGGGACAGTGGTCCCTGGTCCAGGCAGGAGCTCCTTCTATCTGTGCTGCTGAAAGCCTCTCGGGGGAGCGTGAAGTTGTTTCCGTTCTCGTAACCGGTTCCGATTACGGATCATGGAACTAGTTTCATTCACAGAAATCAGAACCATGCCCCGCTTTGTGCACGGATCAAGCCCTTCAACCACACCGGCGCTCAGAGCCTGTAGCCCTGCTTCCTGACAGGGCACGACCGCGGTGATGGGAGTTGGCATTAATGAAGTCAAATAAAATGACATTCACCAGCATTAAAGAAAATATACACAGCAGAAGAGTGCACATGTGGATTCATTTATTTGTCAGACCTGATGGAAAGCATTAGTCAGAACTAGATCCATAGAGGAGCGGCTTGGTGAACCGGTTCGTTCCCCCCCAATAACTTTCCATCAGGTCCAGGCGGACAGCTATCCGCTCCCCGGTGTGTAAGCCGGACTGGAGCGGGTGGACGGAGCAGCTCAGCTCGACAGAACAGCGGCGCTCGGAGCCTGTAGCCCGGCACCACGACGCGGTGATGGGAGTTGGCATTAATGACTACTACCACTACTAGGACTCCTGCCATGGGGTGGGTGTCCCGTCCCGGTGCATTGGGCCGACCAGGTGAACCAGTGTTGTCCATTGCTGGTGGTCTTGCTCCAGCTGCTCTGCGTCCTCCATGGTAACTCCATGTTGTTGGAGGTCACCTGCAATGACGTCGAGCCATTGGGTGCGGGACTTGCCTTGTAGTCGTTTCCAGTCTGCGGCCTTTGGGTCAAACTGAAGGATGGCTCTTGTTGGATGGTCAGGAGGGAGGCGGAGGACATGACCGAACCAGCGGATGCGACGTTGCGCGGCCAGGCTGGATGCTTTGGGTTGGCGTGTGCGGGCTCCAAGCACCTGATTGGAAACCCGCAGGGTCCACCTGATGTTTTCTGGTTCTGAGAGCCCTGCTATCAAAGCCATCTATTCTGGCAGCCAGAGTCTGGTTTAAGGGCCGTGTTTCCGAGCCATAGAGCAGGATGGAGAGGACGGCAGAGTTGTAGATCCGGAGCTTCGTCCTGCGTGAGATGGTCTGGTGCCGCCGCAGTGGTTTCCAGAGAGACTGCAGAGCTGATGCTGCCAGGGCCCTTCTGCGGGTAATCTCTGGTTTTAGGTCCCCGTTGTCTGTCACCACCCCAGATACACAAAGCTCTTGACAAGTTCTACAATGTCATTACCAAGCTGCAGGGGAGGTGGATCCGGCCCATCACCGACATGCATGAGCTTGGTTTTTGTCCAGTTCACTTGGAGGCCAAGCTTCTGTGCCTTTTCACTGTATCTGCCCAGAGCATCTGTCAGCTGACTGTAGGATGTGCTGAGCAGGATGGCGTCAGCAGCGTACTCCAGGTCCTGGCATTAATGAAGTCAAATAAAATGACATTCACCAGCATTAAAGAAAATAGAAACAACAGAAGAGTGCAAATGTGGATTCATTTATCTGTCGGACCTGATGGAACGCATTAGTCAGAACTAGATCTGTGGAGGAGCGTCTTGGTGTCCCGGTTCACCCCCCACCCCCATAGCTTTCCACCTGGACCTGATGGAAAGCTGTCCGGGGGTGGGGGGGTGAACCGGGACACCAAGATGCATATTTTCTTTAATCATGGTGAATGTCATTTTATTTGACTTCATTCATGCCAACTCCCATCACCGCGTCGTGGTGCCGGGCTACAGGCTCCGAGCGCCGCTGTTCTGTCGAGTTTAGCTGCTCCGTCCACCCGCTCCAGTCCGGCTTACACACCGGGGAGCGGATAGCTGTCCGCCTGGACCTGATGGAAAGTTATTGGGGGGGGACGAACCGGTTCACCAAGCCGCTCCTCCATGGATCTAGTTCTGACTAATGCTTTCCATCAGGTCTGACAAATAAATGAATCCACATTTGCACTCTTCTGCTGTGTATATTTTCTTTAATGCTGGTGAATGTCATTTTATTTGACTTCATTAATGCCAACTCCCATCACCGCGGTCGTGCCCTGTCAGGAAGCAGGGTTACAGGCTCCGAGCGTCGGTGTGGTTGAAGGGCTTGATCCGTGCACGAAGCGGGGCTTGGTTCTGATTTCTGTGAATGAAACTAGTTCCATGAGCCGTAATCGGAACCGGTTACGAGAACGGAAACAACTTCACGCTCCCCCGAGAGGCTTTCAGCAGCACAGATAGAAGGAGCTCCTGCCTGGACCAGGGACCACTGTCCCACTGACAGAGAAACAGAGCCACATTTTATTTTTTTCAGAAAACAGTATCTCGTAAACTCAGAAAAACAGAGCTTTTTTTTTTTTTTTTTTTCCGGAAAACAGTATCTCGTAAACTCAGAAAAACAGAGCTTTTTTTTTTTTTTTTCCGGAAAACAGTATCTCGTAAACTCAGAAAAACAGAGCTTTTTTTTTTTTCTTCTGGAAAACAGTATCTCGTAAACTCAGAAAAACAGAGCTTTTTGTTTTTTTCAGGAAACAGTATCTCATAAACTCAGAAAAACAGAGCTTTTTTTTTTTTTTTTTTTTCAGGAAACAGTATCTCATAAACTCAGAAAAACAGCGCTGATTTTTTTTTCTAACTTATTTTTTCTCGTAATTATGAGATAATTATCTCATTAATTCAGAAAAACAGAGCCGAAATATTTTTTTTTTTGTGAATGCAATACGCTTCCGTAGGATGCAACAATGTTGCTGCGGAGAAGAAAGTTTTTGTCATCTGCAGTATTCTTTTTTTTACTGGTATTTATTTTATGAATTGTTGATGAGTATATGTAGCAACCACTTTATTAAATCAATAGGCCCTGATAGACTGTGATTTATGAAATCAGGTGAGGTCTGAGGGAACCTACACTGATTGGTCAAATTTGCAGAAAATTTGTGGAGATGGAACAAAATGTCAAAGTTCATGCAGAATTTTATGGAAGCGTATTGCATTCACACAAAAAATTAAATTTGGCTCTTTTTTTCTGAATTAATGAGATAATTATCTTGTAATTTCAAGAAAAAATAAGAAAAAAAAAATTGGCGCTGTTTTTCTGAATTAATGAGATACTGTTTTCTGAAAAACATTAAATTCCGCTCTGTTTTTCTGAATTTACGAGATACTGTTTTCTGAAAAAAAAAAAAAAAATAATAATAATAATTTGCTCTGTTTTTCTGAGTTTATGAGATACTGCTTTTTGAAAAAAAAAATTTGCTCTGTTTTTCTGAATTTACGAGATACTGCTTTCTGAAAAAAAAAAAAAAAAAAAAATTGGCTGTTTTTCTGAGTTTATGAGATACTGTTTCCTGAAAAAAATTAAAATAGCTCTGTTTATCTGTGTCAGTGAGACAGTGGTCCCTGATCCAGGCAGGAGCTCCTTCTACCTGATCTGCTGAAGAAAAGCCTTCAGGGGAGCGTGAAGTTTTTTCTGTTCTCGTAACCGGTTCCGTTTACAGATCATGGAACTAGTTTCGTTTACAGAACTCAGAACCAAGCTGTGCTCTGACCTCCAAGCCCCGCTTCGCACATGTATCAAGCCCTCCAAGCTCACCGGTGTGCAAGCCGGCCAGGAGCTGGCGCTCGGAGCCTGTAGCCCGGCTTCCTGACAGGACACAACGCGGTAATGGGAGTTGGCATTAATGAAGTCAAATAAAATCACATTCGCCAGCATTAAAGAAAATATAAACAGCAGAAGAGTGCAAATGTGTTTTAATTTATTTGTCAGACCTGATAGAAAGCATTACTCACAACTAGATCCGTGGAGAAGCGGCTGGGTGTACCGGTCCGTCCACCCCCACCACCACCACCACCCCACCCCGATAGCTTTCCACCTGGACCTGATGGAAAGCTGGGGGGGGGGGGGACCAGTACACCAAGCTGCTCCTCCACGGATCTAGTTCTGAGTAATGCTTTCCATCAGGTCTGACAAATAAATTCAGAAAAACAGAGCAAATTTATTTTTTTCCAGGAAACAGTATCTCATAAACTCAGAAAAACAGCAAATTTTTTTTTTTTTTCCAGGAAACAGTATCTCATACACTCATAAAAACAGAGCAAAAATTTTTTTTTCAGAAAACAGTATCTCGTAAATTCAGAAAAACAGAGCCAAATTTAATGTTTTTCAGAAAACAGTATCTCATTAATTCAGAAAAACAGCGCCGATTTTTTTTAAACTTATTTTTTTCTCCTAATTACGAGATAATTATCTCATTCATTCTGTAAAAGAGCCGAATTTAATTTTTTGTGTGAATGCAATATGCTTCCGTAGAATTTGAATTGATCTGAGTAACTGTGAAATACAAACCGCCTGGCAGTACTGACTTCATTCATTCACAGCATGTATCTTTGTTGTAGGCGTCAGAGAATGAGATCCGCTGGGTGATTCGCATTTCTGTGGTTATGTTTGGACTTGCCGGAACTTCACTCACCTTCCTGCACACCGGAGTCATGGCTTTCTGGGTCCTGGGAGGAGAAGTGGCCTACATCCTGATGTTCCCACAGCTGGTCTGCGTGCTCTTCTTCAGTATATGTAATGGATATGGTTCCACAGTAGGTTTTCTAGTGGGGTTAGTTTTAAGACTATTATGTGGAGAGCCTTTGTTAAGTCTTACACCTGCCATCCATTTTCCAGGATGCACCCTTGAAGATGGAGTTTACATTCAGTATTCTCCTTTCAGGACTATTTGCATGCTGGTCTCCTTTGCCACCATATTGTTGGTGTCCTACCTGAGTTCTGTGCTCTTTGAAAAGGGAGTGATATCAGAGAAGTGGGATGTGTTTAAAGTAAAACGTGTGCTCCAAACACAAGTACCAGCAGGTGGCAGCAACTGCATAGAAAACTACAACTCACATTCACTGCAACTTACTGTGTGTGAGAATGGAGGAGTCACAGATCCAATGCTGGAGTCAACAGGTTAAAAACAGTCATCTACACGAATATATCATTGCAACATTGCATCAATTTTAAGTTTATTTTAACAAGACATTATGTAATGATACCAAACACAATACATGATTAGATTGTATCAATCTTATGATGAAAAGATGCAATGGAATTAAGTACTAAAGGAGCAATTTATGCATCTTTTCATGGCCCAGCCTTTTTCATTTTCATGTTGTCCATCTAGTTACTGTAGCTCTAGGATCTGAAGGTACGGTGTCTCTAGCAATTACCTTGGATGTATCTATAATGGTGGGCTTTTGATTTCTCTCTCTACCTGTTTATTTTGGCTATGTTGCCACACAGTCCAAAACTATTTTTCCTTTGTTCTTTCTATGTGTTTCTCACATGGTGATTAGCTTTGACTCTCTTCCTTTCACATACATCCCACACTTACAGCTACACTCATGCAACACCTCACATTCATACTGATGATAACACCTCACACCTTTTGTTGATTTACACTATTATTTTTGATTTTGGTCATTTAAAATAAAATTTGGTTAATCGCACTTGGTGTGTTTGTATTGGATAATTTTACGTTTTAAGAGTGATCAATGTAAAATTTCCTTCTGACATAATTTTTGGGAGGAGACTGTGGCTGGCTGGACGAGTTATCAGCAAAGCGTTCTATAATAACATTTATCAACTTTGTCCACAAAGACCTTATCTGTAACAGCAGTGTCCGGTTGGAAACCACACAGCATTCAGTATGTTAACTCTACAACACTCACTGACATGGATGGATTTTAAAAAGCAATAAAACAAATGGGAATTGAACCATAAAAGATGACATTGGCTGAGAGCAAAAAAGCATTAGTATAATAGAATAAAAAGAACAATTGTGGGAATAAATGCAATATATCTTATTAACAAGGGGCATTATTACTAACAGTAGTTGGCATTGAAGTGAAGAATATGTTTTTTACTGTCATAATACAGTAGCCCTGTAACAATATTGTCACTTAGAAGTTACACAGCATTATTGTGGATGTGTACTTTCTGGTACATTGACGGTAGATATACAGTATTAGCTGATAGATATGTTTCAAAGTTCAAGGCTACTTTATTTATACCCGTGGGTAAATTTTGTTTTGCAGACATAGTGATTGCTTTTGGCGTTACAACAAACATACATCGAAAAATGACAACCACAAAACGCCAAGCTCTCACTGCTGGTCATTGCGTGCGCATGCGCCCAACACAAATTCTTTGAAAGAATTACAGTGAAGATAATGTAGGTCAGTCAACCAGTCATGGCATAAACTGACAGCCTGCATAAATGTGATTTTCCAATAAAAGTCTTTGAAATGTCTAAAATGCTTAACATTTCTATTTTGTGTCCGTCAGACACAATTACACAGAATCAGCAACACTTGGAAAACAAAATCACTTTTTTTGGCCATGGCTATGTGCTTAAACAACTTCTTTTTTTTTTTTTTTTTCAAGAATATCAAACTTTGAAGTGGAGACATGATGAGAGAGGTCTTTTGGGACAGAATTATAATAAGGGCCAGAATTCCAGCAGGGGATTTATAATGTTTCAATAAAAAACACAGCATATACAGATGACCAAATAGGGTATAGTCAACCCTCCCAGGATGTATGAAATGCTACAAGTCAGTATAGTCACCCCACAGAACCTTTCCCATGGCATTTATTTTTGTCCTTACTTATCTTTTCAACAGACACATATATTCTGGGATCTTTGCATGCTTCATATTGACAGTCGACTGGTCAGTTGCAGGAGACAAAACATCAGCAGAAGGTGCATTCAAAGGTAGGTGTTCATTTAAAACTGCGCCTGTAAAATGAATATGCATACACTGAGTGTAAAGTACTGTTGGTAAACGTATACTGTATATAAATATTTTGTTTGTTTTTTTCAATTTAACCATGCAAGACAGACAAGTAGACAAACTGAAAATGACCCAAAAAAAGAAAAAAAAAAGCAAGAAGAATGAATAATGTAAAAAGTTATGTATTTTCTGCATGTCCTGAAAGATCAATGTGCAAATAGTGAACTCAGACCCAAACTCCAGCAGAGAAGCTGGTGCTAATGCATTGATTATACAAACTCCAACCAAACAGCTAGACAGCAGAAGAAGAAAAGGATGACTTTAAGGGATGCAGTGTATTATTTACTCAAACAGTATACTGAGAAGTCTTACCATGTACATCTGGGTATACATTTGTCAAGTTTCTTTTCAGGATTTTCACCTACTATGAATCAGTTGCCCCCAATGCCAGAGGGAGGTAGTTTCAATGACTGCTGGAAGGTGATTTTGCTCTGTAGCTCTTCAGCTTTTGTGCTCAGAAGCCAGATGCTCATTAACATCCTTTCAAGAATGCAATCTTGTGCCTTGAAAAGATGTACTGAGGGTGTAAAAACTGTAGGATTACGTAACAGGCTGGTTGAGTTTGAGATCGTTGCAGCCTCTGCATTAGTACATGGTCAAGTATGAAGTGGCCAGGGATTAAATTTGATAAATTTCTTTATTTTCAGCTGTGTTAGGTGTTGCCTGAAAGGTGAAGCCAGGTCCTGCCCCTCCTCTACCAAGGAGTGCAGTTTTCAACAAAGGGCTTACTTTTGGCCTGCTGCCCCTTGGGATGGACAGGCCACACAGACATGTGATCTGCTGTCACCTGCAGGCAAAAAGCTGCTGATTTCATCTTTAATTAGATATCAAAACTAAAAGCTTGATATCAATATAATCAATGTAAATATAATTATAAATAGGTGTAATATATAATTATAATTATAATTATGAATTAGTGTAAATGTAAATTTAATGTAAAAACTAGAAACAGTCAACAATAGATGGAAGTCACTTTAGCTAAATGTAGGCTAAACCGCATGAACTCTTGTGCCCAGGTCTTTCGCTGAAGAATGGAAGATCGAAACATCAGTGACACCGTAGAAAATATGAGCACCGATCACAAAATTTCAAGATACTATGAAGATGAAATCAATTATTATTACATCCAGAATATAGTGATATGGATCATCATCAGCATCAGTCTTCCTCTAACTGTCATGGCCTTGTACTTTCTGGTGAGTACATTATGACCTATATTTAGATATTACACTTACCAATGCAAGTATATATATATATATAATCAGGTCTGTCTGTCTGTCCACACCTTGTAACTAAATGTCTACAGTATGTTTCCATTTCCATATATACAGATATTAGGGATGCACTGATACCAATACGAGTATCGGCATCGGCTCTGATACTCAGTGTGTGTACTGGTACTCGTAAAAGACATCCGATACAAATGCTTACCGATACCACTTATGGCCGTTTGACATTCACAGTTCAGTGCAGCAGGTGGAATAATGTGTGTGGAGTGTGAAGAGTGTGGAGATTTTACAAAATAAATGACGGTGATAAAAGTAACGCTGACTGTGACAGTAACGTTAAAGGCACAGACAGATACGGATGCAGCGTTCTGTCCGTCCTCTGCGTACATTCCATCTGTTTACCAGGTGCTCGCAGATGCGTAAACAGAATGAGAATACCAGCGGGTGTACAGAGCGGTGCCGCCAGCAGAAGTGAAAACGAAACTTATTACTCATTTGTCTTTTCTCTACCTGCTGAAGCTAAGCTGTTGAACCGTAACAGTGAAAACGCTGCAATACCAGTATCACATTAATCACATCCTTTGTCGTCTCCATGTTTATTATTTCTGACTTTCTTCTTCTTCTCAAAAACTTTACTCTTCTTCGTAGTATTTGTTCAGTATGGCTAATTAAGAGCAGCGCCCCCTGGTGGATTAATTGAGAAACTATCATTCCAACACATTAAATGTCAGTTGCAGCACTTTTTTC
This sequence comes from Sphaeramia orbicularis, assembly GCF_902148855.1. Lineage (NCBI taxonomy): Eukaryota > Metazoa > Chordata > Actinopteri > Kurtiformes > Apogonidae > Sphaeramia > Sphaeramia orbicularis. The sequence goes on along the minus strand of NC_043971.1, from coordinate 45,871,262 downwards.
CAGTCAGACTAATGACAACGACAATAAAGCACATTTACAAAAGGAACTAAGAACTGGAATGGGATTATTAAGTACTCGTATCGGTATTCGATATCGGCAAGTACTCAAATGTAAGTACTCGTACTCGGTCTGGGAAAAAAGTGGTATCGGTGCATCCCTAATATGTGTGTATATACATATATATACATATACATACACACACGTGTGTGTGTATATATATATATATATATGTGTGTGTGTGTGTGTGTGTATATGTATATATGTGTGTGTGTATATATATATATATATATATATATATATATATATATATATATATACACACATACATACATACACACACATGTGTGTATATGTATGTATATATATATATAGATAGATATGCATTTTTTTACCTAAAAGAGGTAGTACAATAGAAACAAACATGAAAGATGATGAAGATTTTTCCATTTTCTCAAAAGAACAAAAGTTGCTCTGAAGAAAAAAAAAACCCATGCATTGTATTATATTTCAGCAGGATTGCTTTGCTGGTCCAGTACAATTGATCCAAAACAATTGATGACAGAAACATGGGTGGGAAAGTAAACTGATTAAGCATACACTTGTTATCTTGTAGGTGCAAGATAAAAACATTCAGACCTATGTCATCAATCTCTTCATCTCTGATGTCATTCAGCTCTGCTGCCTGGTCATTGTAACTGCAGATCCAAAACAAGAGATAGTCCTTGTCTGTCTGATGATTTACTGGTATGCTGAAATGACCAGTATCAACTTCATGGTTTGTGTTGCCTTTGAACGGTAGGTATCTGTCAGTCTGTGTGTAGATACTTCCATGTGTGTTAACCATTATTATATATGTTAATATTACATATGTTTGGGTTGTGTTACAGATATTTAGCCATCGCCCATCCATTGTGGTACCGTTTCAGCCGATCCGTCAAGATTAATGCAGTGGTTTGTGTTGTGGTCTGGCTCCTTTCTGTTGTCTTAGCTGTTCCAATGTTTTTTCTTTATGAAGAGGGGATCGCTGTAATAATGAGTGCCACCTTCCACCTCCTTCCCTTTCCCTGTTTCATCTTCTTCTTGGTTGGGGCAGTTCGAGCCCTATCTGCAGCCATTCACCTCAACTCTGTTGAAAAACGACGAATCATTGGAACATTGGTGTTACCCATTCTTACTTACTCAATGCTATTCACTCCTTTTATTATTAGGCATTTTGTAGAGGAAATAATTAGCATGAAGATAACAATTATCATTTTCATATGTATTTCTTTGAGTCCTCTTGCAAATGTTATTCTGTATGTTTTCATCAGGAGAGGGTTTCTGGACAAACTGTTGGTCTCTCTCTGTTGTAAAATGGATGAGAATGAGAATAACACAAGTGAGACGGCATTGTAGAAAATTAGAGGGAGAAGTGTAGGACAAAAAACAGCTGTCCTCTAATTTTTCAATGTTATTTTATGTGTAACAGTAGGGTGACTATATTTCAGGGATTAAAGCACAAATTTTTCGTCTGACTGAAAATTTTCTTCTGGTCAAAATCATTGGCCACTTTTAAAAATGATGCAATACAATACTACTATAGCATACAAGTTTATATAGTCAAATTTGGCAATACTGTAAAACACACTGAATGGGAGAGTGTACAGGTGTAGAAGATTAGTAACATGGATAGAGAAAATGTCATGAGTGGTATTGGTGGGGGGTCCTCCCCCAGAAAATTTTTAAAGCTTCAGGCCAATTTTGGTGCTCTCTGGTTAATTTTACAGGGTATAAAAACTTTTGAAGCAAGTGAAAATAACTAGAAGAAAACCTTACTGCAAAAAATGAGTGAAAAACTTTTTATTTAACAATTTAGGAACTCCTAAAATATAACTCCAACAGCACATGAATTTTGGGGAAAATGTCTGTGTAAATGTAACCCTAACCAACTAATCTTCAGCTTCTCAGATTGATGGAGGATCAGGACTTTTTTTTTTACCATTGGAACCATACAGAATTTTCTTGTGGCAAACAACGCACATGCACGCACCAGGCTGCTTCATTTTTTTGCACCATGATCTAATTGGAGTTCCATCGTCTCCCTTCTCATCAAGCCATGCCCACCTCCATCTATTTTTCACGCATCTCTCAATAGTTACCACTTCAGCACCTTCCTCTACAAACGTGTCCATGATGTCGTATATGCCAGCCAAAATAATCTGTATGTCGTCAAACCTGCGTCCACAACCCCCTCCCGCCAATATCGTGTTCTCTTTTGATTGGAAGAAATTACGTCAACTGAAACAGAAATTATATTCCGTTACAGATACTCTCTGAGGGTATTTAAAATACAGTGGCTTTGCAAATACCATACTCATTCATTCAATTTTATCTTTGTACTGTACCACACAGATAGAAATAAGATGCTAAACGGGTCAAAATAAAGCACTTATGCAGTCGGGCGCGTAACCGCGTAAGGCCACGGCACGCACAGCCGCACGGACGGGAAGGGCACATACACACAAACACACACACTAGTCATATACCAGCAAGAGGAGATAAGCTATTAACCCAAACATGAAGGTCCATGTAGATCAGTTCTGTCTTCTTCCCTTTTCGCTGTGGTTCTTTCATAATGAAAGCTACTTGTTAGCACTAAATTAAAGTTAGCGTCTGGAGGCTGAACTTCCGTAAAGCTGAACTTGTCCATGTGTTTCTGAGGCTCAGAATGAGCAGCGTTTCCTTCCAAACATAAATAGTCATCAATCTCTCCTCCCGACATAAAAATAAAGAAGTCATCTTATTATCATCACTGTTAAACCTGTCAGCCCCCTGTGCCTTTACCTGTGTTAAACACCTGCAGACCCAGGACAGGATCGCGGTGCCGACTGGACTCCGCAAAACACGTGGTGAAGTTACTTCAATATGACTTTTTACCCCCCTCAGTTTTTCCATTTGATGGAAATCCGTCGTGGTGACAGAGAACTTTAATCCCTGCTATATTTTGACTTCCAATAAACAGACAAAATGGAACTGAATTTTTACAGGTTTTTATTGAATAAGGCACTGAGAATGTTCCATCAATAAAAGATTTAGCATGTTCAACAAGTACTTGAATTTTGGCCCATTAGTTTTTTGTTTTGGGTCTCTAAATCAGTCCAGCGGTTTTTTTTAAAACCTGGTTGAACTCCATTAAGCAGTCCCTCCCAGCTGTAAACAAAGGCCACCACTGCACTGCAGACACTTCCAAGGAGTGCTTCTTTTGTACACAGTGCACTGTTGCCTATGCTGGTCTTCTGCCTCTTTTCCATCTCTACAATGCTTGTAGACTTGAAGACTTGCTACCCATGTGAACACACAAACCTGCATTACTGTTATCAGAAGACATCCTAAAAATGAAAGACCACATCAGATTCATCTCGAGGAATTCTTGACAACAGCAGATCAATAGAAAATGTAATAAATGTAACACTAGTTAGAATCACAAAGTTCATCAACTGTGCAATTAATGCCAATTCAAAAAACCAGTACATTATGACCTGCATTTACATATTACACTTATCCCTGCAAAGATGTTATAATCAGGTCTGTCTGTCCACACATGTAACTAAATGTCCACAGCATGTTTCCATTTTCTTTCTTTCTTTCTGTCTGTCTGTCTGTCTGTCTGTCTGTCTGTCTGTCTGTCTGTCTGTCTGTCTTCCTTCCTTCCTTCCTTCCTTCCTTCCTTCCTTCCTTCCTCCCTCCCTCCCTCCCTCCCTCCCTCCCAAAATATTTTTTGGCCCAAACAAGAAAGTCCAGAGGAAACAGACAGGAAAAATGGGGACAGAGCAAGGAGATGACATGCAGTAAAGGACTTGGGCCATGTGATGAAAGTCAACTGAACATGCACATATAAGATAAACACATTCAGACCTATGTCATCAATCTCCTCATCTCTGGTCAAAAGTAAGCTCTCAGTACATCTTTTCAAGACACAAGATTGCATTCTTGAAACAATGCTATCAGTAGGGTATGACTGACTTTCTGAGCACGCCAGCTGAGGAGCTACAGGGCAAACCCGTAAACCTGGTGATATGGTGATGATATGATATATGTGTAAATGATTCAAACAGTATCAAAATATGACTTGTCTCTCTCCACTGACTGTAATACAACTGTGGTGTTGTAAAACTGTCAAATCTAAGAGTTGAAGATTTCTCCGCAGCTTCAACATGACCAGACTGTAGTGATTTTTGCCTCTTTATTAAAATTTTTCGGGAACATCTATTTTATAGTTGGCAGCTGTTAATGGCTTGTATCACGTGTGATATATGTAGTTGATACACAATTCAGATGGTATTAAGGCATTGTTTTTCCCCATTGGCTGCCTTTCCTTTTGTTTTCTACAGATCAGTGCCATAGGGCACAATGGAACCGAGAGACAAAATTAGAGGTAGAAATGCAGGACATAAGTCTATAACTCTAATCTTTCTATATTGATTTTTGTGTAATATTAAAGTGTACAGTATGTGTATCCCACAAGGTTATTATCGTTAACAAAAACTAATGAAATGACGAAAACTAGAATTGTAAAAACATTTCTGTTAACTGAAATAAATAAAAACTATAATTAAAAGAAAAAATGATAACTAATTGAAACTGTATTGTGTGCTTACAAAACTAACTAAACGTATTAAAATTCTGGATAAAATTCCCTTCGTTTCATCTTTGTCAATGTCAGATTGATATAAAACCGATTTATTTCCCTCAAGCAATTTTACCTGCTGGCACTATATGATATTTAACGGTCCTTCACTTCTTGTCACTTGTCATTTAGGCGTCTCCCCCTCCCCACTCTACCTGGAAACATGGAGACTAAAATAGGGAGAAAACAGCAGAGTCCTGTCTCGGATTTATTTGAATTCAACAGTGAAGAAGATAAAAGATATAAAGAAACTAAAACTAAACTAAAACTAAGCATTTAGAAAATAATGAAAACTAATTAAAACTACCTGAATTAGAGAAAAAAATCAAAACTAAATAAAACTAAACTATAATGAAAAATCTAAAACTATTATAACCTTGGTATCCAAAGCTTTTTAAAATTGCTGTCTTGGGGTGGTCAGTAATGATATATTATAAATGTATGGCACATGTTAGATGTGTTACTGTACATGCTGTATTTTGCAGGTACTTTCATTGCAATGCAAATATAATTTAAAGTTGCTGTAATTAATTTTGTTCAAATCATCTGTAAAAAAGATATAAATATAAACTGTTGAATGAAAATGTCTGAGTGCTGACTAGATTTGTTTTATAGGTGTAACTTTCACATTAATTTGTATTTTAACCCTTTCATGCACAGTGGTCACTACAGTGGACAGCTATTCTACAGCTGTTCTCTTGTATATTCATGGGTTTTGTTGTTTTAGTTCCATATCAGCCAACACAGTGGATGCCTATGCACCATCCCATATAATGACAATCATATTATTACTGTAACTTTGCTGTTCTTGATAAACTTGATCTGCACTAACATGTTTGAGTGTAAATCAATTGTTATTTGTAAGACAAAAAGTTTTTTGTTTTTCATATCATCTACATGAAGTGAGTAACAACTAGCATTAGAATATGTTAAAATGTGAGAAAACATCAGATTAGCACAGTGGTTCCCAACATTTTTTGGCTTGTGACCCCATTTTAACATCACATATTAATGGCGACCCCAGACATTCAAAATGGAGACATTTTTTTGCTAAAATTTGTTTTCAATCATGTAATAGTTTGTTATACTATGTCACAAATAAACATTAATTTTAGACTACATTTAGGCTATATAATATATTTATTGCACCTTTTTAAATTTTTATAAGGAAAAGTGTGTGGTGTTTTAATTATAATGACACATATATTGAATCATTCCAACATATTTTTTCTAATTTTTTTTTTTTTTAATCAATTAGTAGAAACTTCAGGCGACCCCATTTGAATTCCAGGCGACCCCCCGTGGGGTCCCGATCCCAAGCTTGAAAAACACTGAATTAGCAGGATTAAAATGTTTGAATTTCATTGTTTTTATCTCACTTTCTGATACTGGGTTTTAAACACGTTTCTTCAATTCAAAAATTAAATGCATGGACATTTTTGTACCTACACTTTTGTAACTGAAAAAAAAAAAAAAAAAAAAAACCTCAATCGCAATTTTTTTTTCATGCCTAAGGAGGAATAAAAACACTCAAGAAAAAATCTTGACAAAGGTTCTCATAATTCATGCATAATGCACGTGCACTTCTACTTTTCCTATTCATTTTTAATATTTTGCATGTTCACCCTATAAGAGTATAGGGCAGTGTTTTTCAACCTTGGGGTCAGAACCCCATGTGGGGTCGCCTGGAATTCAAATGGGGTTGCCTGAAATTTCAAGTAATTGATTAAAAAAAAAAAAAAAAAAACTTGCTAATAAAAAAATATATGATGACTGTGGAAAGACTTCCGGGTTAGGCCAATGTCGGAGTAGGTCACACGCCGGGAGAGCTCTGTTGAAATTCTGACTAACTTTTGAGTTAAAAGTGCTTTATTACCAGAAATAACTAATTTCGAAAGGTCCATAACTCTTGCAAACATGGGGAACCCATCCATAAAACCAAACCAACCTACAGTCGAACAATCTGCAGAGAACAGCCAAAACGACTGGTCTCAAGCTAGCCAAGCCGAGTAACATGCTAATGCGGCTAACAACACGCCGCTAACCTTGGCAGATATGGAGAGACTTCTCACATCAATGGAGGCCCACATCATTGCCAAGCTGTCTGACCAACTCTGCTGACCGAGCTACTATCGACCGACATGACCAGACAATTCAACACATGGAAAGAGCCTTAAATGACATGGAGACCAGGCTAGCAACTCTTGAATCGACCTGCTTAACACTGTCTAATGAAAACACCGCTCTCAAACTCAAGACGGATGATCTTGAAAACAGGTCCAGTCGCAATAACATCCGCATAACCGGCTTACCTGAAAAAGTTGAGGGCTCGCAGCCATCTGCCTTCAGTGAGATATTCCTGAAAGAAACTTTCGGTGCGGGAGCTTTTTCAACTCCGACGACAGTTGGCAGGGCGCACAGAGTTTCCAACGGCCGTGTGAAACAGGACGGTCCTCCCCAGTCCCTCATCACGCGGATCCACCACTATCAAACCAAGGAACGTATCCTGAAGTTGGCCAGGGAGGCTGGATCGCTTTCCTTCCGTGGGTCTGAAATACACATCTACCCGGATTACAGTGCCGAGGTGTCCAAGAGAAGATCGGCGTATTCTGCGGTCAAATTACAGCTGAGAAATGCCGGATTCGTGTACAGCGCAGGTGTCAAATTTGCGGGCCAGATTGGCCCGCCAAAGGGTCCAATCTGGCCCGTAGGGTGAATTTGTAAAATGCAAAAATTACACTGAAGATATTAATCAATAGTGTAAAAATCATGTTATTTCAGGTTCCATACATACACGTATAAACCAATTAGATCTCAAATGGGTCAGACCAGAAAAATACTGTCATAATAACCTATAAATAATGACAACTGCAGATGTTATCTTTGTTTTAGTGTAAAAAAGTAAAATTACATGAACATGTTTACATTTACAAACTATCCTTTTACAAAAAATGTGAATAACCTGAAGAAATATGAACAATATGAAATGTCTTGAGAAAAGTAAATGCAATTTCATCAATATTATACCTGTTGCTAAATGTTTTGTGTATTTGTAATTGTAATGTAAGTTGTAATGTGCATGTGTAAATGATAAACTGATGCAGAATATTGTTAAACTGCACTTGTTTTTCTTAAGACATTTCAAATTCTTGTTATTCAGATTTTTAAGGAAACAATGTAGTTTTACTTATTTCACTGGTATTATTTTACTGGTCCGGCCCACTTGAGATCATATTGGGGTGAATGTGGCCCCTGAACTAAAATGAGTTTGACACCCCTGGTGTACAGGATGCTTTTCCCTGCTAAACTCCAGATTACTGACAAGAACAGCCAGAAACACTCCTTTGCATCTCCCATAGAGATTTCTACCTTTCTTCAAAACAACCAGCCCAACGCATCTCCTGCTCAATCCTCTTCAGGAATTACTGACTGAAAACTTTTCCAGGACAGCTAGACTTTAAGGTATTTACTGACGGCTTTGCAAGCTACCCTCACAAGACGTTCAGTTTAGCTTGAAATGTTCATGCGAGAAGTTGAAGCTGCTCCTGTGAGATGTTAAAGTCACTTCAGAGACTTCAAAGCTATTCCTGTGAGATGTTGAAGCTTGTATGCTTTGTTATGACTTCTTTAAACTGGTTGTATATATTCAATTACTGAAGTTAATGCATTCACCTTATTGTTACCCTAGTTATTAGTATGGCTGTACAGTATTCTTGCACAGAGTCCTGTGCTAAATACAGCACTTTATTTTTATATTTACGTAATAACAGAGTTCTAATGAAAGTTAGCTGCTCTTAAACTGTTAGTTAAGGGCACTTTTCGATCCCCCAGTACTTACCAAGTTCTTTCTCAGCTTATCACCATTAGTTTTAACTTACGTTCCTTTTTTATTTATTTATTTTTTTTTGTTTTTCTTCTTCTTCCTCCCTTCCTTTTTTCTTTCTTCTTCCACCCCTCCGCCCCCAATGGCCTCCGTCATCTGCATAACTCACCCCCATAACTGCTAGGACATGGCGATTGCATCAAACCATAACTCTAATTGCACTGTAAATTTTGTCTCTTTAAATGTTAAAGGTATGAATACCTGGCTGAAAAGACAAAAAAATATGGTCCTACCTTCAGCAGTTAAATTCAGACATAGTTTTCCTACAGGAAACACACCTCAAAAACAACCATGTTAACTACCTTAAAAAAAAGCTGGGTGGCTCAAGTATTCCACTCACAGTTCAATGCCAAAGCCAGGGGAACAGCTATTCTCATACGTAAAAATATTCCATTTCAAGTTAAAGAGGTCATTTCAGATGTACATGGTAGATTTGTCATTGTTTTGGGCCAGTTATTTGCCAGTCTTGTTACTTTAGTCAGTGTTTACACCCCAAACTATGACGACTGTAATTTTTTTTACCAAACTATTCTCCACAATACCCGATAAAAATAATCACAACTTGATAATTGGAGGTGATTTTAACTGTGCTCTCCACACGGTGCTGGACAGGTCATCAACCAGAGCCCAATCTCTCACTAAATCTGCGAAAGTCATCAATGATTTAATTCTTCAGAATCGTGTTTCAGATGTTTGGAGATTTAAATTCAGCAGTAAAAAAGCATTTTCATTCTTCTCTAATGTCCATCACACATACACGCGAATTGACTATTTTCTTCTAGACAACAGATTACTTGGGAATGTTAACTCTTGCACATATCACAGCATCTCCATATCAGATCATGGAGCTGTTTCATTTTGTATACAGGTGCCAAACTGCTACAGGCCGTCTCGTAACTGGAGATTTAACCCATTTCTCATTGCTGATAAAGATTTTGTTAACCATCTCTCCTCTCAAATTTCTTTCTTTCTTGAAACCAACACCTCCCCAGAAATTTCTCATGCAACACTATGGGAGACCCTTAAAGCCTATCTTCATGGACAAATAATTGAATATGCCTCCAGAGCCAAAAAAGCGAGGAACTCCAAACTTGATGTGATTTCAAAATTAATTGATGAAATTGACAGCCAGTACTCATCTTCGCCATGCCCAACACTATTTAAAGAAAGGCAAACAGAACATGACTTACTTTCCACAGATAAAGCCACATATTTACTTCTAAAAACCCAATCCAATATTTATGACTCAGGTGACAAGGCCAGTAAGCTACTAGGTCGTCAAGCTCAATCCTCTCGCCTTATCACTAAAATTAACAGTAAAGCAGGTGAAACAATTACGGACCATAAAGAAATAAATAACACTTTCAAACTGTATTACAGTAACTTATACAGCTCAGAATGTGACTATAACCTCACGCATCTCAACAACTTTTTTGATAACCTTACCCTTCCTTCAGTCACTGCAGTGCAAAACTCTTCATTGAACGGTGAAATCCGAGACGCAGAGATTTTGGAAGCAATCAGATCTCTAAAATGTAACAAAACACCTGGCCCAGATGGCTATATATCTGAATTTTATTTAAAAATTTGGTCTCATGCTGTTCCCCTTGCTCCAAAACATGTTCAATGAATCCTTGTCATCTGGATTTCTCCCACAGACTTTGAGTCAAGCTGCAATAACACTTTTGCTAAAAGGTGAGAAAGATCCTCACCAGTGCACTTCCTATTGCCCTATCTCTCTACTGAATGTGGACTACAAAATTTTATCCAAGGTTCTTGCTGCAAGACTAGAGAAGGTTATCCCACAAATAATTTCAGCAGATCAAACAGGCTTTATCCAGAATAGGCAGTCAAGTTCAAATCTTAGAAGACTGTTTAACATTATTTATTCCTCTCCATCACACTTACCAGAAATGGTAATTGCTCTTGACGCTGAAAAAGCATTTGATTGTGGAGTGGAGTGGCAATATTTATTTATGACATTAAAAAGATTTGGATTTGAAGATTCTTTTACCTCCAGGATAAAACTCCTGTATTTTCAACCGCTTTCCACTGTAATTACTAACGGGATACAATCTGAATATTTCCTTCTCGGCAGAGGCACATGCCAAGGCTGTAATCTTTCCCCTTTACTCTTTGCAGTTGCTGTTGAACCTTTAGCCATCGCTCTTAGACAATCTGAGGACTTTCAAGGCATAGATTGAGGTGGCCTCACACATAAAATATCCTTATATGCAGATGACATTCTTTTATATATCTCTGAGCCATTAAAATCTGTTCCCACCATTCTCAACATCCTAACTCAATTTGGAAAGCTCTCCGGCTATAAAATCAACTTTGATAAAAGTGAAATGCTCCCTCTTAACCAATCAGCCTCTTTAATACCTCTGTCAAATTTCCCGTTCAGGGTTGTCAAAAAAGGATTCAAATACCTTGGGGTTGAGATTACATCAACTTTTTCAAGCCTTTTTACCAAGAACTTCAGTATTTTATTTGAGAAATGTAAAAAAGACATGGATAGATGGTCAAATCTCCCACTATCCATAGCTGGCCGAATTAATCTAATTAAAGTGATTGTGTTACCAAAATTTTTGTATCTCTTTCAAAATATTCCTATTCTGATAAAGAAAACTTTTTTCAACTCACTGGAGAGGAGCATTTTATCATTTATCTGGAATGGTAGTCCACACAGAATTCAAAAAAGAGCACTTCAAAGACCCAAAAAACTTGCTGGACTTGCCCTCCCCAATTTTATCTATTATTATTGGGCTTTTAATATTAAAGCAATGCTTCATTGGATTGAGAAAGACTTACCGGGTAAATGTGAGAGCTGGGTGCAAATGGAACGCTCTTGTAGTCCATATAATTTGGGCTCTGTACTTGGAGCCTCATCCGCCCCCCCCTCAAGCACAATTTTGTTCCAATCCAGTGGTCAATCATTCTATTAGAATCTGGTCGCAATTTAGGAGACACTTCAAGTTACAAAAAACATCAGAGCACTCCCCCATTAACAACAATTATAATTTTCCACCCTCTCTTTCTGACTCTATCTTTGGAATTTGGTTTTCAAAGGGCATTTGCTCTGTTTCTAACCTTTATGTAGATGGAAGATTTGGGTCCTTTGCTCAGCTTTCCCAGATATTTGATTTACCGAAAACTCAATTTTTTCCATATCTCCAAGTCAGGCATTTTGTACAGAAAAATATTCCCGCCTTCCCTAAATTTCCAGCACACAATGAACTTGACCATATTCCCTCACTTTCTCCATATTGCAGAGGTTTAATTTCTACTCTCTATAACACAATATGTGATATTGCCCCTCACACACCCCAAGAAGTTAGGAGACTCTGGGAGAATGATCTAGGTGTGGAGATGACAGATGACCAGTGGGAGGCAACTCTTAATTTAATTAACACCTCTTCCCTTTGTGCCAGGCACAGCTTGATACAACTTAAAATTGTCTTAAGGGTACACTTGACTAAGGCAAGGCTGGCAAAAAATTTCTCAAATGTAGACCCATCTTCCCCTCGCTGTAAAGGCCAACCAGCTGATTATTTACATATGTTCTGGTCCTGTCCTAAACTCAGTACTTTTTGGGCCAACATTTTTGGTGCTTATTCAACAGTGTTTAAAAAAAAACATGTTGCCTAATCCCATGACTGCTTTATTCAGACTCAGACCTGAAACCTGCCCTCTTGAGAGTGAAGCTGCTGTGATCATAGCATTTTCATCCTTAATTGCAAGACGTCTCATTCTCCTCTCCTGGAAGAAACAAGCATCTCCAAACTTTACTAGATGGATTAGAGACTCTATGTACTTCCTTAAACTTGAGAAAATAAGATTTACTCTTAAAGGTTCCTTGCAAAAATTTAGAAAGACCTGGACTCCCTTCTTAGAATATCATGAGAGTTTACAAGAACCACTGAATAAGGATGAATAAGTGAATGGCGAGCCCCCCCCCCCCCCCCCCCCCGTTTTTTTTTTTTTTTTTTTTTGGGGGGGGGGGTTGTTTGTTTTTGAAACCTTTATGTCTTCCCTTTTTTTCTTTCTTTTTTTTCCCTCCTTGCTTATTATGGTTGCCCTTCTATTTTCTTATCTGTGATTATTATGTCATATTTTGGGCACCTCTTTTGTAATCTTTCCATAATTAAGAGAATTAAGTCCTCCTTGTAGATTCGAACTTGGTAGTAATAGGGGGATAATTGGGAGGGTAAGAAGGGGTGGTTGGGTGGGTGGGGAAAGGGCATATTCTCCTTATAGTTGTCCTCACTTAAACAATGTATGTATCTTATTTTCTACAGAAACATTGTTTGTGACTGTATGTGTGCATTGAAAACTTTAATAAAAAACTGTTAAAAGAGGAAAAAAATATATGGTGAGTTGACAGAGACAATCACAATACATAAAGGACATGACAAACTCTGAAGCTGAAACTGGAGCGCTGTGGTACTGTTTATCTTTCAAATGTTCATTGTGGCCGGTTTAAGATGCTGCAGCTCTTTCATAATTCATAGATTGAGTTATTTTTGTTCAGTATTATTTTGCAGCCTTGTAAATACAAACTCGAATGACTGTACATATCCTGACCAAGGAAAATAAAATTCTCACTTTGTGCAGTAATCTCAACCTGGCTTTTCTACCTCTGTCCATAATAATATACATTAAATGTTGTCTAAAATTAATGTTTATTTGCAACATAGTATTACATGATCAAAAACAAATTAATTTTAGCAAAAAAAAGGGGGTCTGGGGTCACCAGAAATTTGTGATGTTAAAATGGGGTCATGAGCCAAAAAAGGTTGGGAGTCACTGGTGTAGGGGATCTTTACTTCAAGTTTCATATTTGGAATTCCCCTGTTACCCTGTTCTCATCAGAGGAGTGTCTGCATCTGCTGCTCAATCCAAATCCAAAACTGGAAAATACAGTCGTATCTGACTGTCATTTTTGATCAGTGGTAGGTTTGACTGATTATTTGTTTTGATGCATTTTTACATCATCAGAATCATAACCCTGGTCCTGTTCATTTCTCCAGACAGGAACCTTACCTCACATGGTTCTTGTCCTCCATATGAAAGAGGACAGACAAGTCTGATTTTACCTCTTTCCCTGGATCTTCGACCTAAACATTTGCAAGAAGATCGTAAGAACACAGGAAACATTGGAAATGTTTATTGTAGAGTGAAAATATTTATTTACACTAGCACTTTCCAAATGTGTAATTGCCTGTTTATCATTACTATTGTTTTTATTGTTGTTAATATTACTATTTTACAAATTTCTTTCCTTTTTGTATTGTAATATTATGTTATAATATGAATAATAATGTAATAATATGTATACATTCTGTGTTGTGGTGCTACTGGAACCTTAATTTGCAGAGGGTTCTGCCCAAGGGATCAGTAAAGTTCTATCTAATCTAATCTAAGGTGAAGGGAAAAGGGCAAATGATAGTGTCGTTAGCTGGTGTACTGATATGTTAACATATTTATTGTGGCGGAAATGCAAAATAAGACCACAGGAAATACTGCGGCTGACTGACACAGAGAGCAAGTAGTACAACATATTTAAATACTTAGTTAGAAGTGACTCATCAGATGTATAGCCTGTGGTTAGACAACCAGATGAGGGAAGTTTGCATGAAAATAGGAAAAGGGCAAAAGGTTAGCTGTTGTAAAAATAGACCAGAAATGCCCCCCTCTGGTAGGTAAATTATTAAGACAGCCTGGGGATCAAATAAGCGCTAGCTCACAAGAAGTGAATAACTCTGCCTTACTGCCCAGAGCTTGACCTACAGTGGCGGCTGCTCGTCTTTCAGAGAGGGTGTGGTGGAAAAATTTACTTTTTATGTTTTATACTCTTTATATTTTATACTGTTAGTACATCTTCTTTTAATGCTGAGTCATTATTCATTATGTGTGATGTTTACCACTCTGTAACACCCCCAACCCAGGAACGGAGTTCTTGCCTTGAGTTAAAACCCAAACACCTAAATGTCTGAATGTGTAGATAGAGGATGGCGCCTGCACTCCAGATTGGATCCAAGCAAGGTTAGAGTGGAGAGGTCATCATGACCTCTTCACGGAGCAGAGAAGGAGTAGTATGGGGTGGTACGATGTACGTAAGGAATGACATCATAGTTTGAGGGGGTTGGATTTGGTTCTATATAATCTTTAGTTTTCTCTTGTTTAATCAGACTTCACTTACAGAGTTTCTCTGTGACTGACTTCTCAATAAATGCATTTATTTATTTTAACTCTAACTTTCTCTCCGCCTCTTTGTGTGTGGGTTATCAGTTGAACATTTCCATAACAGAGGGGAAGGTCATTGTCGGCTTACATCAAAAAAATTGTCAAATTATTTAAACATAAATTCGGCCTTCCATTCCTTTTTAAGAAAATGGTCAGTGATCTTATTGCACCAAGTAGGCGTCTTTTCCAGGGACTTGACCAGTGTCCTCTCAATGGGCAGCAGAGCTAGGCTGCTTAGACAGCTTTGGCCCATTGTGTTGTGGGTGTAGGACTTGAGCCTTTTTAAACAAGTGAAGCTCCTTTCCACACCTGCCGATGCAGCTCCAATTGTTGCCACTAGTGACAACAGTTTGTACAGCTGAGGCATTGCACTGTCCAGTTCCATATCTTTTAGAAAAATCAAGAAATCATAGTTTTCCCCTGTTACCTTGTAAGTCCTCATTCGAATACAGGACTTGATAGCTAGTTCACTCTGACCTAGCCAACAGGGGCGGCACCAAGGGGGGACATGGGGGGGCAAATGTCACAGTCACAACCTTTGCCCCCCTAGTTGCCCCTCCCCCACACAGATTTGGGCAAATCTTTGGGAAAATTTGGGCAATGAAGAAATATGAAAAATCCGTCAATGAATGCGTACATAACACATTTTGATACACTTATAATACAACCAGGCAGACAGTCCCCCCCACCCCCCCCACCCCCCAATACACGCATCTATAGAGGGTTCTCTCAAAGGCCAGCTGGTCACTGTCCAAAGCCCCACTGCTGTCTGCTTGTGGGTGCCGCTTATCAGTTGTGTGGTGACAGCTTACAATTACCAGGCTTACACTGTGTCTTCATACACCAGCTCAGGACTTGTTTCACAGAGGTAACCTCCAAGAAGTTATAAGAAGCTGCTATAGCAGCACCGTGGCTGTAACAGTTTTACTCTCCTCACCCAGCAGAAATCCAGTGTTTTCTATACAAGCTCTGTATATATATATATATATATATATATATATATATATATATATATATATATATACATATATATATGTGTATGTATGTGTGTGTGTATACATATATATATATATATATATATATATATATGTATTGCAGCCGCTAAAGCACAAAGCATTAATTTCACATCATGTGCTAAATCTTTTTGTCTGCCCCCCCCATTTTTAAAATCCTGGTGCCGCCACTGCTAGCCAACAGTATGATTGATTTAACTATCTACAAAACAATATTAAACTCAAAACAAGAAATGATTAAATTATGTAACTGAAACAAAAAAACATTGAAATTATGTTAAATTGAAAAAAGGAAGTACAATGAGTGTGTTTTATTTACAGTACAAGAAATGAATAAAGTAATTTCATAGTGGTTTCTCTCTCGATTTCACAAGCAGAATGTGCGACGGTATTAAACTGAACTCTGTCAAGTGAAGGAGTATATCTCAAAATAGCTGTCAATCAAATGGGATTCAACCTTTCAACTGATCCTCCAATCGGCACATGGAATCTCAGCATCCAGCCTGGCCGAGGTCCACCCACAGCTTCATTCACCCCCAGAGACACTAAGCGTCCGGGGGCAGGACAACATCGTGGCATTTATCCAATTACCGTCCAGTTTTAAGGCAATGAAAAAAACTGTTCCATGAAGTCCCATTGAAGTGCATGGACGCTGAGCGTCTACGGGCAAATGCATTGACGATAGATCGTATGATCGTAGACAGCACATTGGGAATGTATGAGAAGTGAACAACATCGAGTCCATTGATTTGTGGTAAAGCTGATTCTGAATGAACTTGTCTTTGAGATGAACGTGTTCTAACACATTTGAAGTCAATGAAATATCAACACAACCGTACATATATGACCATTTAATTTTTGTAATTTTAGGGGAAGCGGAGCTTCCCTTGCAGTCTTTGAGAAATCGCTTCTGACCTAGATGCACTTTATAAGTGAAGAGTTTAACCCTAAAACCAATTGTAAAATCAAACAGGAGCTGATGGAAATACAGAGGATAATATTTCAATAAATGGTTACAAAACACCATTTAAATGGTCAAACAGAGAGAAAATTAATTTGGGAACTGCCACAGAAGTAACACTGGGTCTTTATGGGTTAATATCATATTATCAACCTCCAGGTGAGGATGATCTCGCCCCTTTCTTTTTTCCATGTTGTTTGTTTTGGCTTGTCTTATCTCGCCAACAGACACAGATGTTCAGGAATCTTTGCATGTCACCACTTGTCATGAACACAGTCTTCTGGTTGGAGACAAAACAGCATATGGTGCATTAGGAGGTGAGTATTAAATGTGAAGATTTCAAAACGTGTGTTACATTACTTTTTTTTCAGTCTTTCCACTTTGGTTACATTGACGATTTCCTCAAAAACTCATCGGGAATTCATCCTCAACAACAAAAGGTGGCACTATAAGTTACTTTAAAACCACCAGTGTTAGTTCTGTTTTAGAAGTTGTGGCTGTAACTATTCTTAGTCACAAAGATGGAGAAAAGATCATGATTGTGCTCTAAAGTAAATGACTACATTAGTACTTCTTACACTGTTTATTGCAGCAGTAGCTCTATTTATTCCACTGAAGTTCAAATTTGCAGTACTTGATTGTACTTTTTGCCAAGTTTGATTCATTTTATTTATGTAGCGCGACATCATAACAGAAGTTTTCCCATGACACTTTACATTTAGAGCTAGTCTAAACCAAATTGACAACTAACTTTAAAAAAAAACAAAAAAAAAACTTAAATTAAAGATACAGTCCAGCTTCCTGCAGCTCCCTGAACTGTCTCTGAAGAAATATGGATTTGATCAATATAGATATAGTCAATGAATTCATCTTTGTGTCAACATTTGTTCGCCCTGTTTGATCTGAGTTTAGAAACATAGCCTAGTTAATAATAATAATAATAATAATAATAATAATAATAATAATAATAATGGTGTACATGGTGATAGTGTATAATACAATGATCTTTACCCCTTGAGGTGGATATGCAACACAGACATGTTGCCATCTGTTGGTGTAAAATTGGCATTACTTCAAAATTGGACAAAAGACTTCATATCCACCCAAAATACTAGACTTACTGTATGTATGAAATAAAATGACAAAATGAAAACTAAAGACACTTTCTTTGTTCCTTTTTCTCAGAAACACATGATGGTCATTAGGAATCTTTGACTGTCATTACTCTCAATAAATACTGACTGATTATTCGGATATGAAAGACAACATTTCTGGGATGGTGTTGAAGATGCATTAAGGTGTGCTCACATAATTTTTTTCATGTGCATGTAGAGAAACAGAGAACAGCACTAGGAAAGAAATGTCATGTCATGTTAGCTGAGATAAAAGCAGACCAAACCTAAGCTGATAAATGATGAATTAATTTATTCAGGTCTCACTTAATACGGGAAGATATCAACCTCAACAACACATCTGAAAATATGAGTGCTCTATCAAGCTCTGAAAGGAATGATTACACCATGACTGTGGTAATATAGGTCATCATCAGCATCAGCATCAGCATCAGCATCAGCCTTCCTCTGACTCAAGTGGCCTTGTACTTTCTGATGAGTACATAATGATTTATATAAATCTATTTGTCTTTCATTCAGAATTGTAATCTGTTTGGAATGACAGTGTGTGTGTGAATGTGCTACTGGGTGCAGTGTTGTTTCCAGATGTCTGTGTACGACACCAAATCAGAAAAAAATTATAACAGGTATGAAATGTGGACCTTAAAAACATGTAGGGATTTTGAAATTCAGTTTGTCTTTCTTTTTTTTTTTTTTTTTTTTTTTTTTTTTTTTTTTTTTTTTTTACTTCTAAAGATACATCCATCCCTCACATTCAAATTGTAACAAAAAAAAGAAAAAGTTGAAATAAAGGGTTCATTTAGGACTGATACTGACTTAAAAAAAAAAAATGGTGAGATTTGAAATAGATGATGTGAACAGGTGATTATTGATCATGATGTTATACAAAAGCAGCATCCAGGAAATGTGTAGTCCTTCAGAAGCAAAGACATGCGAGGGACTGCAAGTGTGTTAATATTAATTGGATATTTCAGCCTCCACAGTGCAGAACTGACTGAAAAGATTTAGGGACTTGGGATGCTTTTCTGTGTGCAAAGGGTAAGGATTCAAGACGAGATGCCTAATCCCTAATCTGTGTGATGCCAATGTTAACTGTCTCCAGAAGCGTTGTGGACCTCTCTGGGCTCTGAGTCATCAGGGACAGACTGACCAATCAGTGTCCCTGCCTATTTTTTTTTTTTTTTTTTTTTTTTTTAAGAAATGAACACTGTGTTTTCTGAACCAGAGATTACAAAGAACCATCTAGACTGTTAACTAAGTCTAGAAGCCAGAGTCTGTTGTGGTCTGGGGTTGTGCCAGGGCAAAGGGGAAAGTCAAGAGTACCATTAACATTTTGGAGCAACACACCTACCCTCCAGATGACAAGTTTTACAGGGATGCCCATGTGTATATTTCAGCAAGAGCAAAACCACATTTTGCACACATTACAGAAGCCTGGCTGAAGCAGAGGGTGCACATTCTAGACTGGAGGTCAAAGTTTAGGGTCACGGTGACATGACAAAACATGTTTTTGTCAGTATCTCCAGAAAATAATTTCACACAAATATCTGACAGTATAAAATCATGAAGTGGTTTTAGCCATTTGACCTAGATTATTTGACAAGGGCAAAAGGTCAGCTCCACTGTTGCAATATTATGCACTGCAAAAACCATTATTTAACATCATATGTCTGTAAAAAAAAAAAAAAAAAGAAAGAAAGAAAGAAAGAAACAAAAGGCCTCAATTTGAAGAAAACACTATTCAAATTGTAGATAATTCTTTGGAATCATATTATCAATATAGACAGAAAATATAGAAGTACACTTAATACTTTCTATTAAATTCCATCAAAATATTAACCATATGTAAGATTATGGACAGACATGAATGTAAAGTTGTAATGTCACTAGTTTATTGAATATGACTGATGGGTATTAATTCTAGTTTCCTTAATTTTTCCACGAGTTCTACCTCATTCAAGTGCCTAAGAACAGAGTGGGTTTCATATTGTAGAGGCCAAATTTGTGAAATTAACTTGTACACTGATGAAAAGAAGAAGTGTTCATAATATATGGCATTTCTTATAAATTAGGAGTCTTGAGTCTTCTGAGTTGTAAAAAGTGAAAAATATATTTTTGCTAATGAGGACATTTTAGCTGCTGATTTTCTTTCTTTTCAGATTCAAATTTTACGATGTATTTATTACAACTTACCCTTGCAGATATGAGATCAACGCACTGATTTACCAGTTATCATTCTGCTCATCTCTGGTGACACTGAGCTTTGCTGCCTGATCACCATCATGGCAGAGCTGATGAGACAACCTATGGTCATCTTAATGATTACTTTTATACTGAGATCACCATTCACCAGTGTCAACTTCATCTTGTGTGTTGTCCTGGTAGATATCAGTGTATAAATGAAAATAGATGGTATATAAATCACTACATTACGGTATATTACATGTGTCTGTCTTGTATTATACTGTAGGTATTTAGCCATTACCTACCCTCTGTGGTGCTACTTCAGCCAGTCTGTAATGAAGTATATTCTCAATTGTGTTGTCATCTAGCTCTTTCTTCAGGGTTGGCGTTTTCATTGTTCATTTTGCCTCCGGACAACCCACTCTAGATATCATCTTTGGCATCCTCCACCTCCTTCCCTTTCGCTGTTCTATTTTCTTCTTGGTTGTGACAGTTTGAAACCGATACCAATAAGAACTTGATGCTGGGAACTGCAGCATGTACACGAGGCTTATATATGGCTTTCAAAGTCATGTTCATTAACAGGAATAAACAACAACAGTGTAGAGCTGAATATTTTATGTGTTCACCCTAGAAGAGGGGGATCTTAGTTTCCAGGACTTCTGCCAATGGACACTATCAACCTCTTTTTCAGCCATGGCCAAACTGCAGTCTTATGCTGCCGCATTTCTCATACCCATGTTTGGTTCTCATTGAGATGGTAGCTGCATCAACTGGTATCAAATGCATTTCAACTTGATTTTAAAACTTTATTTCAACTCATAAGTGGATAATACAACCATGTACAGCTGCATGAGTAGACATATGGATCTGATTTCAAGTGGTTGCGTCACTTAACTCCATTGTATGTCTCTGTATGTGGCATCAAAGCCAACACTACTTGTGTGAAGTCATCAATTGACTGCCCTGTTGTCTGGTGCCTCCATCTTCTCCTCAAACATCTACAGGAAGATCCTGAGGACACAGGCAATGTGAAGAGAAAAGGGTAAATGATAGAGGTATTAGCTGGTGGACTGTGAGCATCCGGGCCCACCTCTTATTCTTCTATGTCTTATTGTGGTGGAAATGCAAAAAAAGACTACAGGAAAAATTCTGGCCCAATGCCACAGAGAGGAAGTTACACAACATATTATATTCTTAGAAATGGCATATCGGATGTATAGCCTTTTTTTAGTCAACTGGTTGGTGCAAGTTTGCATGAAAATAGGAAAAGGTGAAAACTCTCCAGAGTCCAGAGTTGCACTTAAAGTAATTATTGTTGAAATAGCATTGAATTAGAGCTTTCTTCAGTTGATTCAAGTAGTTGACTTCACACAGTGCAGATGTTGATAAAATGGCAATGCTACTTCAATATAAATAAATTAATTATTGCAAAACTAAATTATAATGCAAATGAAACATGATGATGCTGCAGACCCATGCACAAGGAATTTTTCTCTATCCAGGCCTTGTTAAATCCTAATTGAGTTCCCCTGAAATAAAGGAACGCAAGTAATACTCAGCATAAGTTCAGACTTGATGGTGAATTGTTCTGTAGTGTTCATGATTTCCATAAAAATACCCAAATAAAAAAATATGTAAAATATGAGCATTCTAATGATCACAATGATATGTAAGCATCAAGGCCAGCGGTAGGCATGGGCAGGGGTGGGCTTAGCCCACCCAATTGAAAGTCAAAGGAAAATGTTTATCCTATTAAAAAATATAACAGACAACACTACTGTTGGGTCTCATTTGTGATTGGGTGGGCAGCCTACAGCCCACCCTATTCCGCCAGTGATTGGTTGTCATTATTGTTTTGCATTTCCTGAGTGCTTCATTTGCTCATTCAGCAGCTCAAAGTCTGTCATCCGTTGCTGAGTTGCGGGGAGTTAAATGACCTTCCTCAGTCTCTGCTGCACCTGTCCTATACCGTCTGAGCTCCTGCAGAGCAGCCACTCGCATCACGTTATGTTTGCACACTCCGACTAAAGCAATGCCTATAAAACACACACATTGGGCAACACAATGCCAGTAAGTCACACACACGGTCTCTCAATTGTCACCCAATGAAGGGATATAAACCGAGTGAGGGGCAAATGATCTCTGTCAGTAAATTATGCTAATTGTTATAATAATTTTGACCTGTTGGTTTATATGCATGTCGTTCTACCTACATTTGAGTCTAAAGTTCAGGGTTTTAGATGGAAAAAGAAAGGTTTGTTGTACTTTGTCACTTGTCACTTTTCAGATTGAATTTGAATAAGACTTTTTTTGGTTTGTGAAACTTAAAAAAATATTTATTTATTTCATTTTTTACTTTTGGCCAAGTTTCAGTTGTTTGTGCGGTTGTTCTATTGTGCCACTTTTCAGTCTGAGTTTGAACAAGAGTAGCCTGCCTTCTTTTTGTATAAATTCTAGCCACAGTGAGAATAATTTATTTTATTAGTATTTAGTAGTCATTCTTTTATTTTTCAAGCTCATCCAATGAAAAGAAATACACATGAAGGACTTTTAAAATCCTTTTTATTTTATATTAAAGAGTAAATGAACACAGATGAGCTGCCTGACAACTGAATTTCTCTTTGGGGATCAATAAAGGGATTCTTATACTTAAATAAACCCCCAAACCACTTCTTTTCAGTGCCGTCAGGACTGCAATTCAAATTGTCAGCCTTCAGCCCACTATTCAGCTTCACTATCATCTGTACATGCCAACCAAGTTGCCCACCTGTTATTTCAACCAGCCCACCCTGATATGACAGGCTAGAACCAGCCCTGTGTAGCATGACTATAGTGGCACAGGTAATATGTTTAGAACTTAATAAACAGTGTGTGTGTGTGTGTGTGTGTGCGTGTGCGTGTGTGTGCGTGTGTGTGTAGGTGTGTGTGTGTGTGTGTGTGTGTGTCGGGGGGTGGCCAGGGGCTACAAGAGCTGTAGATGTAGATGAGTGGGGAAAACACAGATTCAAAGTTGGTTGATTTGAGCTGCCATGCTTGTCTGAACTACACCAAATTAGTTATGTAAGGTTTAAGAATTTGGCTTTGACTTGTGTTTCTTTGCCACTAACTTCCGGGCATTCACTCCCTCTTTGCAGATACTATCACAACACAAAAAACAAACCGTCATTTAAGAAGGTGCATAAGGGTAGAGGGTGGAGTGCAACAGCAAATGATCCAGCAGTGTGCTCTGTGTCGACTGGGACTAAAAGGGCAAAAATGACGAAATAAAGGTAAGAAAAAAGGCTTCAGTCTGAGATGCATCGCTGCATATCTTTACACCTTACCAAATCCTTTTATAACTGTTGTACATGGGTTCTGAAATGTACAGGGTAGGTGTAAACTGGTAGGTGGCGTTGTAAGTGTAACATTTTATATTAATTACAGTGAGAGAATACTTTTTTTTTTTTTATCTCACAAGCCTCCAGTGGCTATATTTTCAAACTTACATAAAATATTTTTACTATGTACTTTGTGGTACTTATTAAACACAATAGGTGACAGATATGAACTGCTGTCTGCCTGGTATGCAGGTCACCCCAACAGTTTACTGCTTTACAAGATCACGTGTTAAGACCTGCAACATCAGTACAGACCAGTGAATACATGTCTTGATACAGTCATTTGTCTTTAATACTGAGAAAGTCATACTGTAAAACAGGGACACGATGAAACAAGTCTGTTGGGAAACAATCATGTTGATATTCAGAAAAATATCAGGGATTATTAGATGAATAACTTAAACAGGCTGTGTGTAACATCAACCCTTAAGGGATGAATAAAGTAAACAAATTGCATTATTAGGCCCGAGCCGAGTAAAGCCGGCGCAGGGCCTATTGAGTCTGCAGTGGGCGCATGGGGACGAAATCGCCAGTGACGCGGTCACCTTTCACCACTGTCGCCACTCTCACACATATTCACATTCACGGCACTGAGACCTTTCCGAAGATGTACATGACATGTGCACAAATGGCATATTTACACCTGCTCAGAATGAATGGGAGTCAATGGGACACACTCAGTCGGGGTCAGTCACGTGTGTAAGTGCACGACACGTGACCTCTGACCCCACAGACATGTGGGGGAGCTCGACAACTTTCAAATAAGGTCAAATACGTGGTTGCCACGGAAACGGCTATATTGTTCTTGCTCAGATTATTATTATTTTTTTTTATTAGGCCTGAGCCGAGTAAAGCCGGCGCAGGGCCTATTGAGACTGCAGTGGGCGCATGGGGACGAAATCGCCAGTGACGCGGTCGCCTTTTGCCACTGTCGCCACTCTCACACATATTCACATTCACGGCACTGAGACCTTTCCGACGATGTACATGACATGTGCACAAGTCGCATATTTACACCTGCTCAGAATCAATGGGAGTCAATGGGACACGCCCACTCGGGGTCAGTCATGTGGGTGTAAGTGCACGACACGTGACATCTGACCCCACAGACATGTGGGGGAGCTTGAGAGCTTTAACATAAGGCCAAATATGTGGTTGCCATAGAAACGGCTATATTGTTCTTGCTCAGATTCTTATTATTTTTCTTTATTTTTTTATTTTTATTTTTATTTTTTTTTCTTCTCCTGCTCTTTGAGCTCAAATTTGACCCCCTAAACATTTACGAAAACTCACCAAATTTTGCCCAAAATTCAGAAGTGCGAGAAATTTAATTTACATATAGGTTTCGTAGATGTCGGTAAAGAAATTTTGCCGCAGCGCCCCCTTGAAAAGTGGAAATGCATTACGCCAATGGGAGCACTTCCAACGTAAAGTTTGTCGTAGAGCTACGAAAATCGGTACACAGATTCATCATGAGGAGACAAACAAAAAATATTGTTATGGCCACGCCC
Organism: Sphaeramia orbicularis; assembly: GCF_902148855.1. Taxonomy (NCBI): domain Eukaryota; kingdom Metazoa; phylum Chordata; class Actinopteri; order Kurtiformes; family Apogonidae; genus Sphaeramia; species Sphaeramia orbicularis. The sequence goes on along the minus strand of NC_043971.1, from coordinate 45,846,282 downwards.
CAAAACCAACCCTTAGTCGGCCATATTGGATTGAAATTTCCAAAATGCTGAGTCAGCGTTTTCGCTGACGTCGTATTTTAACTATCTCCTACTTGGCTGTTTGGCCGAATGAGCTCAAAATCGGTATACAGTATCTAGAGAAGTGGGGCATCAAAAGTTAGCCGAATTTTTAGGATAGGTGTCACCGTTTTTGTGTGACGACGTCGCAAACTTTGCAAAGTTTCTTCGTGAATTTACCATTACAAAAATTGCTTCAGCTCAGACATACGAACACCGATTTGGCTGAAATTTTACTCAGACATCTATCTCTAAGGCCTACACCCATTTATTAAAAGAAATTGAAATTTCGCACTATAGCGCCCCCTACAAATGTACATTTACAAAAATGAAATCAGTTCGGACATACGAGCACCAATTTGGCTCAAATTTGACTCAGACATCTGTCTCCCCGGCCTACACCTATTTGTCAAAAGAAACTGAAATTTTGCAGTACAGCGCCCCCTACAAAAATTTTTAATATTTTTTTATTAAAATTTCTTCAGTTCGGACATACGAAAACCGATTTGGCTCAAATTTGACTCAGACGTCTATCTCCCAGGCCTACACCCATTTATCAGAAATATTTGAAATTCGGTGCCATAGCGCCCCCTACAATTTTACCTTCATGAAAATTACTTCACGTTAGACATATGAATACCAATTTGGCTCAAATTTGAATCAGTGTTCAGTCTCCCAGGCCTACACCCATTTATCAAAAGAAATTGCCACTTCGCTCATTAGCGCCCCCTAATAATTTACCTTCACGAAAATTGCATTAATTCGGACATAAGAACACTGATTTAGCTCAAATTTGACTCAGTGGTACATCTCGCAAACCTACACCCATTCAATGGTAGAAATTTATTTTTAGCTGCATAGCGCCCCCTACAGATTTACTTATACAAAACTTTCTTTAGTTCGGACATACAAACAAAGATTTGCCTCAAATTTGAATCAGTTGTCGATCTCCCAGGCCTACACCCATTCATCAGAAGACATTGAAATTTGGTGCTAGAGCGCCACCTGCTGAACGATGGGCATACTTCTACTGGACATGCCCGTGGTGAGGGCCTTTAGATGCCACTTGCGGCTTTAATTTTTTATTTAATATTTATTTTTCTTTCTCCTGCGCTTTGAGCTAAAATTTGACCCCCTAAACATTTACGAAAACTCACCAAATTTTGCCCAAAATTCAGAAATGTGCAAAATTGAATATACATATAGGTTTTGTAGATGCCGGTTAAGAAATGTTGCTGCAGCGCCCCCTTGAAAAGTGGAAATATATTACGTCAATGGGAGCACGTCCAACGTAAAGTTTGTCATAGAGCCACGAAAATTGGTACACAGATTCATCATGAGGAGACAAACAAAAAATATTATTATGGCCACGCCCCTAAACCAACCGGAAGTCGGCCATATTGGATTGAAATTTCCAAAATGCTAAGTCAGCGTTTTCGCTGATGTCGTATTTTAACTATCTCCTACTAAGCCGTTCGGCCAAATGAGCTCAAAATTGGTGTACAGTATCTAGAGAAATGGGACATCAAAAGTTAGCCGAATTTTTTGGATCGGTGTTACTGTTTTTGTGTGACGATGTCGCAAACTTTGCAAAGTTTCTTCGGTAATTTACCATTACAAAAATTGCTTCAGCTTAGACATACAAACACCGATTTGGCTCAAATTTGAAGGAGTCGTCTATCTCGCAGGCCTACACCCATTTATTAAAAGAAATTGAAATTTCGCACTATAGCGCCCCCTACAAATGTACATTTACAAAAATGACATCAGTTCGGACATACGACCACTGATTTGGCTCAAATTTGACTCAGACATCTGTCTCCCGTGCCTACACCTACTTGTCAAAAAAAACTGAAATTTCGCACTACAGTGCCCCCTACAAGTTTTTTTAAAAAAATTTTTATTCAAATTGCTTCAGTTCGAACATACGAACACCAATTTGGCTCAAATTTGACTCAGACATCTATCTATCAGGCCTACACCCATTTATCAGAAAAATTTGAAATTTGGACCTATAGCGCCCCCTACAATTTTACTTTTACAAAAATTACTTCACTTCAGACATATGAACACCAATTTGGCTCAAATTTGAATCAGTTGTCAATCTCCCAGGCCTACACCCATTTATCAAAAGAAATTGCCATATCGCTCAATAGCGCCCCCTACAAATTTACCTTCACGAAAATTGCATCAATTCGGACATAAGAACACCGATTTGGCTCAAATTTGAATCAGTTGTCAATCTCCCAGGCCTACACCCATTTATCAAAAGAAAACGCCATTTCACACAATAGCGCCCGCTACAAATTTACCTTCATGAAAATTGCATCAGTTCAGACATACGAACACCGATTTGGCTCAAATTTGACTCAGTGGTACATCTCGCAGGCCTACACCCATTCAATGGAACAAATTGAATTTTGGCTCATAGCACCCCCTACAGATTTATTCATGCAAAATTTTGTTCAATTCAGACATACGAACACTGATTTGTCTCAAATTTGAGTCAATTGTCAATGTCCCAGGCCTACACCCATTCATCAGAAGACACAAAATTTGGTGCTAGAGCGCCACCTGTTGAACGATGAGCATACTTCCACTGGACGTGCCCTTGGCGAGGGCCTTTAGATACCGCTTGCGGCTTTAATTATATATGATGTTGAAAGTCAGCATGGACACTCTGTTACAGTCTTCCCATGTTGTTTGGCTTCATCTTGTCTTTCCAACAGACACAGATGTTCAGAAATGTTTGCATGTCACCACTCGTCATAAACACAGTACACTTTTGCGGAAATCATAACATCAGCAGAAGGAACATTCAAGGTAAATATTTGTAGATTCACAAAAATAATTGTTCTATTAACTGCAAACATAAAATGAATATGCCAACTATATTTAAAATACTGTTGTTAAACCATTATGTATACATTCAATTTGATGTTTGAATTGAATATTGAAATAGAAACTACTTTGAGTTTTGTTTTGACTCTCTTTACTGAGCAAAATAAGAGGCAGATATTAACGTAGTGTAACCAGTACATCTGAGTGCTCAGAAGTACATCTACCTACTACTTGTGGTGGACTGCACCTCCCATGTGATGCACCATTATCATGATAAATGCCAAACATTACGTTACACCACATTTCTAAGGTTTCTCTAAAACCGGTTTGTTTGTCAGGTATTGGTGGCAAACTGGCTTCATACTGTTCTGCTTGCCTCAGCTCTATTTGACTTACACACTCTAGTTGTGGGTGGGGGCACCAATCTCTGGTTGAACTTTTAGCAGAGCACTTGTTTTACTCCAACTTCTCTGGAAATTATTTTTTACTTATGGCCTGTTGTGCCCCTACTGCACCTCTGGTCATAAACCCTGCCTGTGGGTTTTGCTATAGATCGACCATGCTGATGATCCTGCCAACAATGGCTTCCCACATTGTCCAGTCTCCCGTCATAACTGTGCTATGGTCATGATTTATAGGGTTTATTCTCAATCCTTGCCACCTCAGACAACAGAGGAACCATGAATCCTCTCCCCACCCAGAACCTCTCCCTCCTGTTTGTGCTCTACCACTGATGTCTTCGTGCTGTAGCTTGCTAATTTGCAGAATGACTTCAGTACCTGGATGTTACTCTGCCTGATCAGTAGACCCCAACATATGTAACATGTCTTCTCATGCTTGTGGATGATTGTTGGATTTATGCTGGATAACCTTTTTTCCTACCACTCCCTGCTGTCATTTCTTACCACTATTCATTTCAAACACATTACTCTTACATTTTGTGACATTCCTAATTTTATTTTTTTATTTTTTTATTTATTAGGATCCCCATTAGCTGATCCACGATGTCAGCTACTCTTCTTGGGGTCCTCCCATTCCAAACAGATATACAGTATCCATTTCCAAGCATAAAAACAATGTGATTCACCCTGACATTACCTTCTTAAGTACACTCAACAGTCAAACAAAACATTAACAAAAAAATAAATAAAAAATTACCTGTCTTTCATCATGGTGTGTGCTGCTTGACTGTTTGGCCAGGTCATCCTTGTAAAACAGATCTCGATCTCAATGGGATTTTATCTGGTTAAATAAGGGTTAAATAAAAAAAATAAAAAATAAAAAATTAGCTGACCAAATTAGCAAACAGATAAAATAAAATGTATGAATTTGCTCATAACTGGCAGGCTTCTATTACCCCAATCACAAAGAAGCCAAATCTCACTCACAAGTCATTGCATACTGCTGCTTGTTCATCTGTTTTTAATGCCTAGGGTAACCCTATAGTGCCAATTTTTGATGTGCAGGGTATCTGATAGAAGTTAATATACATACCAAGGCAATGGACAGGTGAAGTAGCAAAAACCTTAGTCAGAAGTAGCTGTGGTAGAACTGTAGATAGTAGACGGTAAACAGTAGAATTGTGAACTAACACAGAAAACCAGGGTTTTTGGGCTGTTTATATGTGTATATCCTTATGTGTTAAAAAAAAAAAAAAATTACCCTCTGCATCATAATCTGATACCCTAACTAAACTTCAACATGTGATGAGTTTGGAGTGAGAATGTGTAGGCAAAACAAGTGAATCCAACTTTATTTGTAAAGCACTTTAAAATAACTGCAGAAGACCAAAGTGCTGTACAGCACAATTAATAAAACAAAAAAAAGAATAAAATGATAGATTAAAATACATTGAACTGTACAAAAAAGAACAGTGCTGTGCAGGAATAAATACACTGAAAGATGACAGACTGTCAATGGCTTCACTTTTGAGTTGTGGGCAACAGACTCTAGTGCGCTGACATCTGCTGACATAAAATGGCACAACTTGTTATCCATCAGCCTGTTTTTGTATGGAAAAAATTGACAAAGATGAAAACTAAAAACAGCTCTATTTGCTATGTTCCTCTTTCTCAGAAACAGTAGATGACCATCTGGAATTTCTGGGCGTGGAAATCATTAACACTGAAAGACTGTTTGGATGAAGAAGAGAAAACATCAGTGGTAATATTCAACACTCATTAAGATGCGTGCATAGATACTGTATTTTATGCATTTTCTCTTGTTTCTTTGAAGAATTATAAAATTAATGAAAAACTGGGAACAGTCAATGATATAGAAGTGTTGTAGCTTAAAAGCAAATTATATAAACCCCTTTACCCAGGTCTCACTTTGAAGAATGGAGGATCTCAACATCCCTGACCACTTAGAAAATGTGAGCTACAGTTTTTCTAACATAACAGATGACTATGATGATGAGGAGGATACTTTTCTTCATATCCTGACCATAGTGACATGGATCATCATCAGCATCAGTCTTCCTCTGACTCTAATGGCCTTGTATTTGACGGTGAGTACATTACGACCGACCGACAAACAGACCAACAGACAGACGGACAGGTCAGGAGGGGTTTGAAACGACTGTTCTGGTGATAAGTGGAGTTTTGGCCGAATTAGAATGCAAAGATATTGAAACCTAAATTGGAGGAGAGCAGTGGTGCAAAAAAACAAAAAAAACAAACAAAAAAAAACCAAAAAAAAAACAGTCATTGTTAAAAAGAATTTAAAAATGTATTCAGTTATAATAAATCAGTTTAAAAATAGAGTTTCAGAGAAAAAACAAGGGATGAGGCAGCACGATGGTCCTTTCCAAGGAGCAATAAGACTGTGATCCCCGAGGGTGAGTCCAGACCTCAGGGCGCGCTCGGCCCCACTCCTGAGACAGAACACACACAGGCGGCAACCCAAAGCACAGCCAAAGGCGAATAGCATACAGACAGGCACAGGAGAGACACATACATGCCCGGTAGAGCTCCTCACTAGTGATGGGACTTTTGGCTCTTTGAAGGGAGCCGTTCAATCAGGAGCCATTCAGAAGACTGGCTCTTTTATGTTTTTTGCATTATTTTGAAACGCCAATGTTTTCATGACTAAATAGGCTACATGGGATGATTGACATTACATTTTACAGGTGTTTAACTGGCACAGCAGTAAATATTATCTTACTGTAAAAAAGAATAGGTAGTTAAAATGTGTGGGCTAAATACATGACATGAGAGGTGACTTTAGGCAAATGCTGGAATTTGACAAAAAACATCATGGTACATTATGTGGACTAGTCTGTAGCCTAAAAATGAAGAAGAAAATAAAGCATTTTCTAATGGAAATAACATTTTATTCTCCTCAAAACAAGAACAATAAATGTGTGTAAACATATGGAAAAAATTGCACAAAACACAACAGTGATTAATCCCTGCAATTACTTAAACACCTGAACTGTAGTGCAATTCTTAGAACAAGAACAATAAATATGAGCAAACAAATGGAAAAAAAATTGCTCAAAACACAACAGTGATTAATCACTGCAATTACAGTACTTAAATACCTAAAAAACTGTAGTGCAAATAAAATACTTCAAGTAACATTGCAAAATACCTGATATCTCTAATGTAAATATCAAAATGATACCACATAGGGAGTTCTCTCACTTCTACTCTCTATATAAAGCCTCCCCAGTGATGCTAAATTGACAGGCAATCAGACACTCCCTCCTTACAAAAAAAAAAAAAAAAAAAGAACAAAGACTCGGTTCCATCGTTCGTTTCAAAGAGCCGTTCAAAAGCTTTGATTCGTTCGTGAGCGTCACATCACTACCCCTCACTCTACCGCTGCGTTGTTCGGGCCTTGTTATGCGGAGCTCCAGCAGAGACCCACACCAGCTCGAGCTCCTCGCTGCGCCTCTTCGGCTCCACCTGGCCGCACCTGAACAGACAGCACACAAAAAGGGCCAACACAGGACACACCGGCGCACCCAAACCCCCAGGCTTAAGGCCGCTCTGCTAGGAGCACGTGATTAAGCTTTTCCGATACTCACAGACAGCTGCTTATATTTGGGCCTAAAGAGTTCTCCGCACGGTTCGCTCCGGTCTGCGCACCTGTCCGATCGTTTAGCAGCGGTCCACTCGCGGGGCAGGGTCTGATTGCCCGGCCGCTGCGTGTGGATCTCACCGTGGGGCTGGTGGCCTCGCCCCAGTGTCTGGTTGGTCCTGTGCGTGCCGGTGTTCTCCTCTCGCGTGCCTCGCTCCTTCTCTCTCGTCTCCTCGTACCGAGCCAATTTTGTTGTTCCCGTGCCGCGCCAGACACAGGTGTGTTGATTGCACAGTTCCGCAGATTGTCATGTGTTTGAGGTGTTGCCCTCTCAACTAACCAGGGAGGCGTAGCAAACTCAAAAAACATGCACAATGGAGAAAACAACAGCAAAGCAAAACATGCAAAAGGTAAATGAGATTAAACACATCAAGAAAATATCACACCAAAACATGCCATCCCTTTGGCTGGATCACAGACAGACCGACAGACAGACAGGGAAATAGACAGACAGACAGACAGAGAAATAGACAGACAGACAGACAAACAGATAGATAGATAGATAGATAGATAGATAGATAGATAGATAGATAGATAGATAGATAGATAGATAGAACATGGACTGGTTGGCTTAAGATACTTCTGGCTTTCTGGACCACCTGCTTCTTCCGCAACGAATTCAGGTCTGTTAGTTAGACTCCTACCAGTTTGGAGCAGACCTTAATGATGCTGCTGAGACACAGACAGCCACTATATAAATTGGCACGTTGGTGTGAATGTGGGAGTGAATGGTTGTTCATCTTCTATATCAGCCTTGTGATGAACTGGCAACAGATCCAGGCCTTCGCCTGATGGTAGGAGGGACAGGCACCAGCATCACAGCAACCCAACCCAAGGGTTAAGTGGTTTGGAAAATAAATAAATGAATCAACATGCCCACTTGACATTTTTAAGTAGTAGCATACTGCAGTCCTTCTCAAAGATGACCCTGATGTGGATTCTATCTTTTTAAAGGGTTCTTTGCTATTGAGAAATTTGGAACAATTTGTTATTTTCTTTGACAAAAATCACACACATGTTGTGTTACATCATGCATCAACATGACTGCCATGTTGATCCAGAAGATCATGCAGAACTAGGAGCATGTTTCCATTTCTAAATCTGTCATATTTGATCATCATTTCCAACCTTTGTTTAGAAAATAGTAACCTCAGATGTGATATTTTTTACTTCTTTTTCATATGACACCCATTCATACTCAGTTGTTTTAAAGTTTAAAACAACTGATGATTGAAATGTAGAGGGGAGAAAGTCAACTGTTTCAACGAGCAATTATTTTTTGCAGGTGCGAGATAAACATGTGCTGATCTACATCATCAATCTCCTCATTTCTGGAGTCATTCAGCTCTGCTGCCTGATTGCTATAATGGCAGATCTTGGAGAAGAGGTGATCATTATCCCCTTTTATATTTACTGGTATGCTGAGATTGCCAGTATCAACTTCATGGTGTGTGTTGCTTTTGAACGGTAGGTACCTGTCATTCTGTGTGTAGATACTTCCATGTGTATTAACCATTATCATATAATTTAATTGCATGTGTTTGTCCTGTGTTACAGATATTTAGCCATCGCCCGCCCAATGTGGTACCACTTCAGCCGATCCGTCAAGATTTATGTGGTGGTTTGTATTGTGGTCTGGCTCCTTCCTATTGTCTATCTAGTTGTTCTTGTTTTTGCTGCTAACCCACAGATAGATGATATATCATTTGGCATTATTCACCTTCTTCCCTTTCCCTTTTTTCTTTTTTTCCTGGTTGGGGCAGTTCGAGCCCTATCTGCAGCCATCCACCTCAACTCTGTTGAAAAACGACGAATCATTGGAACATTGGTGCTGCCCATTCTTACTTACTCACTGCTGTTCATTCCCTTTATTATTAGGCTTCTGGGAAAGGAAATAAGAAAAAACATGACATTAACCTTGGTCACTTTTATATTTCTTTTTTTGAGTCCACTTGCAAATGTCATTCTATATGTTTTCATCAGGAAAGGGTTTATGGACAAAGTGTTGATGTCTCTCTGTTGTAAAATGGACAAGAATGAGAACAGCACATTAGGAACATCTTTAAATGAGGCAGCAGAGGGACAGTTGGCTCCAAAAGACTAAAACCACAGCAGAAAAGGATAGACCAAAAGAGAATAACTTTCCTCTAAACCTGACACTAAAGAGTCACCTGACAGTACCAAGAGACATGGATCCAAAGCCTTTTTTAATCATTTTTCTGGGAGTGGTCAATACTAAACATATCTCCAGGTTACGTTATAATACATGGTGTATATGTATACATGCAATGAACATGATGTGTTTTGCACTCATTTGACTTGGAATGTACAACTTTAACAAAAAAATTTTTTTGTGCAAATTTTGATATGATTCCTTGACTTGGATTTCCTCCTCAGATTAGGGTTAAATCACTGACATGACAAGGGATGGTAATCAAGAACAGATTCTTTTTGAGAACTGGTTTCCAGTAGTTCAATTCTTTGGAGTCATTTGCCTGCCTGCTAAAGGATTCTGTGTATCGATTCCGAGAATCGATAAGAGAATCGATAAGGAATTGGATTGATAAGCAACATCGATAATGGAATCGGGATAATTAAATTTTTATCGATTCCCATCCTTAATTGCTGTGCCCTGATTCTCTGCTTCATGAAAGAAAAGACATTTGCCTTCTGCTGGATAAAAGGTAAAATAAAAAAAGGTTCACAAGCTTTATCTCTGAAGAGAACTTCTGTCTCTGCATTTGATCTATTCTACTACACACAATATACAGTCATAGAAAAAATGATTAGACCACCCCTTCAATTTCTTGGTAAGTTTAATGCCTGGTACAACTAAAGGTACATTTGTTTGGACATATAAAATGATAACAACAAGCTGATATCTATTTTTCCATGTTTTCTTGATAATAACCAAAATGTCTTCAGTTCTTACATCAATAGCTACGGCACTGTACTGCCAAAAACTCTGATTAGACCACCCCACCACCACCTTTTAGACATTCCATGTTTTCTTTTTTGTCTGTTTTAGTCACATGATACATATAGGAGTTAGTATTTGATTGCATAACCATTGTTTTTGATGACTTTTGATGGTCTAATATTTTTTCCATGACTGTACGCATTAGCATTAGCACATAACACATTAGGAGCAGTGAGGTGCCACTGAAGGTGCTCGGGATCAGGTCCAGATCTTCATCTGTACCATGCTCAGAGCCACCAACAGGAGAATTCACCTTTATAAAACTGTTTTTAATGGCAGGGGAAACTGGGGGAACCAGAAGAAACCTACATAGTGTGGAGAGAACGGGTAGACTCAACACAGAAAGACTCTTGTCCATCTGAGAATCAAAGCCTTTTTGCTGTGAGGTGGAAGTGCTAGTCACCTCCAAAAATCTGTAACTTCATTCCATGTCACATATGAGCAAACATTATAGTGACATAATTTAATTTGTATCACTGTATATTCAATTCGGCAGTGGAAAAAAGCCATTTTTTTTAAGTAAACATTTGTAGTAGTGAACAGTGTTTTACGATGCACCACACATCCCACAAGCAAATACAGTTTGTTGGCACCAGAGTACCAGAGCAGACACAGGAGAACATGCAAAGCTCCACACAAGGCAGGTATTCCTCATCAGCTGGTGTTGGAATCAAACCCTCTAACATAAACAACATATAATTAACCCTATCTTACTGACACTGAGGAGTTTTCATATTTTTAGATGTAGAATTGTAACCAAGTAAGAAAGAGTAAACAAATTTTTGTATATAAAACTACAGTATGGATTCAACATGTCCTAGAGGGCTAAGCAGAAGGTTAGTGCTAAGAGAAGTTAACACTTGTCTTGGCTAGCAGTGGAAAATGTGTCTATTTATACATTATTATGTCTGATGCAATAAACAACAAAAAATAAATAATGAAAAAAAAAACAACTCATCTTTACGTGTTCTAAGTGTTATGTTGAAACTTCAGAAAAGCTCAACAGAAATCATATATATATATATATATATATATATATATATATATATATATATATATATATATATATATATATATATATATATATATGTCTATATATATATATATGTATAAGGCAGGATTTACAAAAATAGGACATGTAAATGAAAATAAACTATTTACAATGGTGTAATCAGTGTTCTGAGTGTCCCAGCTACGTATGTAGAGGGTGAGAGGGGAACTGTTTATTGTACTTTGAATGGATGAAAATGGTCTTGTACAAAGGTATGTATTCTCATAAATATTGGGCAAATTTGATTGCATTATTTTTAAATAGTTTTGATGCATACGCCGTCATTTTGAAAAATGTGTACAATGTATATATTTTATTTTTGTTTGTTAGAGTTTATAAAAATGAGTAAATAAAATAAGATGGAACACTCAAAATAAGTTTTCTGAGGTTTGAAAGGATTTTCTGCATCTTTTTTACATATACAATTTTGATGGATGCAGGTGTGACATCTCTATATTAAAACAATCTGTGTGAAAAAGATTTTTTTGTGTGTTTTATTACACTTTTTTAAAAGGAATTTATTTACTATGGACGTATTACATATACATGTTATTAAAACTGTGGATATAAGAGTAGTATTGATATATAGCAAATTAAAGTTCTTAAAAAAATGTCTCTACAGCTGTAAAACTGTAAACATTTACTCTGGCGGACTTGTATGGGTCGTATTATTTAAATACTAATACAGTCTAAATCAGCTTCAAGTGAAGACAGGAAAGAAAGGCTTACTTTCCCATTAGAAATTATTAAAAAAAGATGGTCAACTGAAGTAAGGTGCCTCCAACACAGGTCAACACTGAGTGAATTAGAAATTCAGAACAGTTAAGTTGAGCAATTTCCTGCCTGGTTATTGCTGAACAGCAGCAGATAACAGACAGTTTACACAGCATGTTACAGGAAACACTGATACTGAACCACTCAGTTTCATCTTAAGATACCATATTTAATGTAGAGTGGTGTTGCGTTTTTACCCTGGTTTATTCCTGTATTAGCAGTACTGTGGCCTAGATTGGCCAGAGTCATCTGGAGACCTGGCTTGTAACAAAGGGGTCACCGGTTTGATTCCCTGGACTGGCGATAAGTTTTTTGGCAGATGTGCCCTTGAGCAAAGCATTTAACTCACCCTATTTGCTCCCTGGACCCTGATATGGTGAGCCCACTGCTAATAGCATGCAGTTTGTGTGATGCATGATCTAGGGTTAAAGGCAGAAGACAAATTTCAGTGTGTGATACATGTTTACATGTTTGAACACCTACTGACAAAATAAAGATTCTATTCTATTCTGTGAATTAACCTTTTAAGAGAGCAGAGGCTCTCTTAAATTCTCTTAAATTGTCTTACTGCTGTATCTGCCTTTTATCATAAGGCTTTTGGAAGAGGAAGATGACGTTAGAATTAATTTTGATTACTTATTGCTTTTTTTCATTTTGAATATTTTTTTTTCCTTTGTCCTCTTGCCAATGTAGTTCTGTATGTTTCCATCAGGAAATGCATATCATACACATCATAAGTGTAAAGTTAAGCATAAGATGGGTCACTTGTTAATATCAAAGCCAGTGTGACCTTTTGCAACTAAAGTTTAATTTCATTCAGCTTTTATTGAACCAAGAAAGGACTTGTTGATTTGACATGGTTAACTTGCTTTATTATCCCCATAGGGAAAGTCGGCTTCTATATTTTACCCATCCTAATACACACACAGTATGAATCCTTGCATTATCCAGTCTTTTTGACGTTAAAGAAGAGAGAGGATACTTGCTGCATCGGTTAGAGTTAAATAAGTTGTTATAACCGCAACATTATTACTTACTGCAGTAATTGCCAATGGAAGGATCTGAACTATTTGCTTAGTTAAATCCAGGCAGGTACTTTTTTTTGGTCAGGCTATGTATTTAACTCTAACCAATGCAGCAAGTAGCCACTCATTTCTTTAACGTCAAAAAGACTGCACAATGCAAGGATGCAAAATAGATTACACAATGCAAAGATTCATTAGGGTCATCAGGCTTGAGACAGAGTGGTTCAGGGAGCATGAGACACGCAAAAAGATGTTACAGTGAATGTCTCCTGTTATCAAAACTAAAGGGGTTGCAGTGAAATATTGCATGTGTGACAACAACAACAACAACAACAACAACAAAAACAACAACAATAATAATAATAATAATAATAATAATAATAATAATAATAATAGTAATAATAATAATACTACTACTACTACTACTACTACTAATAATAATAATAACATTAGACAGGATTTATTCGTAATCTAAGTAAGAATGTTCATGTCTGCAGATGAGCACAGATAGATTGTTTTCTTTTTTTCTGCTGTCCACTGTAATGTACTTTCCCCATGCTGTGTTTGCTTTTATCTCCTCTGTTGCTCTCTTCCTCAGAAGCAGATGATGCTTATCATTGGGCTAATGATTCCATGTCATTACTCATTGTACATCAAACTGTTTGATGCACAGAGTCAAACATCATCTTTGGTTTTGGTAGGGAGTCATCTAGATTTTGTCTTTAAGGTAAAATGGTTTTTTTGTGCAATATTTACATGTTAAATAATTATGAAAATTGTATCATATATTGTATGTGGGAGTTATAATACCGTCAAAGTAATATACATTTTTTTTATTTTAGAGATGTTTTTAAACAAAGTTATGTACTTTGCAATTATGGGAAAAAACTTTATTTCTTGTAGCCTGCTGTCTCAAAACATCAGATATTACTTTGAAGAATGGAAGATTTCTACATTAACAACACATTTGAAGACTGCAATAATTATAGCTGCCCTACTCAAGGAGTTGAAGTGGTGACGCTAAGCATTGAAACTGCTTACAATATAGTGCAAGGGGTAATCATCTGTGTTGGGCTTCCGTTGACACTAGTGGCCATTCTTCTGCTTTGTTCTTTGGTGAGTACTTTACAAATTAGTCAATGTGTATACTGGATATTGATGTCAGATTACCCTCGATGGATGAGTGCATTTTATGCTCCATCCACACTTTTCTACATGTGAGCCTCTCATCCACACATTAAGAGAAGGATTTTAAAAACTCTGGTTTGTGTGTATCCACGTGGACAGAGATAAGAGAAACACTGGAAAACGAAACGTCCCTAATACCAGTGTAACAAGCCAAAGTATACCCCCAGGCTGGACTATACCTGGGTAGACTATACCTGGGGTATAAACTGGCCTAGGCCGCTTTAACCCAGGGTATATTCCAGTCAGGGGTATACTTTGGCCTACACTGTGATGCAGAGCTGGAGCGGGACAAAAATGCAGCCCTGGACTTTTTGGTCCAGACCGGCCCACCACAACCCGCATTTATCTCACATCATAAACAAATTTTCCATAGTCTTATATAGTTATGTATGTCATTTACACTCTGTTTCTCTAAATCTAAAACTCTTCTGTTTCTATGGATTTTTTTACATATTGCCATATAAGAGTGAACATACAGTAACATGCAAACAGAACTCAACCCAAGCAATATTGGAACCAAAGAAATTTTCTGAATAAATCAGTTGCTGTTGTGAATTCAGTTTTGTACAGCACATAAGAAAAAACAAAGCAAAGTACAGTGAAAAAGTGTGTGTGTGTGTGTGTGTGTGTGTGTGTGTGTGTGTGTGTGTGTGTGTGTGTGTGTGTGTGTGTGTGTTGATGAGGGAGAGCTAGTTGAGTGTGTATTTAGGGTCCATCTCTCCTCCGGGCTGGATCTGGCCGCAATACTTGATCCACATCGCATGCTATATCTTCTCTTGCCAAAAATTGAGGAAAGAACCTTCTTGTGTGGTGTATCCAACCTTGGATAGAGGCAGCATCAGTGTAACCACATGCTTCCTCCATTGCCTGGAGAAGTGGCAGGCAGGCATAGGGACGGCAATCATACACTTTCCAGCGCCATGTTGAAAAGAATTCCTCAATTGGGTTTAGGAAAGGTGAAGATGGAGGCAAGTTTACAACCGGAAAAATTGGATGGTTGACAAACCAATTTTGGACCAGCTGAGAGCGACGAAAGCTTACATTATCCCATATAACCATATATATACCTATTTATAGGCCAGTGTCAGGCAGTGTTTGGTTGGTGTTCAGTAAAGCAATTATTGCTTATACATGTGAGGGCAGAGTCTGAGGCACTAATGAATAAGTGTGGCATTTTGATTGGTTGTGTTTGAAATAGGAAATCAAGTTACTACTTCCTGATTCCTTCCTTTTGTGTGTTAGGTAGAGAATTGTGTGTATTGATATGCAAAAAATTAAAAGCTAAATTGAAAACTGTGTCAAGGCTGAGAATTAGCTTATGGTTTTGCTGATTTGATGTGGAGTTGTGAAGTTTGAGTGAAAGGTTTTAGAAATTGTGTACTACATAAGGGTTTTGTGTGTAAGCAATTGAAAAAAACTGTAAATATGAGTAGAAATTTGCTGAGGTCTTGGAGGGCAGTCTGAGGGAGATCACAGGTTCTGATCATTGGGAAGTTTCTGGGGTCCAGAAATGCCAAGTATACAGGGTGCCATGAGATAGAAGCCTACTGTGGATGACCTCACTTGCTGTGTCCATAAGTGATGTGGCATTCACGAATGAATCGAATCTTTTAACAGCTCTTTGAAATGAACGATGGGAACCAAGTCTTTGTAAAGAGCCGTTCATTTATTTTTATTTATTTTTTTTTTTTAAGGAGGAAGTGTCTGATTGCCTGTCAATTTAGCGTCAATGGGGAGGCATTGGGCAGGAGGAGAATGTTCGAGCAGAAAAAAAGAGTGCTTGTGCATGTCTCATGGCGAGAAGTTAGCAAAAAAACACAACAGTTTGAAGCATGAGGTGAGCATACTGGAGGAGGCGGAGCTGGAAGACTGGTCGAAACCAGAGAAAAGTCTGAGAAAGAGTGAGTGACCACCTGTGAGTAATGAGCCAAAGAAAAATGTTATTTCATAAGAAAATGTTTTATTTTCTTCTTCATTTTTAGGCTACAGACTAGTCCACATAATGTACCGTGATGTTTTTTGTCAAATTCCAGCATTTGCCTAATGCCACCTCTCATGTCATGTATTTAGCCCACACATTTTAGCTAACTATTCTTTTTTACGGTAAGATAATATTTACTACCGCGCCAATTAAACGCCTTTAAAATGTAATGTCAATCATCACATGTAGCCTATTTAGTCATTAAAACATTGGTGTTTCAAAATAATGCAAAAACCATAAAAGAGCCAGTCTTTTGAATGGCTCTTTTCAGTGAACAGCTCCTGATTGATGTTTATGTTTATGTTTATGTTTACGCATTTGGCAGACGCTTTTTTCCAAAGCGACTTACAGGGGATTCCTTCGTTCATTGATTCCTTCAAAAAGCCAAAAGTCCCATCACTAGTGTCCATGATCTGATTATGCACATATACTTCATATGTTCTCTCAGGGTTAGACAGGGTCTCATCATGAGCTATATCTCCAGACATATTTTTTTATCTTTCTACTCTGCTTCAGTGGCGGGGCAACTTTCACTATGATCTCTGTGTCTTTGTCCTGTTCATTGAATCCCTCATTTTCCCATTTCATAAATCCGTCTGCAGCTGCCTTGACTGCCTCAAAGTCTCTTGCCATCCCTTTAAAGCTGTCCTGTGTTGTCACAACCATTCTATGGGTCTGGAGGATGTCCATCCCTTTTGTCTGCAGGTATTTTGACAGTGGTGTTGTATGCTCAAATATCCTGAGAAATAGCTGAGCTGTCAGCATGGTCTCATACCTGACATACCTGGCTTTTATATAGCCTCTGGCTTTGACCCGCACTGTTGACTTCATGGTGTCCTCATCTTCTATGGCTGACAATGTGAGCACCACATCAATGAAGAGAGCTTTTTCAGTGTTGCCAAAGGATCCAAAGAATTTTTTCAGGGCTTCATGCTTCATGCACCACCGTGCCTCTCCAATTGGAGAGAGCCGTCTGTGTCGATAGTCTTGGCTTTCATTCTCCCACAGATTCATCCTTTTGTATGATGGAGGAGAGCAAACAGTGAGCTACTTTTAATTATGGTCTGGGTTGTGTCAACCACCACCAGATTCAGGACATGTGCATAGCAGCATACATGCACTTGGTTTGGGGACTACAACAACTGAGAAGAGAATCCGTTATATGGACCTTGCATATTAGATGCTCCATCTTTTGCATTTCCTATCCACCTTTCACCAATTTCAGTTTGTGAATAACCTATGTCAGCTAATCAACAAAGTAGTGTCCAGTAGACTCCTTGCACACAACAATAAGACTCTCATTATCAACATCAGTGACATATGTCAAAGTAACTGTACATTGATCCTGAGAGATAACATCCTGTGTTGTGTCAATCTGCACTGAGAACATGCCAGCTTCCTTAATGTCACTGGAAATGGATTCTTGATTGAAATTCTTAATTGTATCTATGACAGAATTAACTGTACTTTCAGACATAAATGTGACAAGGGTCCCTCTATCTTTTGCCCCAGACTGATGTATGTGATTGCTTGCTCCGCTCAGTGCAATTAGTCAGATGCTCTTTCAGGATGACATCATATTTGCCAAGGAGAAGAATGAGCTGTAAGAAGTTACCATGGTCTATACTTGTGTCTTCAAGCTTGTATGCAGCCTCATTCTCTACATACCTATAGCTAAGCCCCCCAGATATGCCTCTATTACATGATGGACCTCAATCTGTACAAAGGGGGCGGAGTGGTTATGCCTCTGTTATATGTTAGAACTTACACGGGGTCTTTACACGGGGGTACCACCCCTATTGAGAAACACTGTAATAGTCCAACCGCTTGCATTTTGACATCATGGGAATCTTCTGCATCTCCTTTGTACTAATAGCCAGTGAGTCCATGATTTTTCATGATTTTTTTCCCCTTCCCATCCAGTGTCTGCACCCCCTCAGTTGAGAACCACTGACCAACACCATCACTGTCACCAGCAAATGCAAAGCAGAAATGCAGCTCTGGTGGCACCTCCTCAACAACTGTATCGTCACTGTCTACAATGACCAACTGAGAACCCAGATGACATTAGTGGTTATTTGGATGCTGCCTTTTTTTGGGGGGGTTTCTATGGTTGTGGGTAGTTTTCAGCTAATTGACCTGCCAAGTTCACTAAGTTCCTCTGCTCTCAATAAACATCTTCAGAGGTTCATGAACTCCATCCAGTCATCATTGCTACAATTGTGGGTCCTCGAATCTTCAAGAAGATTGATCATCATTTATTCAAACAACCTTATCATGGTGAACATAATTAATATAGACATTCAGAGACTCGGCTTCACATGCAGAGGCTCTTCCATGCTGGTTCCTCCCATTAACTTCTGATCTCCTATGCTTCTGCATTCATACACTCAGTTTTAAATTGTTGAGGGACCACCTACACCACACTCAGGAATTGAAGTTCCTTCCTATCTTGTTTTTACCTCCGGTGCCCCACATTTATCTAGGTGTCATCAAAAATCTGATCGCTGAGTCACTATCTGTTCCTGCCTGATCTCATCCTCATCTCAGAGGATTGCATGGCATGTTCTCTAAAGTGCAGTGAAACTAACTAAACCAGCAGTACAATTAACCATACTCCCAATTAAATTCTCTCTTAAGTCTTTATGAGCCATTAAGTAAATAATTGTACTGAAACCGCAACATGCACCTCCTGTTGAACATCATCGAATCCAGCCGCATCACCACAAGAATCTGGTTTGTAGCACTTTTTCTTGCTATGTCCAGAATTTCTGCCAACTTCTTCTCCCGTCATTTCTTCCACATCAGAGCAGCAACTGCTTCAAGAAGAGGAGTCTGTCATGCGTCGTCGTTTGTGTTAATTTAGTTCTGGGTTTTTGTTTCTTCCAGTTTTATTTTGGTGATGGTAGTCTCCTTCCTGTTTAGTCTGCACTCTGTCAGTCTTGTCTTGTCTGCTCTTCCCCTTCATTGTCTGCACCTGGTGTCTCCCTCGTTATTGTCCACACCTGTTTTTGATCCCTGCCTCCCTTATATATTCTCCCTGCTCCCTTTGTCTCTTGTCAGTGCGTCGTTTCTGTGATCTTGTGAAGACCAACCTCTGTTAAGTATCTTGAACCTTGAATCTTGACCCTTTTGTTATCTTCCTCAGGCTTTAGTTTATACAGAGTACGTTGTACTTCTCTTTTTAGTTCATTTGGTTTTTTAGAGCACGTTGTGCTTCTCCTTTTGTTAACCTTTTTGTGATTTTGAGATTTTTTTGTAAAATAAATCTTTTTTTTGACCACTGATCCCTTCGTCTCGATGCATTTGGGTCCACACCTTGTGAAGTGTTGTAACAGAGTCCCAGGCCATCAAAACAAGGCTATGGGACGCTGGTCATCACACGCTTACCAGCTTTACATCCATCCCAACCTTCAAGATTTGGACAATGTTCAATCTTCACTATTTCCCTAAGAGTACCTTTAAGCCTTTATGGGGATTAACCAAGCTAACGAGCTACAGGGAACCCCTGAAGAGGCCTTACCCACAGTCGGCATCCTGATTCTTGCCAAAAATGAATACTAATTTCATCCATTTGAGGTTGTGGTCCTTGCTCATGAAGTATGAATTAAAGTTTGGTGATAAACTGCTTGTAATGTCAAAATAGAATAACATAATTTTGACTACATATGTGTGTTTTCCTGCAGGAGAAGAAAAATCACGCTACTCCGATTTATGTCATCAACCTCCTCATCTCTGACCTCCTGCAGCTCTGCAGTCTCATTGTTTGGCTGGTACCGCATGAGAGTGGGAAGCTGAATGATGTCTTCTTTTACGTTTACTTCCTGGGAGAGATGGCCAGTGTCGGCTTCATGGTGTGCGTCGCCTTAGAAAGGTATTTATGTGTCACTCTTTGTAGATACTTTAATGTGTAACCATTACAGTATAATCTAAAGTTTCGTGTCCATTTTGTGTCAAAGGTATTTGGTCATCACCCACCCACTGTGGTACCGCTTCAGCCGATCCATCAAGATTTCTGGAGTGGTTTGTGTTGTGGTCTGGCTCCTTCCTCTTATCTATCTCATTCCTTTCTTTCTTGGTGTTAAGCGTTTGATCAGAGAAATCATCCTCGGAGTCTACCACATGCTCCCACTCCCCCTTTTCATTTTCTTCCTAGGTGGGACACTGAAAGCTCTGCTTGCAGCTAGTCGCATCCCTGCTACTGAAAAACGAAGAATATTAGGAATTCTTGTCTTGGTGCTACTTAATTACTTATTTCTGTTCATGCCCTCTGTCATTTGGTCTCTGATAGAAACAACCAGAAAAAACAAAATTTTCAGCTACACATCTTATGTGTTACTTTACTGCAGTCCTCTTGCAGATGTGTTTCTTTATGTTTTCATAAGGAAAGGGGTTGTAGATAACCTTTTAGCATCTCTCTGTTGTTGCAAAATGGACAATGGCTCTGTAGAGGCAACCTCAGCTGCTACAGTGTGAATAGCTACATTTGCATGCCAACTAATATTCCAATTTGTCCTTAATTCTTGAAAATCAGTGTTCTGAATTAGCTGTTTACCTGGTCAATAATGGCCACTTATATTCTTCCTTACATGCAGCTGTATATATCCCAATAAAAGTGTTTTTCAGTTGTTCCACAGTATCAACTTAGCCTCCCTCTTTTGTTGCTTAAAACGTCCTTTGGAAAAGGTCAGCTTTTTGATATTTGCTCATATCTATGGACCTATTGATATCCTTTGTCATAATGTTTATCTGTAGGTCTGTTTGTCCTTCTGACCAGAATTGTTGACTTTTTTTTTGGAGCATCCATTCTGTACCAGAGAGGATCTTTGTCTTTGCTACAGCTAATCAAAATCAGGAGCTGTGTGATGCGACCTGCAATAAAACACCCAAAGTATAATGTTGAGAGACTCCTATTAATACCAGAATATTGGCTTCACAGGCCAGGAAAAATGTTGTTTACATGACACCTGTTAAATTCTAAAGATTGATAAATGTAAGTTCCAAATGGTGAGAATAATAGTTTGCATGTAAATGTACTTAATCTGCCAGCATGTGGAGATGAAATGTGTAGAGACAGACGAAGGAGAAATGTAGGTAAAAAGAAAGTTAAAAGTGTTCAAAACTTCCATAGAATATGCTTAACTACTGATTAAGAAGCATTTTATTTGGTGACTGCCTCACATATATACAGTCACAGCCTGTTTTTGGATGCTGATTTGAATAATAAAGTAAAGGGCATATTATTCATAGAAGTTTTGTATAAGTTGTCTTTGTGGTGCATGTGTACTGTGTGGGTCAGAACACATGGTTGTGTTTAGCTGGTTGTTTTGGGGCTAGTTTCCTCTGTAGAATACATTTCAGTGTTTGCATTTTTCTTCTGTAGAGAAGTTATAAAGATGTTTTTTTTTCTGTTACTATGAAGAACTAGTACAGCTTCATCTTATTAAGCTTGGAAATTCACTGTCCAATTGTTTTACCAGAAATGTAGTCTTTTAAAATTACACAAATTTTGCATTTTGAATATTTTGTGCTGATTTAATGAAGTTTGTACTAATTGTTTTATATCATCTTATATTGCATTCATTCATTTTCAAAACTCCATTAAAGACTTTACATGAACAGGAAGCCTTGTCTTTGTACTGTTGTTATAAAATGGATTTGTAGTTTTATATGGGGCTGAAATCCAGATAGACCAGTTTAAACTATGTCCCATTTCTGTCCCCTTTTGTCACAAGCACTGAGGTGTTATTGCAATGGCCTCTGTGTGATTCCACTCTGAGGCTATTTGCTGTATGTCATTCCCATTCTCTCTCCCACATTTCCTCTCTCTCTCTCTCCCTCTCCCTCTCTCTCTCTCTCCCTCTCCCTCTCTCTCTCTGCATTATAAATAAAATGTAGTATGCCCTGTGGCAGAAGCATTACCTACAGTAGGATAAAAATCAATCAATCAATCAATCAATCAATCAATCAAATTTTATTTATATAGCGCCAAATCATAACAAAAGTTATCTCAAGACACTTCACATACTGTATAGAGCTGGTCAAAACCAGACTCTTCAGCAAGAAATATGCCATTTCCAGCACTGGAAAGCTACTATGCAAGTGGCTCCTGGCTGATAGGTAAACGATGTTCCTGAGCAGGATTTAATAGGATATTAATTTGTTTTAAGGTAGTGAAATTTGCACTTTTGATTAACAGATTGTACTATTCAAAGTTAACTGATTAACCAAGCTGAAAATCCCCAAGCATCTCAATGACATGGTTCCTGTGCTGTGTGGTGTATTTTGATGGAGAATAACAGCTCCTCCAAGAATATTGTTTTAGTGGAGTCTCCTTGGAGGACCCGCTGTGGTGTCTGCAATCAGAGGAGACAGGTCTGGAGACAACACATGACTTTATAAGTAACTGTGTTCTGGCTAGCACATGGTTTATTATATAATGTGGAGTCCCAAGCCTCACATGAGGTAAGTTTATATTCACTTCAGTAATCATGATGTTGAACCTCAATTTTTAACATCATTGCAGTTGAAGAATTAATTAAATATCACAGTAGTAACAGTGCATCCATTAAACGTTGTACTGGCTGTACAATAGTTAGAATAAAGTGGTGCATACTGCTTTCTTTTAAGAACGATAAATGATTCTCTACATATAGGTTATTAAACTGTGCACTGCCTTGGAAATGGAGGAGATTGGCCACTAGCTCTTCCCATTCATTCAGCAGCAGGCAGTGTGTGATGGAATGGGCTAGTTTCAGATGTCCCTAAGGATCAATTTCCAGGTCACAAGCAAGTACCGGAGGAAACATACAGAGTAATGCATCATTGCTGTTCATAGCAATATACAGTATGTTTCTAGACTAACAAGTGTATAGCAAATGTCTGTTTAAAGTGATCCTTAATGTCTCTTAGTACTTTAAGTGGTTAGTGGGTTGGAAGTTTATGTAAAGTGTGCCACTGAGAGAATAAATGATGATGTAAATCAGATCAGAGTCTCTTGAGTCTCTTAATTGCAAATACATAGGTTATCAGAAGCCAAAAAGGCCACCACTCACAAATGATGAGCTCAGACAGAAAGCCAAACCTTCAGAGAAAACAATACAAAGAGAAATCATGTGGTTACATTAATTAGAACTCAGAGAACAGCTGGTGATGGTGCTGCTATGTCAATACTCCACAACAGATTATAATTCAAGTTACTAGGTTACCACCATCATGATACTCAACCACAATTTATAAATTGTGGTTGAGTATCAAAATATGACCCCTTTAATTAAATTAAATTAAAGGGGTCATATTTAAATTAAATTAAAGGGGTCATATTTTGCTGAACCCAATTTTATTAGTCTGTGGTACATTTATTTGTGTATTCGGAGACCCGAATAGTTAAAAAGGTCTGAATTTGAACCCCCCCTGGTGTTGCATAGCTATCTTTACATTAATTTTGGCAAAAATCAAGAGGATTTCTACAACCCATTTTAAGTCCTGCTTAATTTGTTATGTCTATAACTACTTACATCACAACATTTGTACATATAAGGTCAAGACATTTTTCTGAGTACACCATAATTATTTGTCAACAGCAGCGGTTGTTGTCCATATTGAAAATATGTCCAAACTTCAAGCCGATTACCTAAAATGTTCAGTTGTTGGTTGTATTAATGAACACAAGTGGCTGACTGGGACAGAGCAGTACAGCCAACAACCTGGAGAGGGTGGGGTGTGAAAGTGGCTCATTTGTATTTAAAGGGCCAGCACTCAAAACAACCTTTCGTGTGTCATTACTCAGAAGTAGGGTTGAAGATGGGCCTGTGGAGTTTAATTAATGACGAATTCAGACCCAAGCATAGCATTTTCAGTTTATGTTGACAACAGGGAAATGTTTAGTCACTCCTTTATTCCTACTCCATTCATTTTTAAGCAGTTAGTTTTTAAGATATTTTTGAAAACACATATAAACCACATCGTTCAGAAGCAGATGAGATACTTGTAATGTAACACAAGAATAATTTTCAGAGCAGGAAATGTCTACTTAATAAACCATGTGAGTAACATATTTTATTTTTACTGTAGTATACGAGGGAGCTTCAAAAAGTTTTTGGAAAAAGAACATAACTTTGACATGGTTTAAATCATATGGCCCTCAGTTCTACACAGATGGACTTCAAGGCTGGTATCAAGGCTTGCAGAAGTGTATTGACCAAGATGGAACATAAGTGTAAAAATAAACATCATAACTTAAACTGTTTTTTCCAACTGTCCTTTATCCACAAACTATTTGAAGCCCCCTTGTATTTTTGCATGTTATTTAATTGCAGAACAGATTATATTCCTTTTCATTTTCTCTTTCTCAGCTCTTTCCCTCCCAGCAGTAGATTGTTTTGACACTAGATGTTTTGTTTCTTTGATGCTTATAAGAAAAAGCAAAGTACAAGTTTTAGTGCTATTTTTAACAACTGCTATGTTCTCTTTAGTGTAATCTGCTGGTCATTCTGGTGGACCAACATGCACATTTTCAGGGCCTGATACTACAGCCCCTAAATGGAATGAAGATATTATTATTTTATATCTTCACAAGTTAAAATGTCTACCGTAAAAATGTATTTCCTTTGTTTCTCTTCCCAGCACCAATAAATATTAATCCAACATACAAAGTACTCACACTCCCACCAAGCATATCACTATGGATACAAGTATGAGTCAGAATGCTTTGTGACATTTAAATACATTTATTTTTACATACAAATAATAATAAATAAATAATTAGAAATTCACTTGATACAGTCAGATTTTTCATATTAGTGTCAGTTTCTAGCTAGTGTTACCTGCTTATTACCTTGTTTAAGTAGCAAACATGCTATTTTTTGCTGGAGTAACCATCAGTATGAAGGTATCATTCATACACAAATAATGTATGTGTGATATACATAATAAACAGTTTTATACTTTAGGTACTCATCTCCCCCCAGTTCATTGAATACTTTGCCAACATTTCCTCAGCTATATATCCTTTTATAATGAGAGTGAATTATTAACTGTGGGCTAAAGACCAGCAATGCAGATGAGGCTAATGCACTAATTGTGACCCAACTAGATCAACAAAGAAATGGATGATAATACTGCTTTTGGGAGGCAGTAAATCATACAGATACATTATGGCAGTACAGAGGAATATTTCTTGAACTGTTCCTGGGATATTGCATTTATACACTGTTGCCCAAAAAGTTATCATACATTTTTTTTTACCTCTTCTCATGAAATTATTGTGACAATCTGATTTATTCTTGATAGATGAAGTGTAATTGAGAGTCTGTATGTAATCATTCACCTGGTCAAAGATTATTACTGATGTGTAAAAATGGAAAAATAGGAATGTGTCTGAAAACGAAATTATTATAACTTTGTGGGCAACAGTGTAAATGTAAAGAGGACATGTAGACAAATGTTACAGATGTAACATGAACACAATTGTAAGAACGGATGAGTTGAGTTAACATAAAAAATTTGTAATGAGTAATGAAAACTTGCGTGTATTAAACTTAAATGCTTGATTTGAATGGAATTGCTATTTTAAGTACAACACACTAAATGCCAATTTAATTTCACTTAAAATTTGTTGCAATGTCAATTGCTTTGTACAGTCGTTAGACTTAATATTAGTGATGTGACGTTCATGAACAAATCAAATCTTTTGAACAGCTCTTTGAAATGAACGATGGGAACCGAGTCTTTGTAAAGAGCCGTTCTTTTTTTTAAATTTTTTTTTTTTTAAGGAGGGAGTGCCTGATTGCCTGTCAGTTTAGTGTCACTGGGGTGGCATTGGGCAGGAGGACAATGTTCGAGCAGAAAAAAAAGAGTGCTTGCACACTGCGTATGTCTCATGGCAAGATGGTTAGCAAAAAAACAACAGTTTGAAGCGTGAGGTGAGCATACTCGAGGAGGTGGAGCTGGAAGACTGGTCGAAACCAGAGAAAAGTTTGACAGTGAGTGAGTAATGAGCCAAAGAAAAAGGAATAGTATTTGGATGCACTGTTCAGAAAGAAAAGATGGGCATACAACTTGCAATATTTGCAAAAAAAAAAAAATCTTTCAAGTCTGGGTCAACGAATAATTTGCACCGCCATTTGAAAACTCACATTTATGGTTCTTGTTTTGAGGAGAGTAAAATGTTATTTCATAAGAAAATGTTTTATTTTCTTCTTCATTTTTAGGCTACAGAGTAGTCCACATAATGTACCGTGATGTTTTTTGTCAAATTCCAGCATTTTCCTAATGTCACCTCTCATGTCATGTATTTAGCCCACACATTTTAAATAAGTATTACTTTTTACGGTAAGATAATATTTACTGCTGTGCCAATTAAACACCTTCAAAATGTAATGTCAATCATCACATGTAGCCTATTTAGTCATGAAAACATTGGTGTTTCAAAATAATGCAAAAAACATAAAAGAGCCAATCTTTTGAACGGCTCTTTTCAGTGAACAGCTCTTGATTGAACGGCTCCCTTCAAAATGCCAAAGTCCCATCACCACTTAATATCACCTGTTCCTTGTACCTAATTTTAAGGTGATTGAAATTCAGATATTTCGCAGTATAACTTGCTTCAGCAAAGATCCAACTCACAATGGTACAGTATGGATGGAAGTTTTGCAATAACATAGTTCATCATAATTAGTGAGTACAGTTTAAACTTTTGATATGGCAGAGCTAGACAAAGTACACTGAACTTAGTGTTTGATGAACAGGAAAGCTATTTTTCGCCCTACGGTTCTCACTCATGGTGCAGCTCTACAAAAATACAAAAACAAACACAGAAAGGCCAATTAACATTGCCAGACACACATTAAGTCAAAATTAACACCAACACCACAACCCTGCTGAACCCCTCCACATAAAAATAACACATTTTAAACAACATGCCCAATACCCACAATGCAATGTGGAGATAAAAAGGCGCGGTCATGACTAAAACTTAGTGATTTAAATCCATTCAACTTCAGCTTTTACATACTTTTGACTATGTCTACAAATTAGTAGAATATACTTAACATTTTATAGTAATGCAATAAATCTTAAATCATTTAAGTACATTGTAATTAAAGCATTTTAGTAAATCCAAAGTCTGGACTTACAGTGCAGGTCTGAAAATCTGCAATCTACTTTTGTTATTTTTTCAACATTCCTGGCAACATTATTTTTCTTCCTCTTATTTTATTTTATTTTATTTTATTTTATTTTATTTTATTTTATTTTATTTTATTTTATTTTATTTTCAGAATAGGGAAAACCCCCCCATGTATTTGGTGAGGTAATACTCCTTTTTTGCCAGTAGACAGCAGTATTGGCTAATGATGCAGATAATCAACAGTGCTGCAAGATGCCAATGCTCACTTGTTACAACATTTTTATTATGTTAAAGTGTGCCAACAGCAATAAAAGTGTTTACCTTTCAAGTGTAACATCCAGTGACTGTCTTTTGAGTGATAATGCTCACAAACTGAGTTATGGAACTAATGATGTCTTTGAAGTAAAAGAACAGTCATGAAAATGCGTTTAATGTGTCTATGTCTCTTACTTTCTACAACTTTCTACCTCTGAAAATCTTTCCAGAAACAGAAAATTAGTTGCAGCCTCTAACTATTGACTGCAGTGGCCTCAAGAGAGGTATTCTGTCACTGGTGGTCAACAGCACTGGAAGATGTCCAGAGTGGATAACTTAACCATGGTGCAGGATCAGACACACCCAAGCCATTTTAAAATTTGACAAATGAGGATCAAGCATATCATACATTGCATTCTGTCATTTTCATACCATACTGTATACAATATATCTTTGCTGCCTCCACATAAAACCTGGTTGCTGACTGGAGAAGGGCAGTCCTTTTATCTGGGCTTCTGATGAATCTCACAGACCCCAGCATGGACAGTTCATCTGAAGCCTCCATGATGGCTTCCAGGGTCTTTTCTGAAGACTCTGCAGATACTTGTGCTTAACAAGACTCACACTTATTGAAAATTATTACATGTTATTTCAAACACATGTATTTTTAATGCAAGCCTGGAACTGGTACACCTTACACTTGGAGCTTTCTTGAAAAATAAATAAAATAAAATAAAATAAAATAATGGATGTTCTACTACTCCATAAACCAGGCTGAATATGGCCATGCAGCCCACCATGTTGTATTTTCCTGAATGAAACACCAATACACAGATGAACAAAAGCATGACATTCTGTTTATTATTCAATGTATGTCATATATTATCTAACAAATGTTTCCCTCAAAAGCCCCAGAAACTCTCTTGTGAATTTTTCCTCATCTATAGCCTCCTAGTGGGTACCCTCTGCATCCTGGCAGACAATATCTAATTTAGATCCTGGGTCACATTTTCATCTGACTGCTGTCAATGAACCTGTTTACTTGCACACCAATACTCCGATCATTATTTGATTTCTGAAGTTATCAGATTATTCATGTGACTATGTAAATGGGCTCAATGATAACAGTAATCCAGTTGGCAGGTGAGGAGACATTCTGGACTTTTGCTGAGCTGTAGGAAGAAGAATGGAATAAAGAACACTAATATGGATACAATGGTTTTATTGACACATAGTGAAAAGAATGTCTAAGTTGTAAATGTGAAGAGTCTACACACTCATTATCCTTTAAAATGTGGAAATGCAGGTGAGGATTGAGGAGAAGGTGTGAGTGTGGTAGGGACCATGGTGGGTGCAGTGTTCAACATGAAAGGCATCCATATGAGCATCTGCCACACTGCATAGTCCACACTACCATAGACTGTGTATAAAGATTTCTATAGTGGCCCTGTTTACTCTCACTGCATAAAAACAAAGATAAAATTTTGTGCTTGCAGGAGCTGACATGATGGTTATGTGATGTATTTGGAGCCAGATTCAGTGCAGTGGAGATGTCATGTGCTAGCTGCCTAATTGGTTCCAAGCAGCATGTCAGGACCATGGGATTTGGGACCATAGATAACAAACTGATTGGGAAATTACAGTGTGAACCCAAATCTACCTGTTGAAATTTGGACTAAAATGACTGGATGTGACTCCTTTTCATTGTTATAGTGCATCATGTTGCACTGATGGCTTCATTTTGAAAGCACAATTTATCACCATACTGGTAACATCTAAATGGATGCAGTTAACCCATTGTTAAATTAGCTGTATTTGTATCTCGCTTATCTATTTGGGTGCTTCTATGAAACTGGGTACATTTTGGTACCTGGCACTTTTCCAGCTTTTTAGGCCCAATAATAAAAGAAAAATTTAGACAGATATCCCCCCAGGATGTACCTAATGATGACCTCAGACAAACGCAAAAAAATTTATACTCTTGCTTGGAGCCATCCCAGAATTAATTTTTTGTCAAATATTTGGGGTAAAAATATGACCAAAACTGGGACATGAAAAGCTACCTAGGTGTCAGTGCATTTTATCTTGAAAACATAGATGTAAATGGTCTGATACCACTATAAATAAAGACAGTGTTAAATCTGATGATCTTAGTGGTTTTTCTAATCCAAACATGTGGGTTTTTCATGAATCGCCAGTCTCATTCCAGGTCTTGTATGTAACCCAGTGTATCCACTTGTATTACATGCAGAACCTGCCCAGTTAAACGCATATAAATCGCAAATGATTTTGCAACAGCAGTCATTTTTGTCAAACACTCTTACTTGCATAATTAGTTCAATTCCCCAAACGTACCTGTGAGAGAATACAGAGATTAAAAAAAAAAAAAATTGTAGCCTGTAATTTTTGTGTCCTTTTGACCGTATTACATACAGATTTTTGTATTAAATATAATGTAAAATAAAATAAAAATGTGTTTTACCCGAAAAATACTTTCTCTTTTATCTCAGTAAGTATTTATTTTTAAAATAGACCCAAAGTTCTTCCAAACTTGCTTCATAACATTAGTCTACATCTGGTTTTAATTTTCAGCCCCCATGTCCTGTTTTTAGGGTACAAGTCAGGGCCGGACTGAGACTCATTTTCAGCCCTGGAGTTTCATACCTCAGACTGGTCCACTTTAGATCACGACCGATTATTATTAAAATCATGCAATTATAACCTTACATGTTAGGTCTACACACTGTTCTGCAAAGCCTTGTAATTCAGTGTATTTTCTAAAATATTTCCAATTCAGCGCAAGTAAAGGTTGCTTCACAATGTGGATTTATTTCAAAAGTGAGTGCACATGGACATCTCCAACATTATTATTCGTCACAACACAACAATAACAGAATCTATATTTTTGTTGTTATAAGTGTTAACATTTTTCAAACCTTTAAAATGTTTGAAATGAAATGAAAGTATAAAAATATTAAAAATTAAAAAAAAAAAAATAAAGCTTGCTGCACTTTCTAATAACTATTATTTTTGTGTCCTCTGCAACAAAAGATTTCCATCACAACTTACTTGCGGTTTGTTCCATCGATGCTATTGAAAACTTTTGGTATAGTGATATTAGGGGTTTGATGAGGATGATATGAAAAAAATATGTGTATCCTGAAACTGAGGGTGAGCAAAGCAATCAAAGCTAACAACAGACTCATCTTCATCTGTCTCATTTGTGCCTAGGGGTTCAGGGTTGTGTTGCTGAGCTGCTCCTCTGTCATCAGTAGACTCTGCTCTCCCTTTCACACTTCCTCCAGTTTCCCTAGACTCACCTGCACCTGTATCACAATAAAAAATAATATCTACAGACATTTTGACTTACTTAACCAATTCAGATCTTTACACTGGCTAAATATGCAGGCTTATTTAATATTACTTTATACTATTGCCTTTCAGTTGTGGGCTTTGTGTATTTACTGTCTCACTTTTAATAATAAAAAATAAAATAGGCCAGTATTATCGTTTGGGTCTAGAAAGTGGTTTTATTGGAACTAATGCTTGTTCACACAGTCTGTTCCAACAGCTCACCTTTTCCTTCCATCCTGACAGGAACAATCCCCTCATCACTGCTGGCTCCTGGCTCTGCTTCTGACACTAAAGCACATTTTAAAAATGGTCATAATTCTCAGCGCAAATCTTCTATTTTGCAATTATTCATGTGGTGCTGAATCATGGAGCATCTCAGAGCACCTTTCATATTGAACAGGCCTACACCATACTCTTCATTGTAATCTATTTATTCTAACTAGAAGCACTCGGAGAGCGCAGACCTCCGCCAAGGCTGATCAGTGCCCCCCCCCCCCCCGTGGGCCCCCCCACCCCCGATCACCACCAAAATTTAATCATTTCTTCCTTATCCCATTTCCAACAAACCCTGAAAATTTAATCCAAATCTGTCCATAACTTTTTGAGTTATGTTGCACACTAACGGACAAACAAACAAACAAACAAACAAACAAACCCTGGCAAAAACATAACCTCCTTGGCAGAGGTAATAATCTTCCCTCTCTGAGCAGTCCTACCTGCCCACTCTGGACTTGTGGGCTCATGGCTGGTGTCTGCTGCTAGATCTGCTTTCTGAATCTGAGGAGCTACAAGACAAAGTTTCCCACTTACGTGGCATCACATCATACTATTATTTAAATTACATAACGTTATGTTCCACGTCACAATGCCACATAATTCACTGACTCGATAATTAACTAACTTGAAAGGTGGTTTACCCGGTTCATCGTCCTTATTAGTTGTTTCCAACCGGGAGGTCGTTTTTGTGAAAAAGTTGCAGATTTTGGCACATTTGGCTGCGTTTGCTTCCAGAGCTTTCCTCTTTTTAATTCTTGCCTTCTCCACACCACCCTTGCTCTTTCTATTATCCATGTCTCAAACAGCAAACACAGCTGAGTATCGACATAGCCTACAGAGCAGAGATCGTATATGCTCCACAGCTACAGTACAGAGCTACTAACCGTATGCAAGGAGATGTTACACCAGGTCACGGTGTGTCCGCAAAAAAAACAGGAAGAAAACAGTTTGCTAGTAGAGGGGGTGGGGCCCAGGAACAGCAGCAGCAGATTATGTGGTCAACTCAGTGCTATGACTCAACACCGGCCCCCAAAAAATAAATAAATAAAATATTAAATACATATTTAAAGTGAACTCCGGCCCTCGCGGCCCAAATATTATACCGGCCCACCGGGAATTGTCCCATTCCTCCCGATTAGCCAGTCCGGGCCTGGTACAAGTTTCATAGAAGCACCCATTTCAACATGCATGCAGCTAAGAGATCCTTTCAAACTTTGCCCTGATTTTGTCCTTTATGTTCCAGGTGCTGAATTTCAACATATCATCACTTAAATCCACTATTACAAAATTCGCACTAAGGATAATTGCTTTCTGTTGTTCTGGTTATACAGTACACAGGACACACCCTTTAAAAGAAAATTCAATATGTCTTTTTTTTGTTGTTGGGGGGGGGGCATGTTTAGAGAATCACTTTTTTCACATACTCTATCTACTAATAACCTGACTTTCTCTGAGCCACCAAGTGTCACTGTTGAGTTTTTGATATGGTGTGTCTTGAAGCACCGATAGTGACAGTTAAAGCTATACCGTATGATGTGGCATTTTTACACTTTTCTTTTGTCATCTTAAAATGCTCCTAATAAGCGTGTGTCAAACTAAAATGTAAAAGAAATCCACCAGGTATTGAAACTCAAAAATGTTTAATTCTCATATATTTCCAATAAAAGTCTGACCAATCATTTTAGTCGGTCCGACTGAAGTAATTGGCCGAACCTGACTGAGCCTCCTGTCAATCATCCATTACGGCCGTCCAGCATCCGATCCATTATCGCCGTCTCACATCCGATATGAGTACCACTGAATCTGACGCTTCACTCGCGCTGCTTCTCCTGTCACTGACCACAGTCTACTGTCTAGGATGTGTTTGGATAGAACTGACATGCACATGTGGAAGGGAAAAAACGGATTTATGAACAGAAACGACAACTGAGGGGCACAAACGGGAGTCTGATGAATGAAGGATGGAGATAAAAGTCTGGAAGTCAGCTGTACTGGACTGAACAGGTCTGCATAAAGCTCAGCTTTTATGACGGTGGGACTCATACAGGTACATGTACATGGTGTCACACATGTAAGATGATGTAGGATGATAATTGTATGGACTATGAAACCTCAAAATTCCACGGAAAATTCGCGGAGGCCGCGCGTTCACAGTGCGCGCGCCCATCCCCTGGGCACTGCAGTGAAGACCCTGACCCAGTACTGCACAGACCAGGTCTACTGATGGAACAGGAGCTGCGGGCCCGCGGCAGGTGGATGATGCATCTGATTACTGAGGGAGGGGTCCGCGGACACGCCAAAACGGACCGGACCTCCACCTCTGCTTCCTCCTCTGCTTCCATCACGCATCAGGAGAGGAGGAGAGAGGAGGAGAGAGGAGGAGGGGCCTCAGAGCTCAGGCAGCGGGAAGGGGGCGGGGCTTTGGAGGGAGGCGGGTTGTTCATGTTCAAACTTTTACTCAGTGCTGTGAGAAATGCCACATCGGTAGGTATAGCTTTAAGTGTCAGTTTTGGAGAATGCATTTTTCATTTAAGATTTTGTTTTCATATTACAATGATTCAGTGATTACATTATCATTACTAACATTACTATCTATGTAATAATGGTTATACTGGATATGATTTTGACCTGACACTAAAGGCTAAACAAAGTTGTTTAGCCATTGTTCATCGCTCACCTATAGTGACATTTATTTACTTGACCTGAGACAAGATCATTCACATTGTATCTTTTGTATCACATCTGTGGGATGTGCTGTTGGTCTAAATAACACTATACACCAACATACATCCATTCATTGTTGCAGGGGCAGCAGTTTAGCACCCCTCTACTCTGCTACCACTTTCAGCTCATTTCTGCTGCTTGTGTGTATAATCACATTCTTTAGATGACTATCCATTGCTCATGACCATAGGTGAGGGTGGGAATTGTAGATTGACCAGTGAATTGAGTGCTTCTGCTTTTTGACCTGGCTTCCTTTTCAGGATAACAGACCAGTACAGCATCTGCATCACTGTTGACACCGCACCAATCTTCCTGCTTCATCCTTCCCACTTTCATGAACAAGACCCCAAAATGCAACTCCTCAACCTGGGGCAGTAACTCTTCCTCCAACCCAGAGGGGGCACTCCATCCATATCCATCTAAGAACCATAGCCTCAAACTTTTTATCACTCACCAGACAGTAAACACCACAAAAGGCCAGTATTGCCAAAGGGAAGATGAAGAGCATAACCAGTGGTGACCAATATTATAGGTATTATAATTGTAGCCATTCTGCTGCATCTCATGTGTCTTTCAATGTTGAGGTTAATATCTATATTACATCAGTAATATAATTGCTTAGGGACTGTTATTAGTTGCATGTTGCAAGATAAAAATTCATCTTTGAATACTGTATCTGGACATTTATCTAGAAACTAGAATATGTTTCCTCTCAAACGGAGTCTAATACATACGTTTTTGGCCATACACTGATTTTGTTGTACGACTAAGCCTAACCCTGGTTTAACATTAAGCCTTCTTATTGCTCCTTAAAACATTAAAACATTTACTCCACTGTATCAAGTGTTTAAGGATCCCAAAAAGGTCAACTTCTGTAAATGCAGCTGATATTGTTTTAATTCAGACTCTCCAGGTTGTAAACTGGACACAGACACCCTCATTCAGTGCCTGATAACACTGTGCTTCAAATAATATTAAAATAAAGCAACAAAGCAATCAAGAACAAAATCAGTCTTACAAATATAACCTCTAACCACAGCAGCTGTGCAACAACTCCAGTCCTCTCAGGTGCAGAGGTTACCCCTCCAAAGGGAGGACAGATACCAGCAAACCGAATATGGAATTAAAAGTTTGAACATCTCCAAACCTTCCAAACAGTAGTACAGGGGTAATGGATGAAAACTTTTTTTTTTTTTTTTTTTTTTTTTTCCGATACAACATCTGAATGGAAACATGTATTCTCTGAAGATCAAAGTGTAAGATGTGGGGCAAAGGATCAAAATACTGTGCATTCCCTCATACAGCAGGACATCTTGTCCTTCTAGCCCCACAACAGCCCCCTGTGTTCCACTCCCCTCCTACTCCATACACTCCACACACTCATTGACCCCAGACACATCTGTGTGCACTTCCTCTGCAAACATGCTGGCATTGTTACCAAATGCACTGTGCTGACACATATTGGAATCATTAGAGCAGTGGGCTCAGGTAACAACACCTACTGAGTCATTTTAATATGTGAGAAGCATGATAAAAACTCTGAATACGGGTAATGAGTGTTTGAGATTGCACAATACTTTCTTGTATTTAGCTGTTTTATTTGAATCTTTTCCCTCCCAACTTTCATAAATATTCGTATGTCAGTTTTTCCCATAGAGTTTGCATGTGTTTGTGGCACCCCATTATTACTTAATTGAGGTATTTTTACAGACAGTGTTGCATCATGGGATGGTATTAGCATTCATGTTGCTAGACTAATGAGTGTATTTAAGTTCAGTTTATAGTTTTGTAGTGTGTTAACAGAAACTGTTCTAAATGACTTTAAGTATTGTTACAGAAGTATTACAGCTATAAAGCATGTATGTATGCATTCATAGTTGTCATCACTTTCATCAAGCAGCAGTTTTGTCAGCCATGTGTTATCATACTGGTTCATCTGAACTAATGTAATAATCACAGTAACTGACATAACACTCATGTTTCTGAATGGGGTAATGCTAATAGCTTGACCCTCGCTGTCCAAAAAGCAGATCAGGTTTGGCAGACTCCCACTGAAGGTTAGGTGGGCCACACACAACTTTTTTATACAGATTTTATGATTCAGACTAGGGGTTTCCAAACTTTTTTTACCTTTTCATTTTGGACCCAAAGGAGAACATCTGGTGTCTCCTTGTGACCCAAAATACCATAGATCTACATTTTTACTGACACTACCACTATCAAACATTGATTCTAAAAGCGTCTTTTCATATTGTGTCATCATCTTTTTTTCCCCCATTTTGTTCTTTTTTTTGTCTTTCTTGTTCTTGTTGATTTTTGACTTATTTGTCTATCTCGTTTCATCATTTTCATCTTATTACGTCATTCAGATCATTTTTGGCTTTTCCCAGCCAGCATGTCCATGTGGGCCCTGAGGGTTACAATTGGGCTGCATATAAGGGTCCCATGTGGGTTTGTCCACAGTTTCCATTGTGGCCCCACATGTGTTTGCCCATATCAGAATCAAAATCAGAATCAGAATCTCTTTATTGTCATTGTGCCAAGTACAATGACATTGAGGCAAAGCTCTCAGATTCTGTGCAGGAATTTACAGACAGACAATAAATATCAGTAAAACAACAACACATATCAGCAAAAGGCACAGATATTTACATTAAAAAATAAAAAGTATTGCAAACTAAGATATTTCTAAAACATAGAATTTAAGTAATGAAAATAACATGAGAAGTAGTGCAAATGATGAGAAGGATAAATATCGTGGGATAAATAGTGTGAAGAATAAATAATATGATATTTTCAGATCTCTGATTCTGATTCTGATATGGGCAAACACCTGTGGGGCCACCATGGAAACTGCGGACAAACCCAAATGGGACCCTTAGATGCAGCCCAAATGTAACCCTTCTGGGGCCCACATGGACATGCTAGTTGGGTGTCTCTTACAATTAATGTCTGTCCTCTGGATTTCATGAGTTTGCTGAGGTCATTGTTTCTTCCAATCTTCCAGCAAAAACTTCTGTTTTAATTAGAAAAATCATATCATACTTTTGCTATACATTTTCCTGTGCTGATTTGAGGCCTAAGTGAAACAACTGGCACGTGGAGCCATTCTGAAAGCAAATTTTTGTAAATTTGCAGATTTTTACTTACACCATCCCTGTGGTTCAGTCTTGTAATGTAGTTCACAGCACAAAAAACACATTTTGGTGCTAGTATCTTTTTAAAGTGGATCTCTAGAGGAGCCATTTCTAACCTACTCATTGAATCACTGAACAATTAATTTTAAAGTTCGAGGGGTTTTGAATTACACCAGGGATGACAGTACGTAACTGGCAGTGATTATTGGTTTAACAGACCAATCAGATTGACAAATGAACCACTTCAATAAACTGGACGCTGATTCATCCATCATATTACAGGGGAAAGAAACATTGCTTACTGTAGAGTATCTGCACCTACAAACCTCATGTCATGTCAGAGGAAGCAGATCACTGCAGCCCCTGTTATGTGCAACTACAACAGGTGCTTCTCTGTTTTCTATCTCATTTTCCCTGAACAGAGACTGACAGTTTCCAAATACATGAAAAAAAAAAAAAAAAAAAGAAAAACAAGAGCTTCTTTGTATGATGCAGGCAGTTTGTTCCACCTACAGTAGCTACTAAGCCTCACCAGATGTCTCCACGGGGACAAAGTGTTTCCACTACGATTGCCAACACACTCACATACAGGTTTTTGTGTACTATGAGGAGACTGAAGTACTTTCAGTTACCAAATCCTTATTCTATCATTATAATGTGATACACAGTGGAGGTGGAATTTGGCTTTCAGGACAAGTCTGAAACAAAGCCATGTGAGTGTGAAGCAGTTTTTCAGAAGGGAAAAAATAAGATCTAAGATAATTAGGCAAACATCTTAGGTTATATTGTTCAACTCCTCAGTTTACTGTATGTTTCTGTATGAAATATGTCTCCAAATCTATCTACTGCTTATCTTGATGAATTTATACTATTAACATTGTTGTAATGGATGGAAATGTGCCTAAATTTGCATGTCATTTGCTGATTTCTTTTTTAATTTGGTCAAAATTGAGGCAATATTTATAGGGAAATGCAGTGAAGTGCAGTTACTGTACTTACTATCATCACATACTGTGTCCTTCTCATGCCTTGTGTTCTACAAACAGTGAACATTTTCAGTTATGCAAAACCTCTGTATTATTGTACGCAGCAGCAGAGAAGTATGTGTAGGTAATTCAGAGGTCTGTGATAAAGCATGGAACACACAAAGCGTGATGATGTCATTGATGATGTCATTGACTGGAAAAAGATGCAAGTTTCTGGGTTGGGGGTGGAAAATGCAAATGGTTGTTGTAAAGAGACTAAGGCCCTGTTCAGGCCTGATATCAACACCCATCGTGAGATAGCTGACCGGTCTAAGAGGGTCTGTTCACATCTAGCATCAAAATGTGTCCCCTAGTATGTCACTTTGTGATCACATGCAACTAGATCTGTCTTCCTCACTTTATATGCAAATAAAGTAAATAAATAATCACATATCTGCCTTAACCACAGAGTAATTTCATTTTATTCTCAAGAGATTGGACTTGTAGTGTGTCTCTGTTAATGTGATTCACAGTGCTGTTCCATCTCTATAGCTGTTAGTGGCTGCAGCTATTAAATGAGTGTTTCCTTGGCTGTTACTCATTACATGAGGTAATACTGTGACAGTCATTACACCTTAAATATCAGTACCTAGCTTTTCAAACATCTTTATGAATTCCTAGTAGATCATGTGAAGTATAGGTATTCTATTATCTTGAGGAGTAAAAAGCTGCAGAGGTTCAGAAACACCTAATCCATCTATTTTCAACAGTTTGTCATTCTAATCATTTACCTGAAGCATTGTCTAATCTCAGTCACTGCAAGTGTGTGTGTGTGTGTGTGTGTGTGTGTGTGTGTGTTTTATGTAAAGTGGTGACAAAAAGGCAATGTTTATACAATAAAAGCCCTGTTAAGGAATTAATAGAATCTAAACACTGAAATACCTGAGGGATTTTATTTTGTAATGGTTAAGAAATTATATTTATTTCTATTATATTGTAATGATAAAAAAAGTTTTAATCTACACAAGTGCGTTAAATTTCTTTAAGAATTTTTTTTTTCCACTTTTTGTTTCACTTTTCTCATCAATCACATCACATAACATGACATATATTCCAAAAAGATTCACTTTAAGTCAAACATACTGTATTTATTTGCACAAAAATATCAGGATTTGGACATGAATCAATGCGAAATACCTACATAGCTTTGGTTGCAGCAGAAAAAAATGGTTTGGAGGTTAAGTTACACTTAAATGATGAAGCTATAAACACTTATATGACCTCATCTAAGAAATAATGTCCATATAACTGATATTATGACCCTTTCACCTTCTACACAGAGTATGTTTTGGAAAATGCTGCAGTGGTGAGTCTCACTCTCTCTCTCTCTCTTTCTCTCTCTCTCCCTAAGTCTGTCAATTAGTGATAATGGACCCACTGGGTGAGTGAAAACCGCTCCCTCCCTTTCTACTCCCTCCCTTCTTGACACACACACACACACACACACACACACACACACACACACACACGCTCTGTCTCTCTCTCTTTCCATCTGTCTTTCTTTCTACCTCTCAGTCAGTAATAATGGAGCCCAGCAGTCCGAAGAAGATCCAGTTTGCTGTTCCTCCGTTGCAGGGACAGCTGGACCCACAGGCCGCCGAACATGTGAGTGGATCTGAACCATATGTGTGTGGGTTCATGCATGTCAGATTTGAATAGGGGGCTTTCTATCTGTGATCTTGTAAATCTTGTCAGGAATTTTCTGTGTAGGGGTGCACAGCAGTGAGTGTAAATATGTGTGTGTGCAGCGGTTGCTGCTGTTTGTGCACCAGGCTGACAGAGTGTGTGTTTAATGGAGAAATGAAGCACTTGGGTATTTGGTGTATTTTACAGTTAGTTTTGTTGGTTTACATGTAATTTAGTGCCATAATATTCTTGTTGTTTGTTTAGGTAGCACATGTTTAAAGAAAATGCTACTTTGTAAAGCCCTAAAAACTGTTTTTACATAAAATGCACTTCAATTAAAACCAACTTCTGCATTTGTGAAGTAATTCAAGCATAATCTAGTGTTTAAAATGTTGTAAAATATCATAAAGTTAGTCATTCCTTTTTCCTCTTTCACTAATGATGAATATTTTCACCCGTCCATACTTCCATGTTTACTTGACAAATGGCTTGTCAAATGACGTAATTTGAGCTACTTGTGTCACAGACGATTGACGTTTAAAGTTCACGCCCATCCTCTTGGGGGTGTAAAACGTATTACTGAGAAAGTCTTACATATCAGTGAATAGCTGGGCTTTCTTTTATGAATGTGGAAAGATCAAGACTCATTTCTCTTAATTCCTTAAATGTACAGAACATTTCCTTTACCAGATTCTAAATGCCACCACTGAAAAGAAACAGAAGCTGGTCTTTCACACAAGTTTACAAATTTCAATAAAAGTTTTTACTGCTGCTCAGTTTGACGTCTTTATGAACTGTTTGGTCTTTGGAAAGCGGAAGTCATTTCTCTCCCGGGGAGTCACTAATGAACAGTGACAGATTAGGGCCTCAGTGTGACTGTTTGGGGAGTACTGTTATGGAAAATGTTGGCATTTCCAAGAGTCTGAAATAAATTTCAGTAATGATTTTATGTGATGCCACTTTGTAAACCCAGTGGGAACAGGGTGATAATGAACATTTACATTCCTTCAATGTGGTGAAGAGGTTCCTTTGTTTTGTTTTGTTTTTTAAAGTAATACAATACTTGTTCAGTATGTTAAAGTTTGCCCTCGTGGTTATTTTTAGGAGGAGGTGCAGTGAGATGAAACCTGTGGAAACATAACATGCCACATGCCACCAAGCAATCATTAAAAAGTAGTCCTCTTTCATTCATGTCCTCAAATTCATTGGTTTCCATTACACATGGATTTAAATGTCCAATGTGTGTGATTTAGGGTGATTTAATGGGATCTTACTAGAACTTATGGGAAGTTACGGGAACTTACTAATGTTTCCCAAGAATGAGCCATTTATATTTACAGTGTTGCTACAGTAGGTCAAAATGACAGACTTCTTTTTTTTTTCCATTTTATTGCAGGTGGCATTTGGCATTAGGGCCCATGATCTCTTAAAGCCCAGTTTGAACAAAGCAATACTCGCTCTAACAAGGGCACCTTCAACTCTAGATGCACTAGATGTCACTTAATAAGATAAAGAACAAAAAAACAAAAAACAAACTCTTGGATTCCATTGGATAGCTAGAAAAGCACTCGGAGAGCACAGACCTCTGCCAAGGCAGATCAGTGTCCCTCCCCCTGATCATCACCAAAATTTAATCATTTGTTCCTTTGTGCCAGTATCGACATTTCCTGAAATTTTCATCCAAATCCGTCCATAACTTTTTGAATTATCTTGCACACAGACAGACAGACAGACAGACAGACAGACAGACAGACAAACCAACGCCGGCAAAAACATAACCTCCTTGGTGGAGGTAATTACTGTAGTGATGAATATGTTGTAGCTCAAACAAGTTCTTCAACTCTAACTGATGCAGTGAGTAACTTCCCATTTCTTAAACAACCATCAGATTGATAGAGAGCATAAAGATTGGACTGTTTCAATGGAAAACGGTCCTGTTGTATGATGAGTCCAGATTGACCCTACTCCAGAGTGATGGGTGGATTAGGGTCAGAAGAGAGGTGGATGAAGTGATTACCTATCATGTCTAGTGCCTACAGTGCAAACCTATGGGGACAGTGTTATGATCTGGGGTTTCTTCAGTTGGCCAGGTCTAGGTTCAGTAACGTTAAGTGTTCATAAAATGAGGTCAGCTGAACCTGAATGTAGTGAATGACCAGGTCTGAACATCAATGGATATTTTCTTCCCTGATGACACAGACATATATTTGAAGATGACAAATAAGTATGAATTATTATTATTATTATTATTATTATTATTATTATTATTGTTCAAATCAAATCAAATTTTGTTTATATAGCACCAAATCATTACAAAAGTTATCTCATGACACGTTACATATAGAGCCAGTTGAAACCAGACTCTGAAGTCAATTTACAGAAACCCAGCAGAATCCTCCAGGAGCAAACACTTGTGACGGGTGACAGTGGCGAGGAAAAACTTCCTTTTAACAGGCAGAAACCTCGAGTAGACCCTTACTCCTGGAGAATGGCTGTCTGCCTTGACCAGTTTGGGTTGTTGCTATAATAATAATAATAATAATAATAATAATAATAATTATTATTATTATTATTATTATTATTATTGTATTACTATTTCCACAAATGGATTGGCCAGACCTGAACCCCATTGAAAACCTATGGGATTTGATGGATAAAACTCTATGCAGTGGTCCATCATCAGTACAAGATTTTGGTCAAAAACTATTGTAACTCTTGACAGAAATATTTGTTGTGTCATCCATTGACATTGCTATAAGATTTACATAATGATATCAAAACTGAAGCCCAATGAAATATTGAGTATGTGACTTTCTTTGACTGGGCAGTTTATGACATAATTAAACTTCAAAAATCAAACAACGAACACTGCCCCCCTGGGGCCTCCATGTTTCCTTCTGTATGACAGCACTCTGCAAATTGTGGTCCTTTCTTGCACATTGTTCTTTTGGCTTCAAAGAAATACTAGACGGTACTAGAAGTTTAACACAATGTTATGGAAATTATTGTAACTTAATATCTATGACAGTTATTTCAAGTAGGTGTTTTAAATAAGCTTTTAGTGGTCAGTGATGTTGACTGACGTATCACATTTTTATCATCATGGTGATATAAACATGCGGTATTTGGAGAAAAAAAAATTATTTCACATACATGTATCATGCTTCACGTGCTAAGTGTTAATTTGGTGGAAAATAGGAGGATAGCTTGCTTATTTATTTCAAATCATTGCGTCCTCTAAACAAAGAAATATGCCGTCCTCATGCTGTGTAGGCCCAGTGGACAAGCCCGGTTTCTCATTGTGTTATAATTATTGGGAAATGAAAGTGTTTCCACATCTTTGGTTTCAGATCAGAGGGATGAGGGAAAGTCTAATTCAATGTAACAGGTTAAAAAAAATAACTGTATTTTTATGTATTTATCTCAGATTCGTCGCAGAAGACCAACTCCTGCTACTCTACAGATCTACAGACAACCAGGCGCAGGTAAAGAAACACAGAAACAAAAGTATCTACAATTATGACCACATTTTTAGAAAACCAAATGTATCCACTAGTGTTATGAGAGGTATTTTGTTAAAAAACAAACTTGAAGCTGGTTTAGTTTTTGGCCCCTGAACAAAACCTCTGATCTGCATCCAGCTGTCAAAGCCTTTGTCAACATTTGTTTCTGAAGTTCTTCATAAGACATCATTTCATTGCTGTTTTCATCTAACATGTTATTTCTGGTATTATTTAGTGAATACTGCAATCTATTTATTGGTCCACACATTCACACACTTTTTCAGGATACATCAAATTTTACACCTTCTTCTAAGATAATTTTTTAATTGCAATATTTTACATTTCTTTGCACATTTTTGCTGGTTCCTCTCAGTTTTTTTATGGTCAAATTGAAAATGTGAATAAAACTAGCTGGATGTGAACTCACTACAGAGACAGAGAGACAGAGCTGAGAAGAGGCAGCTATAATGGAAGCTTTATTAGATTTGTGCTGCAGCTTTGGTAAGTGATCTCAGTATTCAGTCTGGACTGATGGATGCTTAACGTGTGTGTGCATGTGCTCTCAGCCCATATAAATCCCTCCACACAGGAAACTGATTGAATAATCGGCCTGATTCAACTGTGTGAGCTCAGCTCAGTCAGTTTGGTTCCAGTGTAACTGTGTAGATCCCTGTGGGCATCTCCTCCTGTGTCTCATACAA
Organism: Sphaeramia orbicularis; assembly: GCF_902148855.1. Classification (NCBI taxonomy): domain Eukaryota; kingdom Metazoa; phylum Chordata; class Actinopteri; order Kurtiformes; family Apogonidae; genus Sphaeramia; species Sphaeramia orbicularis. The sequence goes on along the minus strand of NC_043971.1, from coordinate 45,802,570 downwards.
ACAGTCATTTATGTGTCTTTTTAAGACACATAAATGTTGATAACAAACAGCAGAAAGACTGTGTGCTGTGTGTGTGGTTTTATTTATTTATTTATTTTTTGCAATAAATATTTTGGATGGGGCAATAAGGCCAATTTATATATTTGTTTTTTTTAATCACTTCAAAGCATCATTTTACAGTAATGTTACAAGATTTTTGTGATTTTATGAGGAAAATATTGCAACTTTAATGCTTATGCTGCATACACTATCTTTAATGACACCAAATTAATGAATCCAATTAAAATAAGTGCCATCTGGATTTTGATTCAACTTGTCTTTTCAGCAGTATTAAGGAAAAATCCAAAGGGCTGTGATATAAATGTACTTTGGGATCCTTTCCATGGCTTTAAAGTATGATAACAATGACGATGATGAATAGACCCAGAGCTAGTTTGTATTTAGTTTATTTCTCAAAATAAATAAATAGAAAAATAAGTAGATGGATTATTAAAATGTAACTTTTCTTGATGTCATACAGTCTTTTCCCACAGGAACTGAAGCTTTGAATTGCCCCTAAACATTAACTAAGTACAGTTTTGCAGCCAGTGCTATTCTGTTTGTGTTTTAATGTGTTATTTCAGATACAAACCAAGAAACAAATGTAACTGCAAAATGACCCATTTGAGTGGGGTGTTTCTAAATACTGCAATAAAACAGCTTCATTTTGACTTCTTGGAGAATGAATGTTTGGCAGAATCTGACTGAAGGATGTGTGGACTGAACACCTCTGACTACAGGTGTGTAGTAGTATAGTTTTTTTAATGCAGATTTCAGAACATAGAGTTGAACTAACATGACAAAAAATATGGCTCTGTGTCATGAGATGGCTCACAACAGGTGATGGTGAGTTGAGCTGTTTTTACATGCTGATTCAGATTTTTTACATATTTGTCAGTTTTAATGTGTATTATCACCTGTACTGATATGTTTCATTTCAACTGAGTCATTTAGAAGTTAAAGAAAAAAAAGAAGCTTTATTAGACATATCAGACATATTCATTAGGCATAATAGACATTATATTAAAATCTAAGCCCACCTCTCCATGGTGGTAACATGCCCCACATTGTTGCACATGGACATGCTCTTTGCCCTGCATTTGGTGTGTTAGGATCTGGTCACCCTTTCCAGATCGTTATCTGTGTTAGATGAAAGGTTATGGCTTTTTAAGAATGAGTGTCTTTGTGATAGCTGCAAAGCTCCTCATCAAAGCCAATGTGTGTGCCAAATGCTTAATTTCTCAGTATCATATCACAAACAGAGCCCTGAGAAAAGAACTCAGATGGCAGCTGTGAAAACAAAAAGCGGCCACATGCTCTAAGCTTCAATAAAGGAAACATTTTACTCTCTAGACCAGTGCTTTTGAACCCACATTGTACCCTGGTCGTTAAGTCATGAAACACTTAAGGAGTATAGAAAATATAAATCAAGCTAAGATAATTTTTCAACAACAGGAAAGCAAAAACAGCTCCATATAGTTTTATTCCTGCATTCAGAACGTTTCACTCTGATAATAAACTGAGGAAACATCATATTTGGCTCCTGTACATCAGAACTGTGCAACTGTGTTTGTAAACAAAATATATTAATCTCATAAAATTGCCTATGTTTTTCATGGAGGCTGTTCTGATTCTAAGTGATATTTAAGTTTTGGTGGTTTCATGTGCTTTCACTTCTTTCCAGATCTCACACTGGACTTTCATTGTCAGTGTGTGTGAATACAGATACTAAAACCCCCACAGCCATGGGGAGAACATGCAGACTCAACACTCAAACCTGGGGTCTTGTTGCTCTTGTGGGGTGAAAACCACTGCACCACTACTGTTTGACTATGATACTGTATATAATATACAATAATATTGTATGTTTAGAGTAAACCACTGCGGGCTAAGATGTGAAGTCCTTCTGTTTGTGTCCTATGTGATGTTACTTCTGAAAACGTATATATAGTGTCTACGGCCTCACAACACAGTCAGATTTGTAGTAATATTCAGCTGTTTTAAACACTTTCACTCACGCTTGAAGGACAGGGTGAAATGTGTTGCTTTGACAGCCTTTATGGTGTTAAGAGAGACAGAAATGCAATGATGTTTTATGTCACTACAAAAAACTGTGTCAAATTAAAGACACTTTTGTAAAAATGGAAAATGTCACACGTCATTATTGTCATTAATCAAAAGGGACAAAAATATTTTTCTCATGCCATGGTCTGTTAGACATATTTTTTTTCCAAAAGGGGCCCACTAAAACTACACTTTTCTATTATAGCATTATAATGGGTTATTTCCTGTAAATGCAAATCATCACTGAGATGAGCTGTATTGGTCCTTGTTTTGTGAAGTCTTTGCTATTGGTTCATACACTTTATGGGCAAAAGTATTGGGACAAGTTGAATTCAGGTAATATATACTATAAAGTTGGAATAACATTCCTCTTTTTATTCCTATATTTATACATTTTTGATCAGGTACAATGATTACATAGCTAGTCCCAGTTACATTTTATCTATCAAAAATAAATTACATCATCACAATCAACTATTTCGTGACAAGAGGTAAAACTATTTTATTCCAACTTATATAGATCAATTTTGTTACCTCCACCAGGAGGTATTGTGATCACTTTGCTTTGTGCGTTTATTTGTTTGTTTGTTAGCAAGATAACTCAAAAAGTTATGGATGGATTTTCATGAAATTTTCAGGAAATGTTGGCGGAGGTCTGCGCTCTCCGAGTGCTTTCTTGTTTACTTTGTCATCTAAAACACTTACAACATGCTTCAGAGTTTGGTTTCATTTAATTTTTATTACATTGTTTTAAAAAATTGTTTTAAATCTTTTCCCTCTAGACTTCTGGAATATTTGTCAAGTTCTGACAAAAATCCAAACACAAGTACTTCTGCTCTCACTCAGGATGAGAAGTTAATCTTAAAACATAAGAAAAAAAAAAAGAAAAAAAAAAAAAAAGACTTGATAATTACTGACAGCTGCCATGACCATTTTTATCATGATAAATACTTAAAATCAACAGGAATGGGAAGCTGTAGGTGTGATGCAACTCAAAATTTTAAAACCTGAATATGCAGGAATCCTCAGCTCCTCTTGTTACTACTAAGCCTCTGTTTTAAAAGAATCGCAATCACCTGCAGGTGTTGATACTGTTATTACCCAACAGTGACTATGTTATTTGGCAAATCTTGGAAGTCCTGCAGAAGTGCTACACTTTTTCCATCATGTGCTGTTTTATCCAAGATGTGTTTGGTTCCAGTGCAAAAAAGTGAGTTAGTGATAAATCAGAGGAGAACAAACACTGACTGCTGCTGCGTCATTTCTCTTGCAGATGTTGGAGATCAACACATGGCCAGTGGAGAGACACAGGTTTGTATAAATGCTGTGTACACAAATACAGACATAAACAAATGGAAACACAGCCGCATGTAAATACATATCTATGAAGGGAACTTCCAAGACTGTGCTGTTAGAGTCAGAGAATAAACATCAAGTTTTAGGTCACAGCTACATCTAACCTGATACTATAGAAATAATGCTGCGTTCCAGGCAGCCCGTAACTCGTGTATTTCCAACCTTCTATCGGTGAAAATGCACTGGAATGGCAATCAAACCCGTGACTTCCCACCCATGAACTTGCACTAGATCGATGTACTCCCAGTTCTGAGCTCTGACGTCACGTAGCCTGTGAAACAACAATGGCGGCCCCCATGAATGTGGTGTTTATGCCTAATTGTTTATTAATTAAAATATGGTATTATTCTAACATAATTTATGCGCAAATGTTCTGCATAATCAGCAGCCACTGTAGTGTTAGCTAATTTTGTGTTCATTAAGGACAAGGATAAATTTTTACCAAATACGTATACAAATATACAAATAACACAACATAAAAGTTAGACCAGCTTCTCATGCTTTTAACACCGTTTTCACCCCTTTGTTTCCCTAAAATAAGCAATGAGCAAACACCACTGTGATAGAAATGACTGTAAATGAGCATAAGCCCTGTATGGTCTGCCATGCCAGTTTGTTTACTTATAACTACCACAATTCCTGGTGCTCAGGCAGTTTGGCGTAACTAAACTGAACTAAAACTCATTACTTGTTATTTTGACAGCTCGTCAAAATAATACCATATCTCAGGGGCGATTCTAGGATCAGAGGTTTAGGGGTGCCGAGCACCCAGAGTGCTGGCTGACCAGGCAAGAGAAATTTCACGGTTTTGAACATTTTAACACAATTTCGGACCATCATTCCCACATTTGTGAAAGAAAAGCGAAACATTTTTTGGGTATGAGAAACTCTGTGACCAAACCATCAAATCTGATAAAAGTTATTTAAATGGTGAGCCACAGTAAAAGAGGAATGGACTGGAATCATAAAAGAAATAAACCCTAACCCTAATTTCTGGAGGAAGACAATCCTCCATTTTGATACTGCAACTCCTCAGCATATACTTATAAACAGTATATGTATGTTTCTGGAATGAAATAGCCCCTAAAGCGAGTACCAAAAATACTAAAAATGGACCTTGGACTTATTTTATGTTCTTTTATTTCAAATGCAATGCAGAATTTGTAAAACACATTAACAGAAATTGACTTTCAATGTTCACTGCATTTTTCCTTATTATATTATCCTTATATAATACAAATATATAAATAAAAATAAATAACCTTCAAAAAAAGAAAAGTGCTTGAAATCTACAAAATAATAATAACAAATAATAATAAAATAATAAAAGACAGGCAACCCCTAACTAAGGTACAATGTATGTAATAAACTTTGTATGAACACTGTAGATGATTCCATTTACTTTAATCTGTGTTGCCTCACCTTAAGGGTGTCAAATCTGTTGATTACATTCTGGTGTTCAACTTTCTCAAGCATCTCTTTCTCAACTGACGTCACAGCCAGATGCTGGAGTCTGCTTTGACCCACAGTCCTCCTCAGCCAGGTATGGAGCTGACGCAAGGCACTAAAAGACCTCTCACTCCTACAGCTGCTAAGTGGTACTGTCAAGGCAACCTGAAGAACAGCTGTCAGTGAAGGGAACATCTCATAATCCAGGAGATTGTACACTATCAACATGTCTTGAATGTCACCAGCCTCACTTTTGTGCTTCAGAAAGTTTTTGGCAACCATCACTTCCTCTGATTTAAGGTCAATATGGTAATGCACTGCCAGTGCTGACAAATAAGGCTCAGACAAAAAGTGGTCTGAGGAATGACTGCATGCCTGAATTCCATTAAGCAAGTCCTGATTCACACTAGAAAAATGATTCTCAAGTTCAGAGATCATTCTGTCCAGACAGGAAACAACAATTTCCTTTTGAGTTCTTCTGACTCAGAAGAACCACAGACTTCACTACCTGCCCCACAAGTTGACTCAACAACAAATCCATCCATTCTCTTTGTCTTCTGCCTCTGTCCAGAAGACAGTTCCCAGACTGCTATCTGGTTTGCCTCACATATAGCCTTTGCTCTTGCATGAAGATCTGCAGCAGTGGCATCACTACGTTTCTGCTTCAGAGTCTTAGTCACTGCATCTTTGTATGTTGGAGCTTGGATAATATCTATGGTCTCCTTCTGTAAATATCTGTGCAAACCTGCTGTTACAGACAGGAGATCCTGGAAAACAAACAGCAAATACACAAAGGAGAATTTACTGAGTTTTGCCTTCAATCCCACTGCCACAGGTGTGTTGACAGTGCAGAGGCACTCAATGATGGCAGTGAAATTTTCAAGCACTGCAGTCACTGAACGAAGCTGGCATGCCCAGCGTGTGTTTGACAACTGCACAAGTTCTCTTTGCTCTAATCCTAACTTCTTCTAAATGTCCACGAACTTATGATAGTTCACAAGTGAAACACTGAAGAAAGAATGGACACTTTCCAGCATGTTGAAGAGCTCTGTGGCTTCAGAAACAGCTCTACAGGTATGCCATAGGACTAGATTCAACTCATGTGGATAGCAATGCACATATATCACCTCAGGGTGCTGCTTTTGAAAATGGGCTTGGACTCCTCCAACTGCCCCTCTCATGACAGCTGCCCCATCATAGGTCTGTGCCACACATTTCAACTGATCAATTCCCTTCTCTTGCAGCTGATTCACAATTGCAGCAGTTATTGATGCAGCATCAAACTGTTGCATTTCTGTAAGGGCTAGGAACCTCTCTTTTACTTCACAGACATATACCTCACACACAGTGCCATCTGTTCTGTCTTTCCATCTCTGGCTTCATCAGCCATAATGGCATACATCTTAGATTCCCTCATCTCACTAACAATAGTTGCAGTTACCTCTTGTGAACAACATTCAATCATCTCATTCTGACTGCTACACGAGAGGTACGTGGTGTTTGATGGGAGCATATACTTCTGCAAGAATGGATCAAGCTTTTCCAAAAGTGTCATGCACTCTCGGAAATTCCCTTTATTGTTACGCTCTCCTGTTTCATAATGACCTCAAAATGCTATTCCTTGCTTACCCAAAAAGCAGGTCACTGCTACAATACATTTCAGGTATTCCCGTATTTCACTAATTTCAGTGGCACTTGCTGCCTCTATCTGTTCTACAACATTGCCTTGTGACAGACTTGCTTTGTAGCTCTTCCAACAAACTACACTGTCCTTGTGTGACTGAGTGGTTTCATGTTTTTGAAACTTGCTTAGGGCCTTTTGCCAGTTACCGACTCCATCATTCACTAATGCATCATACTTGAGACTTTTGCCAAAGACCCAACAAGCAAAGCAGAAAGCAGCATTTTTTCTAAAAGAATATTCCAACCATTCAAAGCTTTTGAACCAGTTTTCTTGAAAGGCTCTTTTTTGTGTCCCAAACTGAGTGAGTGGGTACTGGGACAGTTTTAACTGTTTAGGACCAGTAGTCTTATCCCCTAAATCAAAAGAAATATCTTGAGATCCTGCTGCTTTGGCTTGGTGGCTGGTATGCTGCTCTCTCGGTGTCTCTTCATCTCTTTCCCTGGTCTGCTCTCTCGGTGTCTCTTCATCTCTTTCCCTGCTCTGCTCTCTCGGTGTCTCTTCATCTCTTTCCCTGCTCTGCTCTCTCGGTGTCTCTTCATCTCTTTCCCTGGTCTGCTCTCTCTCATCTCCCACAGTCTCTGCCTGTTCTTCTCCTCCTTCATAGGGAAAGCAAACAGTAAAGCATATAGTTAATTAGGAAAATGTAATGAATATGTTCTGTTTAGAATGAAGTCCACTGATAACACTTGTGTATAAGTAAAATGCTTCCAGAATAAAAATAGTGAAATTTAACATGAGTCACCGATAAAGAAATTTCAAGTCAAAAATGCTGGTTGGCTGGGATTTCACAGATACAGTCTTGGGTCAAAATGTAAACATGGTTTTTTCATACATCCTGTGATGATATTTCTTGGGCACATCATCAGTGATAGTACCTGGGGTCACAGGGGGTTTTGGGTCTTTCAACTTCAGACCCCCTCACCAAGGCGACCCGACCGGGAGTGATCAGTTCCCGGCCTGTGCCCAAGAAGCGCTCGCCCACTCCTTGTCCCTCCTGATCCACAGCCATTGTGAGACTCTCTCTGCAGCCTCAGAAGCTGCTCCGATGGCTCTTCTGTTCTGTGCTCCTGTGATGCCCAGGAGGCTGTAGGCTTTGCAGAGTGATTTCCCTGCAAAGCCCCTTCCCCTGACTTTGATGGGCAAGCACCGTGCACGCCACCCCTGCCTGCAGCACTCCTCCACCAGCCCCGCATATTTTTCCCTCTTCCTTTCCCTGGCTTCCTCCATCCTCTCCTCCCAGGGCACCGTCAGCTCCATCAAGATGACCGGCTTGGATGACTCTGAGAACAGGACGATGTCTGGTCTGGAGGCTGGTTTCAGTGATGCTCTCAGGGAACCTTAGTTGCTTTCCCAGGTCCACCCTTAGCTGCCAGTCCTTTGCTGTTCCCAGGAGGCCTGTTTGGGCTTTTGGCCAGGAAGGTGGATGCTCTCCCACTCCCACAAAGGGGATTTCACGCCTCGATGGTAGCAAGCGCTTGTTGTGGTTGATCACACTGTTGATGGACTCAGCAACCGCCTTCAGCACCTGGTCATGGCACCAGCGATAGCAGCCTTCTCCAAGTGCTTTAGGACAGCTGCTGAGGATGTGCTCCAGGTTTCCTCTACCTTGGCACAAGGGACATGCTGGAGTTTCAACCTTGCTCCAACAGAAGAGGTAGAATTAATGAGAGAATGGGTTTAACTCCAAAGGAATATTAGTCTCAGAGCTACCAGATCTACTTCAAACACTGTCTGCACAGGACAATACATTCACTGTACAGGTTCAATCAGTGGAACATTTATAAATCTATTGTATAAATGTACATAAACCAATATATATATGTGTAATGACACTTTATCACATACCTTCAAAACATCAGCAAACCAGCACTTTGCTCATTTGTTTTCCATTTAATCTTATTAATATGCATAACATTTAACACATTTAATCTCTGAGGCTGATAATTTAAAAATAAATTGAAGACCAGTGTATACAGTACAGGCCAAAAGTTTGGACACACCTTCTCATTCTTTGCATTTTCTTTGTTTTCATGACTATTTACATTGTAGATTCTCACTGAAGGCATCAAAACTATGAATGAACGCATGTGGAATTATGTACTTAACAAAAAAGTGTGAAATAACTGAAAACATATCTTATATTCTAGTTTCTTCAAAGTAGCCACCCTTAGCTCTGATGACTGCTTTGCACACTCTTGGCATTCTCTTGATGAGCTTCAAGAGGTAGTCACCTGAAATGGTTTCCTAACAGTCTTGAAGAAGTTCCCAGAGATGCTTAGCACTTGTTAGCCCTTTTGCCTTCACTCTGCGGTCCAGCTCACCCCAAACCATCTCGATTGGGTTCAGGTCCGGTGACTGTGGAGGCCAGGTCATCTGGCGCAGCACTCCATCACTCTCCTTCTTGGTCAAATATCCCTCACACAGCCTGGAGGTGTGTTTGGGGTCATTGTCCTGTTGAAACATAAATGATGGTCCAACTAAACGCAAACCGGATGGAATGGCATGTCACTTCAGGATGCTGTGGTAGCCATGCTGATTCAGGTTGCCTTCAATCTTGAATAAATCCCCAACAGCGTCACCAGCAAAGCACCCCCACACCATCACACCTCCCCCTCCATGCTTCACGGTGGGAACCAGGCATGTAGCATCCATCCGTTCACCTTTTCTGCGTCGCACAAAGACAGGGTGGTTGGATCCAAAGATCTCAAATTGGACTCATCAGACCAAAGCACAGATTTCCACTGGTCTAATGTCCATTCCTTGGGTTTCTTGGCCCAAATAAATCTCTTCTGTTTGTTGCCTCTCCTGAGCAGTGGTTTCCTAGCAGCTATTTGACCATGAAGGCCTGATTCACGCAGATTCCTCTTAACAGTTGTTGTAGAGATGTGTCTGCTGCTAGAGCTCCGTGTGGTATTCATCTGGTCTCTAATCTGAGCTGCTGTTAATTTGCGATTTCTGAGGCTGGTGACTCAGATGAACTTATCTTCAGCATCAGAGGTGACTCTTGGTCTTCCTTTCCTGGGGCGGTCCTCATATGAGCCAGTTTTGTTGGAGCGCTTGATGGTTTTTGCGACTGCACTTGGGGACACATTCAAAGTTTTTGAAATTTTCTAGACTGACTGACCTTCATTTCTTAAAGTAATGATGGCCACTCGTTTGTCTTTACTTAGCTGATTGGTTCTCGCCATAATATGCATTCTAACAGTTGTCCAATAGGGCTGTCAGCTGTGCATCAACCTGACTTCTGCACAACACAACTGATGGTCCCAACCCCATCAATAAGGCAAGAAATTCCACTAAGTAACCCTGACAAGGCACAGCTATGAAGTGAAAACCATTTCAGGTGACTACCTCTTGATGCTCATCAAGAGAATGCCAAGGGTGTGCAAGGCAGTCATCAGAGCTAAGGGTGGCTACTTTGAAGAAACTAGAATATAAGAGATGTTTTCAGTTATTTCACACTTTTTTGTTAAGTACATAATTCCACATGTGTTCATTCATAGTTTTGATGCCTTCAGTGAGAATCTACAATGTAAATAGTCATGAAAATAAAGAAAATGCGAAGAATGAGAAGGTGTGTCCAAACTTTTGACCTGTACTGTATGTTAAATGTCTCTTTGCTCCCCTCCCTCTCTTTCTGCTTTAACCATAAGGCAAATAACCAAACAATGTGTTTTATATCTAATAAGAAATATAAACTGGTACATTTATCCAACTTACAACATCATTGGCTCCACCTGTACTGCTACCTTGTCGTGGTGGGGAGGCTTCAGTGCCTCAAGGACCCTGTAGGCTTTACCGGCGGGGGCTTTTAAAGCCCCTGGCAGGTTCAACCATGCCGGGCAGGTTACAGGTGAGAGGTCAGACAAAAGGCAGTACCTGGCCCTCCAGGTTGGGGGTTAGGCTCAGGGTTGACAGCCCTGTAGAAGCCCAGAGCCCAGTCCTGTAGAAAACTTTTGTCACAGAAACAGCAGCTGCCCTACATGCCGAGACTAGCATTAAGGGCAGTATAGTAAGTAATTAAGTGGTTGAAGTAAACAAATGTGTCATATACAGTATCCTAGTTTAAACCAGGTACTTACATTACTGCTGTATCCCAAGTCTGGAAAGCAGCGCTACCACTCCCTGCTTCACACAGGTAAGAGCACTCTGAGTCTGAGTTGAGGAAAGGGGGGAGAGATGGGGTGGATCAAAGCATTTTTGAGATAAGGTGGTGGTGGTGGTGGTGGGGGGGTGTATTTTTGTTGTTAAAATATTACGTTTCAACCATGTACTGTATAAGGTTTTGACATTTTTCTAGCATGTTAAGAATGTACACAAAATAAACAAGAAACAAACAAACAAAAAAATCAGCAACCTTAAAATATTTTAGGGGTGCTGGGAATCAATTTAGGGGTGCTTCAGCACCCCCAAAAATGGTCTAAAAACGCCCATGCCATATCTTATCATCTTCACGTGCTGCATCAGCTGATAGTTTACATTACAGCTCTGTTAGCTTAGCTTTGTTTTAAGACAGAAAATAACCACCGTAAAAGTACAAATCAGCTCCGATTTCTGGACAGTTTGTGTCATCAATAGCTGCACTAATGATATGTTTGGAATCATCCAAACAAGGCCAGAACTATCATAGTTTAGTCTGAACTGTGGATCAGCAAACAGCAAACATAACAAAGATAATAACATCTCATAATAACTTTATATGTTCATAAGTCTTACAATCAAACTCACCTGTTTAGAAGAAATCTTCAAATTCAGCTGTGTTCAGTGATGAAAACAACAGCAGTGACTCTAGTTTTATCACTTTGTTACTTTCTTTCATTTTATAAGTTGTTTCTTTGTGGTTCTTATCCAATCTCACTTCTTGATGCTTTGGTGAAAGAGCTGTAGCATTAGCTTTCCTCACCATGAAGACTGGCAGATTGACTCTCTCTCTCTCTCTCTCTCTCCCTCTAGTGGTCACAAAAATCATTTGGCCCTTTAGTGTGGACATTCTCAGTGTACAACTCTACAATCCAATCTATTGGCGTCTTTGGCAGAACGTCAGAGCTCTTTATTCTGAACACTATATTAATGATTTTAGGTTATTACCTCCACCAAGGAGGCTATGTTTTTGTTGGCGTTAGTTTGTCTGTCTGTCTGTCCATGTGCAAGATAACTCAAAATGTTACGGATTTGGACGGATTTGGATGAAAATTTCAGGAAATGTTGATACTGGCACAAGGAACAAATGATTAAATTTTGGTGGTGGTGGTGGTGGTGGTGGTGGGGGGGGGGGCGGCGGGGGGGCTTGGGGCCACTGATCTGCCTTGGCGGAGGTCTGCGCTCTCCGAGTGCTTTTCTAGTTTTTTAATTGATTTTTAAAATTTGCCAATTATAAATACAATAAATAGCCTCTTTAATGGAAAGACAATGAATCATTTCACTGATGAGAGTAAGAACACTTTAAAATCTTTATAAAATCAGAAGAGGTGTATTTCATACTGATAATAATACTTCATACTTTAATTTATTTCTATTTTTACCATGTGCTTATAATGTCTTGGCAGAAGATTCTAAATAAGTTGCAAACGTCGCATCAGTGATCAAAATTTAACACAATCACTAAACTGTGGCTTATCCTTTAAATGTGTGGCTGTATGCATTAAGTTCAATGTGTTTTTTTTTCCCATAGGCCTCAGAAGGTTCTCAAAGGAAGCAGAGTGCCTATGCCCCGCCCACCATGAAAGGTAAACATCGGGCAGTTTTAAGCCTCGTGTCTCATTACAGCAAAAAATGTGCACAATGTCCTAACAGTGAAAAGATGCTCTGTGCAAGGATAGGGTTAGAAACGAATGTCCCCTGTAGGGAAATGAATATGTGGAGGATTTAAATCTGGAATTGCTCTGCAATTTGTGTTAACACTTAAGCCTTTGTTAGAATTAATCACTTTAAATTTAACTTAAACTGGAAAACTGGTGGTAAGGGAAATACAATGAGGAGAGCTAATACACATCACCAAACAGTAAATAACACCAATAACAACAATTTAAGTAGCTAAAGAAGACATGAAGCAGCTCAGAGGAGTGTTCATGTCGAGTGCTTTGAGTGCCACTGACTAGTTTGATTTGATTTCATTGGCGTCTGCCGAAACTCAATACTTGACTTTAATGCAGACATGAACAGAATATTTTGTTCCTCAGGAATTAGTCAGCTTCAAAGTCATTTCAGAGCATGACCAGACCAACATAGTCTGTTCAGAAATATTTAGAGAGCTATATGTTAAAGAATCTATGTTAAATTTATGGAGAGGTTCATAGTTCAAGAGTTGCTCCTATGACAAAATTCTATGAAAATTCTTAGATTTCTGCAAATTTCCCCATTTTCCCAAGCTGAGACAAGATCCTGGAAAAGGCAGTTATTATTCACCAAGCATCTTAACCACTGAAGCTCTTAAGGTGAAAAATCCTTCAGGCTTTCGAGTTCATTTAACAGAAGAGAAAGACAAAAAGACAGAAGGAATATTCTTCAGCGAATGACAGTGGGTTAATGAAATGCCATAGATTAAATTGTGCAGTGATAATCTGTTTTATTTCATTATTTGCTCACATTTCACTCCAGCACAATCATCCATAACATGCCAGCAATGAAAATGATCACATGTAGAAAAATGCAAAAGCAAAGATGAGGTGTGTGTGTGTATCACATGAGGAGAGCAAACACACAACTACAGCAGTTGTACAGTTTTATAATGTGATGCTTTTCATATAATTTCTCACAACTTCACAGGTTTGTATTATTAATTTCATTCATATCAAAGAGATCAAGTACTAAAGTTACCAACATGGTATAAAAGTAGAAGCAAATAAATCTAGATAACTACAGAATATACTGTAAGACCAGCTGAAGAAACAGAGGGGAAACTACTTAAGATAACATATTAAACTGAATAGACTCATTTTAATCTGGAAATTAGCTTTTTAAAAGTAGAGGATATCTAGTTATATGTAAAATTGAATTAGTACCCAGACTTCATTATTTTTTTTGGACACTTTTAGTTTTACAAAACAAGAACATGAACGTGAGGTCTAGGGATGACATTTACAACATATACATGCGTATAACATCAGTCATTTTTTTTAAAATTAGTACTGTCACCATTTGTAAAGTCTGTCCATTTCCTCCCACGCCTTTCTCCCAGCTCCTCCTGGAGCTGCAGGGTGAAAGTCATGCTTTCCATCAGTCTAATGTTTTCTACAATAGAAATAAAAAGGCCCATTGTGGGTGTCTCCTTCTGTAGCCAACATTTTGCTATGGCTTTTTTGGCTGATGTCAACAGTATCTTGAGGAGGTAAAACATCACCTGAGTCCAGTTCATCTGGGAAGTAACCAAGATACAATACTGTAAAAGAGCAGCTGATGTTAAAGCCCAGTGTTTTTGTTATTACTTTGGTTACCACTAACCAGAAGGTTTGAATGAGTGGGCACAACCAAAAAATCTGCTCATGATCTGCTGTAGCCTCTCCACACTCTCCGCACTGAATTTTGACTTTTGTTTGTTTGTTTACAGGGTGGGGAAGCAAAATTTACAAGATTTTGAGGCAGGGATTGAAAGACAGTGTATGACCAATTAGTTTATTGAAAGTCATGAGAATTTATTAGCCATAAGAAAATTTACACAATAGAAAATGTTTTTTATTCTATGTGTCCTCCTTCTTTCTCAATAACTGCCTTCACACGCTTCCTGAAACTTGTGCAAGTGTTCCTCAAATATTCAGGTGACAACTTCTCCCATTCTTCTTTAATAGTATCTTTAAGAAAGTCGACATTGCTGTGTGATGTTCTATTGGTAGCATGTTCTAAAACGCCCCAAATAGCATAATCCAGAGGGTTTAGATTTGGGCTAGAAGGCGGCCATAAACATGATTCCCAAAAATTGCTAAAGTTGGATTTGTTGCTGTTGTCAACAAGTGTTTTGGTGTTCTTGTGTAAGATTTTAACTTCAAATCATATTTTACTGCATTTCTAACGGTCTTGTTGTCTACCTCAAGTTCAATTGCCATTCTTCTCATGGATTTGGTTGGATCCTTTAGGATTTTGGATTTGAGAGCTTTAATAAAAGCTTTGGTACGTTTTTTGTTGCTTCCTCCACTTCCAGACTTTCTCGTAATAGTTTTGCTCATAGTCATTCTCTTCTTTACATTATAAACAGTCTTTATGGACACTCCAACTATTTTTGAAATCTCCTTTGGTGTGACGAGTGCATTCAGCAAATCACACACTCTTTGACGTTTGCTTTCCTGATTACTCATATGGGCAAAAGTTTGAAAAGGTATGGATAATAGTGTTAGGTATGATTATGACATCAATATATGTTTGGTTTCAAAACAACTGACATAGTGCCTGCTGAGAAAAAACGACTAAATGTTCATTGTAAATTTTGCTTCCCCACCCTGTATATATACATATATAAATATACAAACAGATTAGGTTTTTCCAACCAAAGTCATGCCATGTATTAAAGTTTGTTGATGAAAAATGTGCTCCCCATGCCTTTGTCTACATGTCCTCTGTGACTACAATTTAGACTTTAGACTAGCAGATTTGTGTTTCTTTAAGCTATTCTCTGAATATTTTAATAAAACAAATGCAAAATTATGCCCAAAAAAGAAAAGAAAAAATCTAGTTTTTTGGACAATAACTAAAAAAAAAACGCATCGCATTAAAGTCAACCTAACTGAGGGAACACTCTGAATTAACTAGTGTTTTTTCATCTTTTACGTTTCAGGTCCTCCTTTCTCTTCAGAAAGATTAAATAGAGAGCAAAATTCATAGAGAAACTGTAAAGTAGTACTGGGTCTTTATGAGTTAGATATTACAGACATAACCTTAAAGTGTGAATAGATACATATTTGCATTTGCTGTATGTTTTTAGACTCTGTAATTGGGTATGACCATCTACATATATATCTATTGTCTCTAATTTCACACATTTGGCTAGTTTGGTTCAGCTGTGTACACATCTGTCTACCTCCTCAGTTTCACATTATCTTTCTGTTTTCTTTAAGAGCCAAAGCTGTGTGTTTTCTTTGACTGCATGCTGTTTGTCTTCTTTTGTCATTTCTGGCTCCATCCCCTCTTCTGTTTTCTTGGTTGTCATTGCTCAGATATGGCAGAGGTGATAAGAGAAGAATATAGTTGTGGTGGTATTTTCTCAAAGTTTGGCTGAGACCTCCTGACTTCTTCCAGTTTGGCAGAACCATTAATGAATAAAATATCATCATTTCAGGAGCTTAGAGGCTCCTGAACTGATCAGTAGCATGAATAAAATAATTTAAAAAAGCAAAACAAAGCATGTTATTTTATCTCTGAGTAGCATCATTGGTAACTCACAGATTAAAATTTTAGTTCAGACGCACTGTATGTTTTGACGATCTATCGAAAGAGTATCTGACTGCTGGCTGACGTCCCTTGAATATTTTGTTGTTGTCATTTTGTGCTGAATAATTTATAAAACTACAGCAGGGCTACAACATAGAGATGAGCCCTTAATGGCAGTGCTGACACTGGATTTCTGTTTAGTGCAACAATTAAAAAGGCTGAATATGAAAGTACCTCATGTCTGGTGCAGCAAAAATGTAAAGTTTTTATGTGAGTGACTGACTTTGCTCTAAAGCATTTAGGAATAAACCAACGACATCTGTGAGGCTCTGCAGGACTCTATCAGTGTGTGCAGCCATGACTTGGTTCCAGGAAGTGGAGACAGTAAAAGCTTTTCTTTATTGATTCAGTCAGAGAGTGTGTGTTGATGTTTGTGTGTTTTTACAGGCTGATTCCCTAATAGCCTTGGGTGTATATACTCATGTAACTGCTTATGATTATATAACACAATAAATACAAAAAGTATTTATTTGAATATGCTTCACCCTAAAACTGTGAATTTTCAGTATTTTATGACTTTAAATAAATAAATAAATGAATGAATAAACACTTCCTTAAACTCTTATGTGTAAAAGCCGCCACACTAAGATACATTAATGTAAACTGCAGTACTAAAAATTGACTAACAATCAAATAATACTTAACTGATGTGTCTAGCAATAATTTGCTAAAGGTGTTCATCTTAACTGAGGCATTATTTTTTGAGTTGCTTTATAGTTTATAAAGATGCTATTATTCAACACAATATACCTTCAATGAAATGGCTCAGTAGTGAAATTCATACTTTCATTATGCATTTACTAATACAAGCTAGTGCCTAAATTTATATGTGTAACCTTAACAAATCTCAAAACCTGATAATAGTAACTTCATTCTTATTATTTTGTTATAGAGATATAAAGCTTTAAATTAATTTCTTTTTATTGCATTATTGCTCATTCTAAGAGTTAAAATGCAGTTGGACAAAAAATGTAGGCATTATGTGATACAAGATGCCAGGG
Source organism: Sphaeramia orbicularis (assembly GCF_902148855.1). NCBI lineage: Eukaryota > Metazoa > Chordata > Actinopteri > Kurtiformes > Apogonidae > Sphaeramia > Sphaeramia orbicularis. The sequence goes on along the minus strand of NC_043971.1, from coordinate 45,785,560 downwards.
AAAGCTGCTGAGCAGTTTTTGGTTCTTCAGTGAGAATTTGTTTCATCTAGTTGTCATTCAGATCTAGCTGCCAATAAAGTTGGAATAAAATATATATATATATATTTTTACACCTCTTCTCAAGAAATGATTGTAACAATATAATTAATTCTTGAGATATAAATTGTAATTGGAACTCAGTATGTAATCATTGCACCTGATCAAAGGTCATTACTGATGTGTATAATTAGGTAAAAAAAAAAAAGAAAGAAAGAAAGAAAGAAAGAGAAAGAAAGAAAGAAAGAAAGAAAGAAAGAAAGAAGGAAAGGAAGAAAGAAAGAAAGAAAGAAAGAAGAGGATTACACCTGACAACAAAAATATTACAACTCTGTGGGCAACAGAATAATCAACTGTCACTCAGTTTCTTTTCTTTTATTACCCCGATTCCTGAAGGGGAGGCAAGGGGTATTGTTTTTGGTTCGGTTTGTTTGTTTGTTTCTTTGTTTGTTAACACTTGTTAACACAGCAAAACTATTGGTTGTATTCATACCAAATTGGGATTATAGATTGCCAGTGACCTAGAATAGATCTGATGACAGTTTGGGAACAGTAGGTCAAAGTTCAAAAATTTTTTTATGAATTTTTAAAATCTGTTTTCCCCTTTTACTTATAATGGGCAAATTTTCAAATGTCTGTAGCAGCAAAACTATTGTTTGAATTCATACCAAACTGGGTTTATAGATTGCCAGTGACCCAGAACAGACGTAGTTACATTTTGTGAAAAGTAGATCAAAGTTAAAATTTTTATGAATTTTCAAAATCGTTTTTCTCCTTCCATTTACTTATAATGGGCAAAATTTCAAATGTCTATGAAAACATCAATTTTGTTTCAATTTACTTCAAACTTGGCACATATATAGACGCAATCGATATTCTGACATCACTACACACATAGACATGATGACATCAGCTGGATTGATGCCAAAACAAGCAACAATATATGCAAGGGGTGGGGTTTGTTGTGCCTGGCACCACTTGTTTGGTCTTGTTTTTTTTTCAAAATTGTATTATTTGTGATATGTCTGTAGTGCAGCTTTCTCTCCACTAGAGGTGCTCTTCTCTCTTCAGAGTTACAGCTCGGGGTGGAGCAGCACCTTCTAGGGGCAGGGCTCTGTGAGACAGACAGCCAGTTGAGTCCAGTCACAGCACAGCTCTATGCTGCCTCCCTGTGGGCTAATCACAATGGGCCAGAGGAGACCAATGGGAATGAGGCGGGTCTGCTGTTAGCCAATCAAGAGAGAGGACTGGCTGAGAGCAACAGTTCAGGGGGTAAATGTTACATCTAAGTTGCAGTTTAATTACAATACCATATTTCCTCAAATGATGTCTGGGACTTTTTTTGTCCTCAAGTGTAGAACATATCAGGTTCTGACTGGAAGCAGGCTTGTATTGGAGTTAGACACATATTTTAGCATAAGTCTAATTTGTTCTGCTGTGCGCTACCGTTTGCCACTGTTGTTTGCCACTGCTAGTGCTGTTAAAACCTGTAGCCCCTTTTACACAGCACTTCTGTTTCAGGAATATTTCGCCTTTATTCCAGAGCGATGTCTGTGTAAATGAAATGGTGGGATCATCTGGTCCCACCTTTATCACGGCTCTGTAACTCCTCTGGAGGTAGTAACAGAGCCGTGATGAAGGTGGAATCATGATTCCGGAATGCTATGTAAAAGGAACACCTCTTGTTGTGACATTTTGATGACGGTGACCCCGGCACTGGAGAGACAGTGGACGCATATGAAGATGCTGGCATGGATTTGTGCCACTGGTGCCACCGCGGTTGGCCCTTTCGTCAACGGTCGTTATGTTCCAGGTCTCATCTACGCATGCACATTACGTATCTGTCAGACTCGCTTATCTACGCATGCGCATTGCATGCGTACCTGTCAGAATGATGCTTGCGCATTCCATGCGTACCTGTCAGAATAGCGTACGTATGCGTATCCTTTTTTCTGTCACCGGTGGGCTAGCATCAGCAAAATGTTATCCTTGGAAGAATTAATGAAATTGGCACTGAGAAGAATGAAGAATGGAGAATGAAGAATACAGGAAAGTTGACAAGAATGGAGATTTACATAAATCCGTGGTTGAACATTTGCCGGAGGATTCTACCTACGAGAATCTAAACGTGTTCAGGACGGAATCCACTATGAAGCTAACCGCAACAACACGAGACATTTCCAGGACGAGCCTGGATATATGGCTCATTGAATTTCAAACAATTAACAATATGACCCTTTGTTTGGTTAATCGAAAGAAAGAAACAAGGGGCTACATTCTCCAAAACTACTACAGGTAGGTATATTCTTTGTCACATCTTCTCACCTGTCTGTTGAATTATGAATCTGTTATTCATGACAATTTATCAAAACTTATTGTCCTGTTCGAGTTTTTATAAGCTTTAAATTTAAATTCCTAGTATTATTATCATACATATAAAATATTCACTTTTTTTACTTTCATATTCAGAGTTGATAAGAAAATCACAATAGTTATAAACACACAAAAAAAATGTATTTTCCATGTGATTTCCCTTTATGGTATTTCTATTGTATTCCATTTACTTACACTTTAATTCATAGGGTCCTATGTCAGAGAATGTGCTGGTTTGTGGAAAAATGAAAATATCTAAATAAAAAGTTTTAAAAAATAAATAAATAAATTAAGTCAAATACCTTACTCAACATCATTATTATCGCAGAATAAAATTATTTAACAATAAGGACCTACCACAACCCTAGTGAAGATAAAGTGGGTTCAGATGATGAATGAATGAATGAATAAGGGTCCTAGAAAATGTTTGCATATTTTATGCAATTTTTATGTTTTTCTAACAGATGTCAACACAATACACGAAACTGGAGCCCAAGCAAGGACCCTCAAAAAACCCATGCATATTAAACATTTTGCAATACTTGTTAATCGATGCTAAATGACCTGCTTCATCAGTCCTGTGCTGCAGAGTTACAGATGCTGATTGAATTGGGAAAGCCCAGGAAATTCCCTGATTGACATCTACTCCCCCTTGGCTTGACTTGCACTGATTGCTTATATGACAGGCTATATGATCGCTGGGTTCAAAATATTTCAATTGATAAAAGTTATAATATGAAAGAATACAATGAATGTTCACTTACCGCTACTGTTTTCATGAATATATTCCATCCTGTTTGTTTTTTCTGCTTCGTATTAGCCGCCATTCTGACAGGTACGCATGCAATGCAGATGCATAGATAAGCGAGTCTGACAGATACGCAATGCGCATGCGTAGATGAGACCTGGAACAAATGGACCGTTGACAAAAGGGCCAACCACGGTGCCACGGCGGCTATGCCAGGGTACCGCGTCTACATGCCAGGATGCTGTGGTTTTGTGCCAGCTGGTTGCCGCCGCGGCTTCATGCCAGGGGTGCCATGGCTTTGTGCCATTTTCACCGAGGGTGGCTGCCGCAGAATCCATGCCAGTGCCTTCATATGCGTCTGCTGTCTCTGCCATGCCAGGGGGATTTAAAAAATGAGCGCGGGCCGTGTCAGAAAAGATGTTGAACTGGGGATATGCTGAGATTTGCAAGCTGTTGTCACTTTGGGCAGAGGACTCTATCCATACCAGCATTTTGTGGAACGATGAAAGACTCTGGAGACTCATGCTCAAGGTATTTCCAGCGCGCAAGTGATGCATCGGACTATACACTGTGCTGCATCACCACACTTTTGATTCCGGAACACAGGTCCGCTGTGTAAAAGTCCAGCCTGTCTCACCTCTGTTACTCCTTTGGCTTGGCTGTAGAAATTGGCCAGTGGTGGAAAAAAGGTGGGATCACCATCTCTCCTTTTTTCCGGGATCTCTGTGTAAAAGTGGCTCATGACTGTACATAAAGATGGACCAGTGGTGACATTACCTCTCCATGTAAAAACAAAACAAAAAAAAAAGAGTCAGAGTCTGGAGAGTCAAGGCCAGACACACATCTGATGAATTCAAGACTTGTCATTACATTCATCAATCACCCTTTTTTTTTTTTTTTAAACACCAAATAACTGATTAAAATACACTGATCAGAAAGATGGTTGCACCTGATGAAACCTACCTAAAAGAAATCTGAAATTGTCTGCATGTGTTTTTTTTTTTGTTTGTTTTGTTGTTTGGATGTGATTTTCTCATGGCCATGTCTATCTCTGTACATGGTTTAGAGTTAATGCTTCCTGTTATGTATCAATCATGACTTCTGACATTAATTGACTTGCAGTCTTTATTTGAGGAAATATGGTAAATCCTGCTTGCTTGTGATGTGTTATCTTTAATATATAGGAATAGTAAAATTAAATCTTACAGTCACTGCTTCTTCAGTCTCAGTAAAAGTGTCCACCCCAGTGGGAAGATCATGCCAACAATCTTCAAAACAGAAAATAAAACTAAAACTCATACATAAACAGTATATATGAAAAAGCAGCTTGTCTTCATCTTATTAGTAAAAGATGACTAAGGCAGTGCTTTTGTTTGGTCCCACTATACAGGACCGTTACAACCAAGGATTGTTACAGCCCAACAACAAAGGACTGAAAATAGTTGAATTAGACTGACTGACTGATTGATTGATTGATTGACTGATTGATTGATTGTTGATTGATTGATTGATTAAGTTCAGCTTTCATTCATTCCTGTGAACCTCCACACTGGGTATTATTAGACACCCAGCTTATAACTGACTCCCAGTTTTTTAATAATAACTGTAATTGTCCTGTAATCTCCTCTAGTCTGAGGGCCATTACAACCAATCGATAGTGTAATTATTACAGTTATTTCATTTTCTCTTCATCAAAGAGGAGGGAAATAGGGTAAATGTTAATATTTGTGTATTTTTTGTGGAAAAAGTATGACATTAAGGCCTAAAAATGTATTAATTAAATAAGACAAACCTAAAAACACATCAGTAAATTAAAACACAACAAGAACAAAATCTGCAAATACAGATACTGTCCACATTACGAATGATTTATTACACATACTCATATTAACCCTTTCATGTATGAATTATGAGAACCTTAATCAAGATTTTTTTTTTCTGAGTGTTTTCGTTCCTCTTTATGTGTGAAAAAACACAATGTGACTGAAAATTTTCCTATGAACCTATTTTTCATGGAGTTGCAAAAATGTCCATCCAGCTGGGCACCATGCATTTAATTTTTGAAGCAAAGAAACATTTTTATTTTATTTTATTTTTCCTTTAACGTGTATTTACTGGTATATTGGGTGAAAACTATGAAATAAAAACATTTTTAATGCTCCTAATAGGATGTTTTCTCACATTTTAACATACTATAATACTAGTCACTACTGTCTTCATGGAGATAATAGGCAAAAAAACCCTTTGTGTTTAAAAAAAAAACCCTGTTAACTACAGCCTAATAACAATAACAATTAATTGATTTACACTCAAACATGTTAGTGCAGATCAGGTTTATCAAGAACAGCAAAGTTACAATAATTGTATGAATGTCACTGTATGGGGATGATACATAAGTGTCCACTGTGTTGGCTGATATGGGACTAAAGCAACAAAACCCATGAATATACAAGAGAACAGCTGGAGAAGAACTGTCCACTGGAGTGACCACTGTGCATGAAAGGGTTAACAGTGTGTGTATTGTGTGTTACTGTCTTGATGAAAAACTACTAACAATACTAACTCCCTCTCTCTTTTTTCTTCTCTCCTCTTTGGATTTTGTTTACACTTTAACTCCACTTCTATGTTTCCTGTTTTCCTCCTCCACCCTCCCCCTCTTGTCTGCCCATCTTTCTCAGACTTGTCATATGACCACAAAAAGGAAGCATCCAGCCCTGACTCTGTTTCCCGATAGCCATCTTTGGTCGTGTTTAACTCTTTGTTCCCCAACATCTAAACAACTTTTTGGTCCTCTTTCTCACTTTTTCTTCTTCTTCTTCTTCTTCTTCTTCTTCCTCTTCTTCTTCTTCTCATCACACTGCTTTAACTTGTCCTTTAATATACTAACAAATACTGTAGGATTTCAATTTACCTGCTTCTTTCATGCTCTGACACATACACATAGGGATTTTGGTTCAATACACTAAGTAGATTATAATTAAAACACTGAAGGTCATGTTGGTACAAGGTGTTGCCTCTGCAGAAATGGCTGTGAATAAAGATGTATTATATTCAAACATTTACTGAATGTCTGACTGTTGTTTATTGTCCTAGTCTGTGTCAGGTTAACTATGCAGACTGTTTCTAATATTTCAGTCTTTTGTGCATATTAAGAGATTTGTGCATATGGGAAACTGCAGAGAACAAACCCCCTCAAATTATCATGTCTTTAATGAGCAGAGACGCACACTTACAGAGCAACTTTCATGTCTTGTCCTTTTTTGTTTCTGTTCGTTTTATTGTCTAAAGTATAATTATTGATGTCTGTCAAAAGCTATTAATGGGACTCCAGGAGGTCAGAAACATGTTGCATGGGTTAGGGTTAGGCCTTGAATCTTAGGCCCTGTCCACAAACAGATGAAAACAATCCATTCATTTTTCATTTTAAAAATGTTTTCAATAAACACAGCATTGTCACAAGAAATGTGTGTCCACACAAACCACTGAAAATGCTGTAATACATAAGCCAGGCCTGTATGGAAGGAGTGCTGTAACACTGACTGAATTAAAAAACGGAGAAGACTTGAAGCATGAAGATAAAGCTTGTCCAATATACACAAACACAATGGGAAAAGAAATGTCATTGTAGCTGTTGTTGGGTTACATTCAGATTCAGATTTCTTTATTGTCATTTAAACAAAATGAAGTTACGTTGCATTGGCCACAATAAAAACACATAGATGAAACACTAGTAACCAGAGAAAATAATTTGTAGAAAAAAATATTGAAATATTCATAAGTAAATATTGCACATAATAAGATCTGTGATAAAAATTATACTAAGTTCAGTCTTGAATTTTATGTTGCTGTATTGCAATGAGTATGGTACAAATATTGTACAGTCTAGTTTAAAGTCCATATTGCACAATGTTGCTAGGATCCACTCAGCATGTTATTCAGTTATTCACTCAGCAATATTTTAAATTATATATTGTGTTATATGGTGTTTGATTTCTGATGTTTGTTCAGCAGCCTGATGGCAGTTAAAGCAATGGTATCATTGTCTCAGAAAAGATGTGTATGGCTTGTAAACATGAAAATGCAAGGGTCGCAATTTGAAATTTGTTAACTCTGGGATCCGGTTACAAAAATGAGCACACCGAAGCTCCCAAAATGCTGGTTCTTTGTGGACGAATCACCCTTACAATAAAAAAGCTTCTGTGGATATGCCTAAACCTGTCTCTGTGTTGACAGCCCCTTAAAATAAAATAATGTTGTTTGAGTGTCATTGAAACAGAAATGTTAAAACTGATGTTGTGTTTGTTTCTCATCTGCTGAGGCATCAAACATCGGATGAAATATTAAGTGCATCTCCAAACTAAATAAAAAGCTGTGTGCATTTACAGACAGTACAGCAGCGCTAATATAAACATCACATCAGTAATTTGCAAGTAGCTGCAAGTCTGAGATAAGCCACAGACACACCTAATCCTGTCCTAATGCCTTACTGAAGATCTCAGCCTTGGCGTCAAAAACCATTAATATAATGCGATTCAAGCCTCAAAAATTCAGATTTGAAGAAAAAGAGTTAGTGAGTTAAGCTAGAGCTTGTTTTCAATTTATTTCACTTTATGCATGTTCATTACACTATACATATATGCAAGTACTAATTTCCACCAGTATTTTGTGAATTACAGTTCTTGTAAGCTTTTTCAAAGATAGACCAATTTTCACCCAATGTAGGAGTATTCTGTTATTCAATTCCATTCAGATGAAACAGGTGCACCATGATTCTATTTGCTTGTTAATGGTTTTCACATTAGCCCTGTATTTCTACGCTGGGGCAGAACCGTTGGAAGAATTTGAGGATCTGCTCGTTTTTTTGTTTTTTTCATCTTTATGGAATAAAAACACTTAATTGCAATGGCATTAACAATATAATAAGAATAACATAATGACAGCACGTGAGGGTTACTCCTTATACTGAAAAACACAACAAATGAGACATGTAAGCCAAACACGAAGCAGAGCACTGGGGGAACCAATAAGAGATTAAAACATTAATTGAACAAGATTAAAGAAAAAATTGTTTTTTTTTGAAAGAAAATTGTGGTATGTTTTGTGTGACATTTAGGCAGCAAGAAATAGCATTATATGCTTACCTTTGTCACATCTGTGTGACCCCGCTTTTTAGAGATCATTATGTATTAACAGCTAAATTTTATGTGTTTATCAAAGTGGGTGTGGGTGTGGTTGTGTTATCACATGGGGCTGAAAGTTAAAAATATTGATACATGGTATGTACAAGACACAAGAAAATACATGGAGATAGAATTTCAGACGTCTGATGGTACAGTTCCAAAATCTAAGCTAATCTTTATGAAGAATCTTTGTCAGTATATTATACATGTGAACATCTCTACCTTCAACCCATCATTACCTGAACATGTAGAAACCCAACACACACTGCAGACTAGGAGCGGTGGGCTGAACAAATGGTTTAAGTGCCTTGCTTAAGGGCAAATCAGTCAACAATGTTTCCACCAATGCTCTGAACTGATCTGGTCACAAGCTGCTTTTCCAATTTTCTAGGTCACGTCTGCCCCACCATAACCCATCTATTACGTAATATTACTTACAATATTATCTTGTGTATTTTCCCTGATGATGTTTTTAATTTTTCTCTACTCAAGATCAATTTCACTTTTGTAATCTTCTTTAAAGTCTTGTGGGGATTTCTGGTTTCTGTTGCTGCAGTGTTTAACATGCAGTAGGAAACAAAAAGATTTCTTATTACGGTTTTGCTGACAATAATTAATATTGGGTTACTAATGTGGCATTTAAATTTTCCAGCTTTGTTTTTTCATTTGAAAAAGATGTAAATGCATAACACAACACCATACTTAATCAAATATATTTAAATTCTCTTTATAGTTACACGTAAGGTTTCTGTTGTGACTAACTGCTATTACTACTGTCTTCTAAACTTGTACATCTATTCAGTTTTTTGTTTTGTTGTGTTTTTTTTCTTATACTGGCTGTGATGTTATCAAACAGAAAATACAATACGATATTTACAGAAAATCAACAGAAATGCAAACAATTTGTTTCTAAACATGCTAGACTGACATAGGCCTACACTACGTGCAAAAGTACTGGAGCTGACAGGGGGCTGTGGGGGCTACAAAATGATAACGACAAACATAGGTAATTTGCATAGTTAGACTTGCAATAATGAATATTATTGCAATAACTTTTTTGGGGTTAATTTTGTTTGTATTATCATCTACACCTACAAAACACTACGTAGTTAATTTTTACTTTGTACTTTTTCCAATGATACTGATTTGATATTTATTGTGCCTATTACTGACCACTGACATGGACATTTTTATCATGATCAACAGGATGGGAAGTCCTATAAGCTGCAGGGATCCAAATAATTTCATCCATGGAGCGACAGATGTTAATTTAAAAGTTAAATCTTTAGTATTAATGTACACCAATCAGCCATAACATTCTGATCACTGACAGGTAATGTGGTATTAATTTTGATTATCACATTACAGTGTAACCTGTCAGTGGGTGGGATATATGAGCCAATAAGTGAACATTAAATTCGCAAAGTTGATATGCTAGAAATGGAAAAATTGGCAAGAGTAGGGAACTGAGCAACTTTGACAAGGGAGAAATTATGATGGTCAAATAACAGGGTCAGACCATCCTCAGATCCTGTTGGTACTTAGTGCCAAAAGTGGTTTAAGAACAACAACCGGATCTCAATCAATCAAGCATCTATGGGAGCATAACATTATTACCACCTGTCTGGTATTGTGTAGGCTCCTCTTTTTCCACAAAAACAGCACTGACCGTAGGATTAGACTCCACTAGACCTCTGAAGGTGTGCTGTGGTATCTGGAACAAGCCGTTAGCAGCAGATCCCTGAAGCCCTGAAAGTGGAGAGGTGGTATCCAACATCTCCCACAGATGCTCAATTGTCCTGAGATTGGGATGTCCTTCCTTAGTCTATTTTTGGTTGGTACTAACCACTGCAGACCAGGAACACTCAACAAGACCTGCAGTTGTGGAGATGCACTGACCCAGTCATCACCTGTTACAATATGGACCTGGTCAAAGTCACTCAGTTCCTTATGTTATTCATTCTGTTGCCTCAAAACAGCTTCAAGGGCTAAATGTTAACTTATTGCCTAATATACACAACCAAGTGAAAGGTGCCATTGTAAGGAAATAATCTATATTATTTCAACTTCTCCTGTCAGTGGGTAGATGTTATAGCTGATTGGCACATGCTTCTAATTTTGGTGTTTTGGTATTTTCAGATTGGCCTTGTGAAAATCCCTCTACATCACTGACCCATTATACACTGTGGCTCAAGAAAATCTCCTTGTAAACTGCAGTCCACTGATCTTTGATGTGTTATGTAGAAAAAAATGAAAAATTCAACAGGTAGTGAGGAACCTGTTTTACTCTCAGCACTGTGCAAAATGACCAAAAATGTCTTTGTTATTGAATGTAATGTATTATTTTCACTGAATTTTAGGTTTTCTTTCACAATCATTACCTCTGCCAAGAAAGGGCAGCGGTTATGTTTTCATCTGGGTTTGTTTGTCTGTTTGTTTGTTTGTTGGAGGTCTGCGCTCTCCGAGTTCTTTTCTATTTTTTATGTGATCAAGGTGGCAATCATAGAATAGAAAAGGAGATGACATTTAACTGTAGGATCAGCAGAAGTGACCATAAATTCTATAGGCTTTAAAGTAAATCATATGCTGATGTCAAACAATAAAAGAAAAGTACACACAGCTTTTGAGAAGTGTTTGCCAAAGGAGGGAAAAGGATAGTTTATGATTTAATAAAGATAAATACACAGGGTGAATTGTGTCATGTGTTTTACGGACACTGGGTTGGACCAGATGTACCCATGTTGCTATAATTCAAGCTGTGTGTGTTTGTGCAGGTAAGCTGGAAACTTCAGTACCTGAAGAGGATGAAGAAGCCAACTCTCAGGGGGATTGAACATGGGGAAAACATTACCAGTGGCCATATCATCTCTGATATTCTGGACAAACCATGGCAGACTCTGGCATCCATCTAAAGTCAAGCAGCTACACGACAGGACATTGATTCTCCACTCTCGGAGGAGTCTACTTCCGTACAGTTCATTATGAGACTGGGGTCAGCAGTAAACGTTTTAATGGGTTAATGTTGTGACATGTAGAACCAGATTCCTTGATTCAGTTGCCCATTCTCTGGAAACAGGAGTCACTTCAATTTAACATCCTCTTCTGTATTTCACTTTAGAATATTAATCGAATATGTTAAAAACATTTAGGGCTAATTTATGTTCTTGAAGTAATACTGTAATTTTATCAAAAGCACCATAAGCATCATGAACCTCCACAGTCAACATGTTGATATTTGGGGTAGAAAACATACGGAATAGCTTGTTAAATAGCTGTAAACTAACAAATGTCATCATATTTATTTTGTGGTTTCAACATTAACACGCAGATAAAAATGCAGGCTAATTGTAGTTAAGTTGGATCAACCAAGTGCATAATTGTACTGGCTTATTATTATGTTAAACTAATTATTAATAGCTATTAGTTCCTTGTTTCAATCTAATCAATTGCACCTTGTGAAAATTAAATAGAAGTAAAGCTAACATTAGTTAACCTCTTCATAGTATCTGTTAAAAAAACAAAACTAGGTAACTAATGGTACTTTTCCACTAGTGCTATCAGCTCAACTCACCTCAGCTTGGGATAGCTTTTTTTTGTTGCCATTTCCAATGTATGAGAGGACCACCAGGTACTATCACATGATACTTCTAGTATTATCTTTGCAGACAAGCCAAAGCAACACTTAATATGACATAATATACAGATGACAGATTGAGGGACACTCAGCCAACTTGGCAAGAAATCTTTGAAAACATCCAAGCACATTTTCAGCTAGGCTCTATCTGGATCAATGGCAAGTTTTTAAAATTATATTCTCACTTGAAAAAAAAACTTGTCCTCTGTCAAAAATTTAAGATACACTTTTAAGTTTCATCCTCCACCTCCATTCTTGCCTCATTCTACTAGACACAGTATTGAGTGGTATTAGTTTTGATGATTTCATTACAGTGGGACCAGTCAGTGGGTGGGATATATTAGTCAAAAAGTCAACATTTAGCCCTCAAAGTTGATGTGTTAGAAATAGCAAAATGGGCAAAGTCAGTCAGTTCTTACGTTATTCATTCAGTTGCTTCTAACACATCAGCCTCAAGGACTAAATGTTCACATTCTGCCTAATAATTCCAACCCAGTGAAAGGTCCCATTGTAAGGAAATAATCAACAGCATTACCACTTCTCCTGCCAGTGGGTAGATGTTACGGCTGATCAGTGTGACTGCAGTGTCAAATATGTTATGCTGGTGCCACATCTGAGCCTAGTTTTAAGTCAAGGTTGGTTATACTTGATACCTTTAGTGGAAAAGTGTCTTGACTTTCTTGCTACAATCAGCATTGTCATAAGTAAAACTGGTTTTGCAACAGAAGTCCGTCACTCAAGACTGATAATTTGTGAATTAGCATGAGGATTACCACAACTTTGTATCCCTCCCCAAACTCTCAAAATGTTAAAGCAACACCACAGAACTTTTGATCGTGGGGTCCCCCTAAAGTCAAGAAACGGTATTGTCTGTAACAACTGTCGTAAAATTTCTCGCGCATTTGTTGTCAAGCCATTGATGCCAGCAAACTTCCTGAGGCAAGACAGGACACATACTGAAAGAAATTTGTTAGGGACTTCCTCAGTGAGACATGATTAAAACCACCCAATATAAAGTTCAAAGCCTCCGGCAAGATAGTCTGCGATCTCTGTATAACATCAAATACAGAGGCAGAATTGGCATTTCCCTCTCCAAAGTGAAAGTGAAACTTAAGACGTGTCACTAGTTCCTCTACGTCTCCCGCTGTTGTGAAGCTCATTTACCTTTTCCCTACCTCCTGAAACTTTGCAGACTTTAATTTGAGGGGGCAGGACATTTGTTTTTTCCAGTTCTAGGGGGGGCAAACCCCCCTAGAACCGGCTCCGGAGGGAGCTGCCAGTTCAAGGGGGGCAACAACACCAACAAAAGTTCAACGTCGGGTGTTCAGATTTATTCTCTGATAATAACGGAGCTGCAGTATTGTTCATTAATATACACATAGCCCACCTCCCTGTGTTTTGATCATTGTTTCAGTATTGTGGTCCAGCTGGAAAGGGGTACTGAAGCCATCAATGGCGAGATCGGAGTTGTGGTCCTGTTCAGTGAGCCATGTCTCGGTGAAAGCCATGGCACAACAGTCCTTAAAATCCTTTTGGAAGCGAACATTCCCCTGGAACTTGTCTCCTTTATTTCTTAAAAATAAACATAAAAGCTCAAAAGTCGGGACGCCAAACTCCTAACTACCAGTCACTGCCTGCGCATGTACCTGTCAATTATGTTGACGTATGCTGTAAAGCAGTAACATTTTGTTGTTCTTTTTGTGTAGGGGTATGCACCCGAAGACAAAAGTTGCATAGTGCCAGTGCAGGCAAGACAGACACTCTGGAGGGATGACAAAAGTGTAATTAAACCTATTGCGAGTTGTTGTTCCACCAAAATGGCCTTGAAAATATAGTTTGAAGGCTGAAAATGTCTGTTGTGTTGCTTTAATTATGAGAAAAAGAATCATAGTGCAAAAAACTATGTATCAGTCATGTAATGAGTAGCCTATTTTTGTTAAGGTGGCAGTTTACAATTCACCAGCACTGTAGAGGTATTTCATTGTATATGTTTTGAAATGTGTCAAGGAGGTCAGTGTAAATACTACCATATGTGGTAGCAGTGCTAGTAGATCTTCAACCAGACATAAGTCTGTCTAATGCTTTGACTTGTTCTATTAGGAAAAGCTCATTTGTTGTTGATAATATTAATGAGGACTTAGTTCCATTAGACTTTTCCAGAGACATTGGACAAAAGAAAACCCTTTACAGACATACAACTGCCATTTTCTTCTGATGTCATGCTCACGGTAGGAAACTCAGTATGAACTTCACATCCTGAAAATGATATCAGAGGAAATGGAGCCATGTCAATGTGGTCTACCCAACTATTTTTAATATTATTTATACTTCAGTATTTCATACCTTCACAGGTCAAATGTCTATGCTAAAAAAAGGTCCATTGTCACTATAAATGGCTGCCATGTCAATATGGTCAATGTTACTGTTTGTTACACCTCTGCAAGTCACAGTCATTTTGATCCATTGTATAATGTCAGAGATATCTAACTATTTACCGTTAAAACAGTGGAATTTCCAAATGTTACTTTTTTCCCTTTTGGAGAGTTGTACTACTCTATCGAGATACTGCAACTATGCAAATTTTGACTGGTTTTTAAATAAACTGGATGTGGTCTGATTCTTTTTATATGCTTTTATGGGGGGGTTCTTCATAACAATAATATATATGCACTTCATGGGTTTTTCCAGTTGCATGCTGTTAGTGACTATTAGTGACAGCTCACAGCTTCCCTCTTGTGGATGAAGCTTTTAGCTACAGGGCTTTTTGTTTTAGTGCCCAACGCTGTAGATTATCAGATGAAAACTTCACTGTAAACTATTTCCAGAGTCGGGGCATGAGGGCTTTCATGGAGAGCTGTGCAGGTATTTCTGTTTTGTATTACTATACCTTCATTATCATGCTTTGGTCTGGTCAGGATGTTGCAATATAAGGTCAGACTGAATTATACCATATGAAAAATGGTGTTTTACAAGCAAAAAACCAAATGTACAAACTCATATTTTAAGGCAAAATTTCTGCTTTCAAATATGAAAAAATATACTTCTCATAGAATGGATTAGACTAGTAGATTCTGCTAGATATCGCCTCATTCTGCCCTTTCTACAGACAGCGTTGCTACATGTCATCACTTTAAATTTTAGGGGCTAGATTTACTAACACTTTGCACCAGGTCAAATCCTTGTTATCCATTAAAAAGTACTGTTGATATTCACTAAAGAGATGCAGCAGTAAATCTTTATATTTAGTCTTAAGACAGGCCCATAAATGTATTTGTTGTTCTTTTACTTTGGGGAAGAGAGAATTCAGAGGCACACAACATGATTTAAGTATTCAAATGTCAACTGACTGCTAGTTGCACCATTATTTAACACAAAAAAAATATTAACCCATTTGTGCCTAGTATGACTGTGGCATTTATATACAAAGGAGGGGCCGCTGAGAACAGAGAACCAGAGGCAGAAGTCAATTTAATGCACTCATATTAATTTATTTGGAAATGACAGAGGACGGCCAAATCAGAACACATAAATTACAAAATAATTTCCACCTGCATTATTCCTCATTCGAAATCATGATTGTTAAGTGTGCACTGATGCACAGTATGTATAATTTTACTGATTAGCAATAAATAATTGTCCAGGAGGGTCAACAATGCAGAGGCATATTCCTGCCATGTCAGAAAATAAAAATATGATCACCATCTTTTCACAATAAGAAAAGTTTCACATTATAAAACTTCACTGATCGTCAGTCATTCAGTGTATTCAGGTTCAGCTGACCTGATTTTATGGACACATAACATTACTGAACCTAGACCTGACCAACTGAAACAACCTAAGATTATAACACTGCCCCTACAAACTTGTACTGTAGGCACTAGGCATGCTGGGTCATCGCTTTATCCACCTCTCATTCTGGACTCATACACGTGTGTGTGTGTGTATAGTGTCATCTATATATATGTCAGTGTAGCTTAACTTACATCTTAGGTGGTGATTTCATTAAAGATGAGCTTGATTTACCATTTTTACCCAGCACCATATAAATGTTTCTTGCTAGTGTCAAACTTACTCTGTGAATCAAATCAAATGACTGTAGAAAGTTTCATTCTTATTATATAGAGCAAACACGGTGTGGTTGTTGCATGTACCAACAGGTTGGTCATGAAGGTGATTCTTTTACCCTGTACATGTGTTTCAGATTAGTGCTCTTTGGGGTACCTCTGGTGGCATTTGTTGGTGCGACTATTAGACCGAGATGAAAATTTCATCACTGCTGCAGATGTCATATTGTTGAAGTGTAACTAGATGAGCCATGGCTAGATATAGAGCAAGCACTGTGTAATGATCTAGTAATCTCTGACTTACCATTCATTAGTTCAACTATTAAGCATCATAAATGTTATAAAAGTGTGAACATCAGCTCCACTCTGACAGCCTGGTGGGAATTTCTTAAAATAAACAAATGTTCACTCATTCCATGTAAGCGGACACCCATCTGGAACAACCCTGACATCCTGCAAAATAAAAGAATGATAAACTTTACTCAATGGAAGAACAGAGGAATGACACATTTAGAAACGAGAAAAGCACTCGGAGAGCGCAGACATCCACCAAGACAGATCTGCCTCCCTCCGCCCCCGATCACCACCAAAATTTAATCATTTCTTCCTTGTGCCAGTATCAACATTTCCTGAAAATTTCATGAAAATCTGTCCATAACTTTTTGAGTTATCTTGCTAACAAACAAACACGCATGCAAACACACAAAGCAAAGCGATCACAATACCTCCTGGCGGAGGTAAATATAGTGGATGGAAACTATGTACCATTTGACATGCTCACTTCGCAACACGGGATTAGCAGCACCAAAGTTTTAGAATATCACTGGGTTCCCGGGGCGCTTGGCCGTGGCATCGCGGTGCACACTGGTCCACAGCGGGTGGCTGTCTGGGCCGGCCTGGCTGCCCGGTGTGCTGGGTGGGACCCCTGCCCGGGGGGACGGGTGGCTCCTGGCCTCGTGGGGCTTGGGGACTGGCTTCTTGCTTGCCCCTGGGTGGCCACCCCCCGGTGGGGGTGTGGCGGCTGGCATCCCTGGGGCCTGTGCTCTGCTGCTGTGGGGCCTCTGGCGGGGGCCTCCTTTGACCATCTTCGGGGTGGGCGCACTGTCACCTCTCAGGTGGGTGGGCTGGATCCCCCCTCTCTGTGGTGTCTGCTGGTTGGCCCCTGGTCCTTGGAGGGAGTGCGGTTGCATGTCTGTTCTGCACCTCAGTCTCTTTGCTTTACTCTGATGCAGTCACTCTGTCACAGCAGATTCATGTGAACAACTGATGTTGTATGGATTTGTTACTGGTATTATTTGGGCGGATGTGGTGTATGATATTCTGTTCATGCTTTCTTTTCTTATATCAATCATTTAATTGGTCTTATGTATTTAATTTTATGGTAGGTTTTTTTTCTCTCTCCCTCTTCTGCCCAATTTACTCAGATCTGGTTGTAGTTATTTCCATTATAATTATCACCATGGTTGTTACCGTTTGTATTGTTCATACTTTCTTGTGAAGGTCTTCGCCACCTTCTTCTTTCTTGCCCCCCCCCCCCCCCCCCGGTCAAATCCGGCATCCGGCTTCTCCCAGTTTACTCAGTTCTGGTTGTAGTTATTGTCACCATTATAATTGTCTCCAGGGTTGTTACTGTTTGTATTGTTGATACTTTCTTGAGAGGGTCTTCACCATCTTCTTCTCTCTTGTTCTCTCCCCTTCTTCTACCCCCCACCCCCCATGTCAGGTCCGGCATCGAAATGTGGTTCAACAAAACTCATAATAAAGACAGTAGAATACCAAGGGGAGCTTCATATACTTTATGAAGTTTCCCTTGGCGAAGAAAATTTGTTCAGCACCAAAAGGAACCAGACTACCATTGTGCTGTTATGATACTGGACAAGACAAGTTAGGGGAAAAAAAAAAAAAAAAAAGTGTAATTTGTGAAGATGCATTTTATATATTTATATTGTTGGCGATAATCAATTCTGAATATGCACAGTGCACCAAGAGCTCATTTTTGTTTAGCTCAGTGAAGTCTAATAATTCACAGGAGAAAGGTTCATGGTAATATTGAAGTTTAAAAAGGTCTTTAAGTTTTTAAAAGTGCATGGTGACCAAATTTGAATACAAAATGTGCATTTGAGGGGGAAATGTTACGTGGCCCCTATGAGAAAAGACACCAAGTATTTTACCTTAGGATCAAAATACTAAAATATGCTTGTCATCTCTGTTCTATTTTCCCCACATACTTTATCAAAACAGGACTTCGTGGTTTTCACCACATCACAGCTTATGTCTGACACAGCCCTAAAGTTTATTTTATTCATGTCATTTAAGTTACATGGTGGAATCAAACACAAAAAAAAAAAGTTAGAAAGAAAACAACCATTCCACATTAAATGGTCAAATGTTTCCACATTTCTGTCCCAGCAGGCCTATAATGCATACTACTAATTTACACAGTAGTAGATCTGTCATCTACTGTCAATGCTTCATCTGCTAGATTTTAGTATCCTCCTGCTACATGTTGTAAATGCAACTCATCTAGTTATTCAGTGTAAGTGTTTTCTCTGTTAACAGTACAATGCTGAGTAGTATGCAGTACAGCCTTTCAGAGTCCTGGTATTAAGAATACATTAACTTAGCAGAGGGCTGGCATTAGGGGAGCATGGTTTATGTCTCTCTATATGTAGCCCTTGCAATGCCTTAGATAGAGGAAAAAACTAAGAAAAAAAGGTTGGACTGCATTTTCTAAAAGTCTGCCTGGAGCCTGTCTTGTGTTAAAAAAATGGAAAATCCAGTAGCTTCCCCACTAACTGCAGATTTAAACCATATATAATCACCCTTAAGACTGTAGACATTTCTTCTCTTTTCACTTGTAGCTCTAAGTTTTCAGGCTCTCCCCAGACTTTGCGTTGTTTGACACTCATTAGGAAATGACCATTTCATCCGGTGACCAGTTTCCTCTGATAGCTCGCCTAGGGCAGGAAGGGTTCACGTCATGGAAAAACAAGGAACATGACAAACTGTCATATCACTGCTTACCAATTCATTAGCAACTGAAAAGACAACATATAGTGAAAATCTACAACCCCATTGGCACATTAAATAACACATTTTAGAACCATTAAGTACAGTCAGACAACATGTGTTTCTTTTCAACCATTTTTTTTTAGCTAATATTACCATAAATTATTTATGAGCATCTACATATCAATTCAAGTCTTAAAGTTAAGCACTTTGAATGTAATCAAATCTGGTATGAATTCCAGTCTTGTAGTCTTTTCACTTCACAAATTTTCTTCACTTAAGCAATTTTGTGTGAGATAATTGGAATGGATATTTCTGTATAGAGCACGAAACCATTTAGCCAAGTAAAACTGTAGCAAAACATATATTTCTTTATTAATTTACACTCCTGTTATTGCTACACGTAACATAATGGTTGCATAATGGTTAAATAATGTTGGCAAGGAACTTATGGAATGCTAACATTAGCATGTCTTACACAAAAATGTTCATGAATCAGGTGAAAAGACAGGAAGACACTTAAATTTACACCAAGAGTTTGATCCCATCCACTGTGTTTTGCTTTAAGTCTTAGATAAACATATACATATATACTTAAGAATCAATTCATGCCCTCCGTATGATATAATTTCTCAGTATCAGACAGTAATGTGAGCTAGGGATAATCTGAATGCTAATGTTGAATCTCAAATATGTTTTATAAGACCAGATGTCCGCCTGGATTTTCACTGTCCACTGTCTTTTCAGTTGCTAATCAACAATATGGACATGAGGACCTCCTGTATTTATATAACTTTAACACAGTGATATGACATTATCCTATGTACTGTATTTCCCCTCCTGAGCATGATGTCCGAGGAAAATTGCAGCTGAATAAATTTGGTCTATTTGTTAAATTTGCTATTTGCTATTTAAGTAAGAGCAAGCTCTTCTAATCACAGAGTGTAGACGGTGATAAGATGGACTGTTAACTCTCCAGCTGCTTCAGTAAGGCCTAATGTAAAAAAAAAAAGTTAAAATGACGACAATAAGGAAAAAGAAGTGCTGAAAACAAGCAAAACCGACCTCAATACAAGCTGGAAAGTTGCACTTCATATAAAATGCACAATATACTGGCTTGATTGGTTTACTTTACAAGACTGGAGAAAAACAGCAGCAACTACTGGACCTTTAATTGACTGAAGAACTAAAACTAGAGCTGAAGTGTATTCAGGTGTAGTTAAGATTTCTTTTTAAAAGTTGTTCCCACTGTAGAGGTTTTTCCTTTCTCTTAAGAGAGCTGCCATAGAGTCAGACAAATCATTTTTAGGAATTGTCCAAACCCATCCAAACACTTAAAGCGGCGTTTCACCCTTTAATACCCAAACACTCCACTTCTAAGCCCTGATACACAATGTTTTTGTTTTTAGTGTCAATACATTTGGCAAATCATCGTCGTCATAAAAATAACAAAACATAAACATTAAAAACAGACGAGTTCAGTTCACATCAAAGCAGAATACAGATATTATATCTTTACCCACAAAAAGTTCATGTTACGACTAGCTAGAAAAAAAGAAAGAAAACATCACCATGTTATACAAGTGTGTGTTTGTGTGGCTTCACTATGAAATGTTGCAACATTAGTGTGTATGTAGTTATATATCTGCTTGGGATGTCTGTTACTGTGTGTATATATGCATAAACGTACATTAACAAGCAACACGTCTTTCAGTATCAACACAGGAATCATCAGCCACTGTCCTCAGTGAAATCAAAAACCCACATCACATCATTTGCATTCCCAAAGAAAATCATCCAAATTCATCACCACATACAAGTTGTCAGCTGGCCACTAAAAATCTCAAATCTTTCATCAAAAGGAAAAAAAAAGGAAAAAGAATATTTTAGTGTCAACTATATATATACTATATATTTATATTTTTGTTCTTTTATACCAACCAAACATATGGTATATTGTGTGTTGCTATGGTTATGGTCCCTGGCAACATCATGAAAAAGTACAATGATTTAAATAAAGACACTGATCCCCCAACATCATCCAGCTAGTGTGTGTTTCTGTACAGGCTGTTCACGTTTGTCTAATTTCAGTGTGGTTTTATTTGGTTATTTTTGAGCATGGAATTTTTGTATTCTGTATTCTTTTAGGCGTTCAGTGTGTTTGTTCAGTTTGAATGCTACGTGTTTAGTGTGTTACAGTTGTGTGCATCATTATGTTGAGGCTTTGTAGGCATAGTTTTAGTGTATTAACTTTGTATTTAGTGTATGCTGTTAGTGTGTAATCGTGTCTATGTACGAGCAAAGACGCTCTTGATGGTAAACAGACTTGGCCTCGTGTTACTGTGTGTATGTTTAGGCGTTAGCGCTGATGCTCTGTTTATAGACAGCGTGGTAGGCGTTTCGCAGCAGGACGTATGGGAAACAAGACTCCAGCAGGTCCATGGTCAGGAATGGAGACTCCTGCACAATCTGGAACATAGGGCACAAATGTGTTTATAGTATTACCATACTCAGAAGAAGTACAAACACCGCCACGAGAATACAAATACTTCTTTACTGTGCTAAAAGTATAGAAGTATGAGCAGTAAGACGTACTCAAAATAAATAAGCCTTTGATATACCTCAAATCATATTAACGCAAAGTGAAAATTGGTACAAAATTCTAACAAAAATAAAATAAAAAAATGCTACTCCGACCGAGTCTTCCGTGTTGCAGTCCGATACATTACTGAGTGACCTAAATGTTCGCTGTGTCTCAGTCTGACCTATTCGCTATCTGATTGCCTTGGTAGTTTTTTGGGATGTACGTTACCAGTCTAGACATGATATAACAAGGGTGCTGATTGGATCTGTGGTAACAGACAAACCGATATTTTGTGCCACAGTACTGTATCAATAGCCACTTCAATCAAAAATACAATAGACTGAAAACTGATGTGCACATTCGAGTGAAGTTCACATCCATCATTTTCAAAGTCTGCTACAAAACTTGAAACATTATGGTGCATTTCTCTAAGGTCTTGTTTAAATCTGGCTACTATATTTTCTTTTTGATGAATATGACCTGAGACTGCACTGTATGCAAGGATTCAAGAATACTGAATCAAAATAATAATAATTAACATCAAACAAAATGCACAAAACTGTGTCATTTTCATCATCATCACATCCGTTATGTCCTTTTCATCTCAGTGCAACTTTTACATCGTTTTCACCTTGTTTTGTCTTTGGCGTTTACATCTTATTTCATAATTCATGTCTTCCTCATATTGTTATTTTGAACGTTATCACCTGGTTTGTGTTCTACGTCATTTAGCATCTTGTTTCCTATCTCTTTTTCATCTCATCACGTGACATATGACATTCAGTGATGATACATGAAGTACTCATCTTTTCTATGTGTTATTTCATCCATTTGGATCAAAAATGGTCTTAATGATCGGAAAGTTCACAGTTATATCTAATAATAATAATAATAATAATAATAATAATAATAATAAGAAGAAGAAGAAGAAGAAGAAGAAGAAGAACTTCTCAAATGCACTGAATATAAAATCACAAGTCTATTTTGAAAATGTATGGAGATATTTATCTTAAAATGCAAGGAGTAAAAGGAAAAAAGTTGCAAATTGCATTTGTTCTTGGCTACTCCCTACTTTATATAGATGCTTTTTACTCTTTATTGCAAGTCCTGTTAGACAAGAGAGTCAGGGGAGAGAGTGCGGATGACATGCTGAGTAAAATGATTAAGTTGTTTTTAGGAGTAAATAAAGCTGATAAATAATCATGTAAATGTGAATTTGACAAAACAGCACTGTATCTGAATCTAAATGAATATCAATGTGTGACTGGTTAACATAGATATTAAGTGGAAAGGCAATGTGTTCTTCCTCACCATGTCCAGCAGTAGGTAGACAGATTCTCTGTTACGCGTTGTCATTTTGTCCGTCTCCTGGCCAATCTTCAGCAGACTAGATGAGGCCAGCTACATACATGAACAAAAAAAACAAGTTTTTTCATTTAGTCTTAAGGTAAGCCATAAATGTCAGCAGAATTAAATTCAAATCAGTTTTTACCCAAATATCCACTTTTTATGCAAACGTATTCAAAAAGATGCAACAAGATTATATAAGCAGCAGTAACTCTGATACATCATGGCTGGCATTTCTTTGCTACTTCCCCCTAAGAGGGCATTTGTGCATTATGTTTTACCCAGTGGGGGTTTTTAAGCAGCTACTATGGTGAAAGAGTGAAGTGAAGACCTTTAAAACTGGAACAAGACCTCTGAATTGTTTTCGATGATACTGTGCTCTTCAGATGAATAGATTGGATACTGTGGTCACCACACTACCGCTGCCTTTACTTTTTTGAAGGTAAAACATTATATAGGTCAGTGTGGCACTTTTGATATTTTGTTTGGGCCTCAAAACAAAAGCTGGGTGGAAATGCAACCAATAGAGTAGAGTGACCAGATCCAAACCAATCGAATGTGGGGCAATGAATGTGTTTGCGACAGTATGTTTCCATTGCTAAAAGGTAAATTAAAGTTTTGGCCCAATGCTTTTTTTAACTGAAATTTTGTTTATTTTAATCGGTTTATTTACCAGGGACACTGTACATTAATTCACGTTGCTGTAAATGCACCAGAGTTAGTACAACAACTATTTTTCATCTATGGCTATTTTTAACTGAAAGATGAACCTAAATCAGACTATGCTGATTACAGGCCAAGTCTATAACATATGAAGGATGCAACAAATACATTTACTTGAATAACACATTTTCCAAACGTTCCGGCCATCACCAGCCCAAACAAAAAGCAGCTATTACGAAAGGATCTTACTGCCAGGAACTCTTTGAGGCGGTCCTCTATGCTCCCCTTATGGATGGTGAAGAGAGCAGCTGCGATCTGGTTGATGGCTTTGGCCAGGCAGTGGATGTTGTTACAGTGGCCTGTAGGGGGCAGCAAACATACACCATTAAGAGCAACACCACAAGACATGAGAAAAATCAATTAACTTGGGTTTAATGTCCGACATGCGTGCAGTGGAGAAATCCTCTCATCTCAGGGAAGGAACACATTAAATGACAACATGTGGATTTTATTTTCATGCAGACAAGAGCCATTATCTGTATGAGACACACATGAGAAGTATTTGAATTTCACATGTGTGGAATTGTTAAGTTCATGAAAAGGTTGATGTGTCTGTGGCGGTGTCATGTATTGAGATGTGCTGTCTGAAAACCAATTGCCGGCCAATATGCAGTCTGCATACTAACAATGGGAGAGCCATTACAGCTCATTATCCTTTTCAAATGTCCCTTATTAACAATGGCGCCTTTCATTTCAAGGTTGTTAAGAGGCAGTGTCTTGATAATTCATCCTTGAGTGACCAGTCTCTAATACCATATCAATAGACTCTGTGTATCTGTAGTTCACCAACACATCAAGAAGATCTAACTGAATAAAAACCAAAAATGTTCAAACAAATAGGTTCAAAAGGTCCCAGTGTATAAACCAACCTTCAAAAATGACAGAAAGACATAATGAGGATGATGACGCGCATATGAGCTAATCAATCTAAGGCTCAAGGGTCGGCCTCATTTACATGCAGTGCCTGTTCCATAGCATCAATGCAGTAAATTTATGTTCTCCGGTATGTACTCTTTCTTCCCGCAACGCTCTCTGGCTCTGCACTGTTGCCCCTGCCTCAGCACACGGGGGCTCTTTATTTTCATTTTACATTTTAAAGTTCAGGTCACTACAAGTACGGATGGGAAAAAGATTTATGAAGACATCTTAATGAAAATCTGATTTACCATTTGATACACAAACTATCCCGTGGACTCCACAGCTCTATTGTGTTCTCACTTCTCTGTATGTAAACAGTCAAATACGAATCATTTGGATTTCTTTTTTGTTGTTTTTTAGTGTTGTCAAAAACATTTGCAATTCATTTGAAACATCACATTTCCTAAAACAGCTTCCAGGCTCTTTATTTCTCTCACCTCAAGAAGATACCAGGCCTTTATTTGAAGGAGGCTTCCATCAGTGGCATGTCTTAATTTTTAATTTCCTCTGTGTAATAAGTAGAAATGCTGTATATAGTGAGAAACCTTGTTTTGACCAGTTCATGTTTGTGATGCTTTTATTCGTTTGTATTAACCTTGAAACTGGCGAAATTGTAAACCCAGCTTGTAACTGATTTGTGGTTTTATTTTGAGGCAACAATATGGAACTTAACTTTTTTGCTTGGTTTGATACACCAATTTTTACATTTTCCCAAGCATAAAAAACTTGTGACAATATTTTGAGTTCTATGTGGAGTTGGAATGTTCTCCCTCTGGGTGGGTTCCCTATGGTTCTCATCCAAAGACATGCACCTTAATAGGTTAGTTGGTCGATATAAGCTGCCCGTTGGTGTGAACAGGAGTGAATGGTTGTTCATTTGTATGTCAACCCTGTGATGAACTGGTGACACGTCCAGTGTACTCTGCCTTCACCTGTTGGTAGCTGGGAAAGGAGTAAACACCCCCGCAACCCTCTTGAGGATTAAGCAGATCACAAAATGAATAAGCTGAAACAATTAAGCCATTAATCGACTCAAATGAATCCACGGTTGTGTTTCACACGGATGCTTGTTGTGATGCACACGACACCAGGTTCAACACAAAGTTGTATGCTAGTTCCATCTTAAGTTGTTAGTAAGTTGTATGCAAATTTGTTGAAGACTGCAGTGCACATATTGCTTGTAGATGTCATTTGACTTGTTTGTTGTTTATATATGCTGATATTTTTATTTATACTTTTGTGCCCTTGTTGTTGCTATTTCTATTTACAGATATTTTCATATATCTTTTAACTTTTATACTTTTTGTGGTTGTTGCTTCAGCTGGTTCTGTAATAAAGGACAAGGTGTCATTTTCAGACATTTTTCTGTTCAAATGGTTGTTCAGTTGAATCAAAGAAAATAATTTAAAAATTAATCGATTGTTAAAATAATCAATAGCTGCAGCTCTAAAATGAATGAATGAATGACTGATTCATTCAGGGGTTTTTGTAATGCACAAATTGGAAATGCAAACCATAACAGCTGGATGGAAATGCACCTATGGATGTAGGCAACAATTAGAAATGCAGTAAGCTACTGTCAGCAGAAAACAGACTCTCACAAATTTCACATAAGCACGAAGGCACCCATGAAAGCCCTATGTATTGTGGAGCTGTTGATTACAGTTTCTCAGTCCCTTTGGTACATTTCTCGTATCATCCTTGACATTTGCAAAACCGAAAGTGCATTTCTCAAAACAATTCGTACAAACAGCAAAACACCATGTATTGCAAAAGCCAGTCTCTTACTTAAAATCCTTAATTCATCCCTAAAAAGTAAATATCTGTGTCAATGAACATATCAGTGCCATCAGAATGACAAGTCCTTGTGTTATTGTGCACGGATAAGACAGTCCAACTGCTTAGTCATGTTGTCAATGTAACAGTGCAGTGTTTTTCAACCTTGGGGTTGGGACCCCATGTGGGGTCGCCTGAAATTTCTTGTAATAGATAAAAAAAAACAAAACAACAAACTTACTAATTAAAAATATATGGTGAGTTGATAGAGACAATCACAATACATAAAAGACATGACAAACTCTGAAGCTGAAACTGAAGCACTGTGGTCGTGTTTATCTTTCAAATGTTCACTGTGGTCGGTTTCAGATGCTGCAGCTCTTTCATAATTCATAGTTTGAGTTCTTGTTTGTTCAGTATTAATTGGCAGCCTTGTAAATCTAAGCTGGACTGACTGTACAGTACATATCCTGACCAAGGAAAATAAAATTCTCACTTTGTGCAGTAATCTACACCTGGCTTTTCTGCCTCTGAGCATAATAGTATAATTATATAGTTTAATAAAAATGTTTATTTGCAACATAGTATACCAAACTATTACATGATCAAAAATTAATTTTAGCAAAAAAAAAAAAATCTCTGTTTTGAATGTATGGGGTCACCACAAATTTGTGATGTTAAAATGGGGTCATGAGCCAAAAAAGGCTGGGAACCACTGTAAGTGTATTCTGAAGGGATGTTCTGACGTAAACTATGGCTAAAGTTTTAATCACTATTGTAAACTGTAAGTTACACCTTGGTGTATGTGGGAGATCGATTTCAAGAGACTGGACAAGATTCACATTTACGCTCTTACTGTTTGTACTGTAATTTGTTGACAGACCATGACATTGCGATACAGAAAGGAAAAGATAGTACTGCATAGCACAAAGAAAAAAACAAAAGTAGAAATGTGAACATAGGACAATCTCCTTAGGGAAAACTGTACATGCAGTGCTGTAGGAATTACAGTGGAGTCTTTCTACACCTCCTGATGTTCCTGTCTGTTGGGCCACAAATTCTCATCCACATTACAACAAATATCTTCTCTTGTAATGCAGTGTGGAAAGATCTTTTAGAAAACTGGCTGATCATTGGTTGATCTAATGCTTCACACATTTCCCTTCGTTAGAGAAAGTCAAGATTCACCAGGGAGCGATTTACCAATTCAGGACAGATTTAGAAAAAAAGCCTAATGGAAATGTATAGAAATATGCTTGACATATTACCACAACGTGAATGTAAAGACTTCTGCAATGAACTACTGCCTAAATGTTGTGGGGGATGAGACTATTCAACAGAGACTATTATAATACATTTTGATCAACATGACATAAGCAACTGATAATGTAGGAAACAGCAGAGAATTGTACATAATCATTTGTATGGATGTATCAAAGCATTTGCAATTTGTTCAAAGAAATGAGAAACTGCTTTTTTGATATGCACAAGTGACACAATGATGCGAGGATTCAAAAGTAGTTTTGAAAATTTCAATTCTGATCTGAGAAATGTTCCAAAGCGACTGAGAAACACTGCAACGTTGAAGATAAGACTCACCATTTTATTTTAATTTAATGTTAATACATTATAATGCTGAATAACAGAGCCTGAAGATAAAATGTGCAACTAGCCAAATACTTATACCTGAGTTGTAAATCTTTTTCTTCTTGACTTTAGTTTGCAAATTAAATTACAGCAGAAAAGTGAGGACAGGTACAGAATGAAACAAAAGATGCTGAAACCAATCAGTCATTGAACTTTTCTAAAATATCTGCTTTAGGACATTTATTTGACAGTGGGCAGAAGGAAACAGGTTAAGGGATTAAATGAAACCCAGGAATCCTTAGGTTCATCATATTATCAGGTGTTTACACACAGACGACAACAGACTGGCATGTCATCTTACCTTCAATGGCAGGGCTGTACTGTGACATCACGTTGCTGGCCAGTGTTGGCAAAGAGACTGCCACAAACACCATGAGCAGGCAGGCGATCTTGTACTCCTCCTCTGGACTGATGTTTTCTGCACACACACACACACACACACACACACACACACACACACACATACACACATATATATATATATACACACAAGGTGATGAGACTGAGGAACGGGGTTGGGTTTGTGTTGGATGATGTGTGTATGTTAGCATGTCTCACCGCTCTTTTGTGAGGACAGGGCGACCACCAGAGCTGGGTCGATCTCACAGGGTAAACCTGCTGCTGAGGACAGCTCATACACATTCATGGCCACCTGTACAAAAGACAGAAGAATAGGGAGAGAGAAAGCACACATTTAAAGTTAGTTTATAATTTGTCACCTAACCTTCCAGTTTGTGGGTGAGCATACTATGCACACTTGGCACTTCATGTTTATAACACATAAAGGTCATATTATTTAGCACAACTTGTGTTAAAATTGAATTCAAACATTTTCAAAACTTTATTGCATGATTTTTTAAAATTATGATGATCACTAAAATCTGCACATTGTAAACAATGGAGAATTACTATACTAGCACCCTTCACCAAAGTGAGTAAAAAACATTCATTTACACATTTTAGTACTTAATATTTGACCAAAAAAAAAAAGCTCTATATTAACCAATGTTGCTGTTAATCCAATTAACAGCTATTGAAAACATTACTTTTATATACTCCTTTTCAAGCCATATTTTCAGATGTTATAATGTTACAATGTATATTGTTATACTCTGCATTATAAGGTGAGACTGCTTCTTACCTTCATGTCTGTCTCTCTGGGGATGTGGTCCTTAAAATCCTCCACTGAACTAACCAGGAAAGGAATATGACAGGACAACACCTGTGCACAAAAACACAGAAAAACAGAGATTTAGTGTTGCTGCATGAAGGTAAATCTTGCAGAGATACTATGCAACATCTTTAAAATGGCTTTTCTTTTTTCACCACAAGATACCAATGTGTTCATCTTACATCTCTCAGAGCTTCCTGAGCCAAGGAGCGGAAGGACAATATAACCCCGATGATGGTCATTCTCTTCAAAACACTGTCCACAGCTACAAAAACAAAACAAAACAAAAAAAAAAACAATCATTACTTCAGTTCAGCAAATACATGCATGTTGAACTAATCTTTAATAAAAGACACGCACAGTTTGAATCAGCACATAAACATGAGACATCAGAAACACAAGAAAGAGAATCCATTTTAAGGAAATAGATTAAGTTGACCTGAATAAATATGAGGCACGTTCAGGTCTGAGTTCAATCTACTTCAGATATGGAATCTCTTCAGTTTCTTTACACATGTATGTGTTGTAGAGACAGTGTTAATTATTACAGGTGAGTTTCTTGAAGAGGGCGGCCATGTGATCGGGTTTGTCGAAACTTGTCCTCATCTGTGTCAGCACTTCCATGTTCTCCACAACCAGTTTCTATAAAACACAAAAAATGTTTAATGTGCATGTATTTTCTCATACTCAAGGATATCTACAGATTTCCAGTTTTCCTTTCTTGTCTGAATTACAGCGTCTAAGGACAGAGGGGGTCATATACTGTAGCATCTGTAAAGACCTGATTTGTAAAATGCGATTCAACACTAAAAATGAAAATATTAATTGAAACCTTATTGTCAGCATGAATGCAAGCAAACTGATGCTGTGCAGTGATTGTTTGTACCTCAAGAAAAGTAAGTACATTTCTAACTTTGAATCAAAACCTTAACATTAACTGACATGGTCTTACAATGAACCGTTGTTAACAGTAAACCACGTTGCTAAAAAAACAAATTAATGAGGACAAACTTGGATCATGGTGTTAGCATTACAATGTACAACCATGAAAATGAACTAATAACAAACAACACTGTAAAATGTATAATTGAACCAGACTCTAAAGCAACAGCCTTCACAGCTGCAACAGAGAAAGGAACCCAGCTCTGAGAAAAGATGAACTTTAATGTTAACGGCAACATTACTGTCTTTTGTCATTTATTTGTTAACTGTATTATTGTATGTCAGTATCTTATATTTAGTTTTACAGTGAACAGCGCAGCTTCTGGACAGCTAGCAAACATCCGGTAATAAAAGAAATGTTCAATGGTTATAAAGCGTAAACACAAATCCAAAAATCTGACATCAGATAACCAGCAAACAACTTATATGACCAAGATGCTCTGCATTAATGAGAATCTGAATATAATAAAAATCCCCATAGAGTTTCTTCAATAAACGCAACAACGTTCATTTTCTCAAAGGGGGGACACAACTTCAGGGCTTCAGCAAAAAATTAATGTAAGAATTAAAATATAAATAAACAAGTGAAAAAGTAATCAGAGCTTACTAATACCCCTGTCCTGCCGCACAACTTTGCCCCTCCTTCTCACTGATACCCTGACTACCCAGGGATTAATTTTGAATTTTAAATTAAAGATAACTGTAAACTAGATTAAACTGAATAACTGTCTTTTTTGGGTAGTTCCGTCAAACCAAGACAAACATTATTCGGCCCAAGTCTTAGCTTACAATCTGATAGCACTTTGTCTGCTGAACTGAGTGAATAGTCTTTGAAAAATAATTGGTTGGACAAATTTTCTAAATTCATATTTTCAGAAATGTTTAAAAAAAAAAAAAAATTCCAAAAGGTGAAATTCAGCTGTCTAACTGTCCTCCTAGTGGTAAAAAAAGAGTGTCAAATTTGGAAAGAATTGGGTAAAAAGTGTTTGAGAAATTGGATGGACAAAAATCTCAGACGGATGAAAAAAATTCCTGCTAATACTATGTAGATATATAGCAAAAGTAAAAGTCAAATGTTAAATTAATGGTCTTATAGAGAGTGAAAGTCTGGTTTAAAAGGGCATGTATGTGTGTTTACCTTCAGCTCAGCAACCTGCGATGAGATGTGCCACATCAGACTTTCACTGAGGAACTTCATACCGTAGGGCCCCAACAGCTCAGACAGAGAACGCATCTCTGCAAAAAGACACACAAATCAAGTCCAAAGCAAACACAGTGGGGTCCAGTCTTGTCAGATTTATTAATTTTATCCTGAGACAGCGAGTATTCATGCATGTTTATACATCCGTGCGCTTGTACCCGAGATGTCAGAATATTCCTCAGCGTTGAAAGTCAGCTCATTTTCTGTAGGCAGGTTGACAAAGGCTTTCATGGCAGGGAAGTAGGCGATGTGTCCATTACTGACCTGACGCAGCAAAGTCTCCAAGTACCTGCAGTCAAACACAGTACATATGTTAAAACCACAATGGTGAATTTCATAATGAGGTTTGATTCTACACTATATAACAAGGTGACTAATGCCAGTGAGAGCCTGTTCAATACAACATGTGCTTTTCAAAATCATCTTTAATGGAATCTAAAAATAACTTCCATCAGCTACTGTGACAAAAAAAGAATAACTTAAATGTGCACTTAGGGGCTTAAAGGCAAAGTAGAACAGTCCTGCCATTTCCCAAGTAAACCCTGTCTAGCGATGAATGACAATACGAAAACCGATTGTTACGTCTGACACATGGGAAATGGAAAGGCTCTCTGCATTTCAGAAGCTGCACAATAACAGCAGCTGGATTTGTTATGTGCAGAATGCACTAAAAGGATGCCTGAAACACATTCACAGGGTTTTTCCTGCAGAGAAAATGGTGAAGCGGCCACCTCGGTCAAATGTATTGGAATCGACACAGCAAAAGATTCTGCCAAAACAGCCAAAGACAAATAAAAGATCTGCAACTGTCCTCAAGTAATTTCCTTCTAAGAGCATCCATTTGTTCATGGATGTATTAAAAGAACACACAAAGCGCTAAATCAATATATTTTTCTCCCCACCTACAATACAAATGTGTCTGGTAGCAATCTCATATTTCTGCTCCCACAGGTGAATAATCATAATGTTGTCAAATGCCAGTATAACCTCAAGTTAGTTAAACCTGCATCATCAGCTAAAATGGAAAAACAATCTTTGTATGGCAGCCTTAAAAAGCACATAAAGCCTGGCCAAAAGAGAAAAGTCTACACCAGGATTTAAGTCAGCAAATAGTTCTGATTCTTTATTGAATAAGTACTGCACTGATTAATGCTCCAGCTACAGCAGGTTTTTAACTCTGAGGCAGTAAACAGCTTCTCAATTCTTAAAAAAACATTGGTTTGATAGAGAGCATAAAGATTGGACTGAAGTGGAAAAAGGTCAAGTGGTCTGATGAGTCCAGACTGACTGTCCAGAGTGACAGGGACATTAAGATGATGAAGCAATTACCCATCATGCCTAGTGCCTCCAGTACAAGCCTGAGGGGGCTGTATTATGATATGGGGTTGCATCAGATGGTCAGATCAAGGTTCAGGAACGTTATGAGTCTAAAAATGATTGAAATAAATGCGGGGTCCTTGCATAAGCGTATCCAAATGGTGCATGCTGTAATAAAAGATAAAGGTGGTCCAAGGTCCAACTTTTTTTTGCTCGTTTGTTGTTCACATTTAAGGCATCTATAGTAGGGATGTGAACCCCCACCACTGAGGCCGATACAACGATAGAGTGAAGCCCATTAGATTTGTTTTTAATCTCGTTCTCAACTTATACAACACATTTATTTAGGAAATTTCTTTTTAGCCTCTTAATAAAAAAATATAAAAAAAAGTGGTGCCAGGCACAACAAACCCCACCCCTCGCACATATTGTAGCTTATTTTGGCATCGATCATGTCTATAGAGGGTATACACGTGAAGTCACCGCAGTTATGCCCACTGAGTGGCAGAAAGAGGGAGATGAGTAGCGGCTTTGGCTTGAATACTGCGAAAACTTTAGAACAATCTAAAAAAATTGGGAAGAGCTGTTGTTCCATTGATTGCACAAATAGTTTTAAAAAGCACTCGGAGCTATCGTTTTAACGGCTACCTAAAGCCAAAGACAGAAGAAGCAGATGGATCGGTGCAATTCGTAGAAATCACTGGAATCCAGGCAACAAAACCTGGATTTGTGGTTGCCATTTCGTGTCAGGTAATGTTAATTTATGCTGTATTCTTGTGTAAAATCATACCTTAAATTACATATCGTTTTGGCTAACGTTACTTCTTAGTAAAGCTCTTAATGTTAGCATCTGTCATTTAGTTATTATTACTTATTATTATTATATTATTTATTTCATAAGTGAAACGTTTTTGTCTTCAATTGTATGATTATGAACCTTGTGCTCTACATAATTTGTAAACTAGCTTAAACTGAGGCTAACCTAGTTTTCCAAATGAGGGGGTACTCTAGCACAAAGTTGTTGTAGCCGAGTTGTATCAAGTATTTGATGTTAACTATACTTAAAAAATCAAAAGTACCAGTAGATCATACACTCACTTGGGTCAATACTAAGGGTTAAACTCCAGTAAATCAGTACCGAACTGTGAGCACTACTGCTGGGCCTTTAGCTTGGCAATCACCACCAAGAAAATACGTCTTCACTGACATAAAACCTCAAAAACAATAGTATGTTGAATTGAAAGCACTCACTGGCTGTAATCCTCTAATTAACGCTGACGAGGATGTCAACAACTCTTTGGCTTTTGTATATTTTCAGGCTTTGCATTGTGTATTTTCCCAGCATTGAAATCAGGTTCATATAAATGTCAGGATACGTGATTTCCGGCCACATATCAATGTTCGTAGACCACTTGTTGTTTGGTAGTTGTATGGATCCATGTCGAGTCCAATTGTCTTTAATTTCATGTTATATTCCACATTTTTCCTGGTCTCGCTGTAGTTACTGCTATGCTCCGCCATGTTGAGCCAGTTTGTTTTTGCCACTCGGTCTGACTTAGAGGGGCGTGGCCCGGGGGGAAGTGACGTATGTGCATTCCCTCTATGTGTCCTGATGTCAGCATAGACATATTTTGGCCATTATCAAGTATATGAGAACAAAAAAAAAAAAAAAAAAAAAAAAAAAAAAAAGATTTCAAAAATTCATAAAATTTGAACTTTGACCTACTTTTCCCAAAATATAATCACATTTATTCTGGGTCACTGGCAATCTATAAACCCAATTTGGTATGAATTCAACCAATAGTTTTGCTGCTAGAATGTTAACAAACAGAGAAACACACAAACAAACTGAACCAAAAACAATACCCCTTGCCTCCCCTGCAGGGAGCGGGGTACAAACACATGGGCCATTCACAAACAGTCCTTTTACTAATAGCGTTCTCTGTCTGTAATTTTACAATATCTTACAAAATACTTATAAACCCAAACTAATAAGCATTTCCCAGCATCAACAAGCAATGGCAGTGGAAGATCCCCCTGATTTTTCCACCACTAGAACACATCACCATTCAGAGCTAAACAATCCCTCCCCCTGTACTTGCAAATCACAAAACTTTTGACTTGTGTGTCTTCAGAGGTACGCTGAATATCTCTTCTTCACCTTTTGTCTTGCCTCCCTCCATGTTTGCTGCTTACTAATGGCAGCTGTGCCACCCGGCTCCCATGTTTTAATGACAAAACGCCAAAAGACAGTGATGGTGCGTTCAAGGTGCCTTGAAAACACAGGTGCAGAAGAGATAAACTAGGTAATAATTGATGTAACCAAGGGTTTTACTGATGCAGACAAGGTAAGAAAGATGCCTTGTGCATTTGTATTTGGCAGTTGTATCTGATGCACATTGAAGCTACCGGTGCAATCATATCATAAACGTGTGTCTCGCACCACCGATTCAAACCTGTGAATCTCTCCATCCCTAATCTACAGAGCCATATCAATATTAGCAATACTGATGAAGTTTTATAAAATGTAAGTAAAATATTCACTTTCTCTCTCAACCTCTGCAGCACATGTTTGATCTTCTAATCACAACTTTCATAAAAAAAAGCTCTAGACACATACAGTGTGACTAAATGTTTACCTACTCATAGTGTTCATGGGAGGTTTTAGAGCAGTTTTTGTTAGTTTGTTATATTGTGGACAAACCCAATTGATTAACTGTATCAATAACAGCAAAAAGGGCAGCTTTAGCCAAGATGGCTAGTATCCTGCTGTAGACTCTGGC
Organism: Sphaeramia orbicularis; assembly: GCF_902148855.1. Taxonomy (NCBI): domain Eukaryota; kingdom Metazoa; phylum Chordata; class Actinopteri; order Kurtiformes; family Apogonidae; genus Sphaeramia; species Sphaeramia orbicularis. The sequence goes on along the minus strand of NC_043971.1, from coordinate 45,750,107 downwards.
CTGATGACAATAGGTACCCTAAAAAAACCAATATATTACAACACATTGATTAAAAAGAGTTAAGACAGCTAAGAGACAAGATAAATCGATAAAGAGAAAAAAGATAAAAGAGAACAGTGAAGCATCAGTACAATCATACAGAGACAGTACATACAAGTTTTCTCCTTTGGCTAAAAGCAACAGTTGTCAAGCTGAGGATGTTTCACAATCACAGTAAATTGACGTTTCCTTCAGCCTCCTCTATATTATTTGAGGAAGCAGAGAAGGTAAGTAGTTGAAGTAAGAACAGGACCATATTATTATAAAATACAGTGCGAAAAATGGGCTTTGTCAGGTTTTTCATTTTGCCTCACAAACAATGGAAGTGCTCAAGTCAAACTGATTTGACAGATATTATATAGAATGATACACCCACATTGCTGCTGTGGCAAAAGTCAACCTAACTTTCTCATAAAGATGAAGCCAAACGTACCAGTTTGTGTACAGACTGGTAATGGTGGGCTCCCCATGGCTGTCCAGGTGCTGTGTCTGCTGCAGGAGGACATTGTTAAAGACCCGGGTGATGTCAATAGTGACGTAGTTCTCTATGGACTGCAGCACAGTCATGTAGGCCCGGACGCTTGTCAGCAGCTCACTGGGCTTGGCTATCTCCTGGGTAGCCTGGTTATACATGGTCATTCCCACTATAGACCTGTAAAAAAGGAGGAGACATTTAAGAAAACGTGACAGAAAAAAAAAAATCCAACATTCCCAAAAATATCTGAATCCAAATACAACAGTACTCTCTCTTTTTAGTCTGACAAATGTACTATATGCAACGTCAATGCACTGCTTATATTCTTCCCTTACTAATTGTAGCTGTTGGGAAAATTATCTACCAATTAATTTGAGTACTAAGCATTTCAAACACTGGAATTCAATTGTAGAAAGAAACATAACGTGCTGTGCGCTTTTAATACCCCTCAGCCAAATATAGTGTAAGATTCTGTTGAAAGTTACTGCCTTACAATTTAGATTAGATTGTCTTTGTGTAAAACTTATTACATACATATTTATTGACCGCTGCCACATGATGTCAGGGGTCATGTGATTATGTTTACGCAGCCATATTGGAAGGCAATCCACAGACTAGAAAGAGGAGTGCCAGGCTTGTTAGAGATATAATTGTACTTAATAATTGTAGTCATGGTTAACTTTTGCGCAGTAATAGGCTGCTCAAACAGAGTGGGACATGGGGAAAAGAAGTCTTTCGAAAGGATCCCCTCTGTTTTAACTAACCAGGGAGAAAAACATAAGGAACTCAGTGCCCAGAGACAGAGTACCGAGTATGGTAGTAGACATACGGTCACTTGTCGGCTGTATATTATGTATAACAATTTAAAGTGGTGAACAATAGGGATTGTCAGGTCATCCATGGTTTGGTACATATTGCGATTCTTGGGTTGCAGTTCTGGTGCGAGGGCCGACTGGGATCAGACTCGGAGCCCAATCTGTGTGCCGAGCCCCGGAGCTCAAGCAGGGCTGGGTGCAGCGCACAGCCCCGGTCGGCATCCTGGCTTGAGAGGACACAGCATCGGCTGGCCTCTGCGTCTGGGCAGTGCCATGAACCATGACTCAAGAGCTGCAACAGGGGACCATGGGTCTACTCTGTGTAGTGGTTGTGATATGTTATTAATTTTAGGTGTTCCTGCTCCCACTCAGCACATGTCTTTGTAAGGGTCAAACCCATCAATCACAGCCAGTATCTCAGCATACCATTGCTTTTCAGCAGGGTTCAGAGTTTGAAAATCATCTACCATATATAAATGATAAACTGTCACTAATAACCTGCACTAATAATCCATTTAAGATATCTTATCACTGATAAAGCAGCTGCTTAACACAAAGTCTGTCACTCTGTTGCCTAAACTCTTGTCTTCCAATGTGGCGGCGTATCTGTTTACTTCTGGTATTGATGACTTAAATGGCAGCAGTCTATATTTGAAAGTAGTCAGATATTACAACTGCACATGTCATTTGACCTTGAAAAATTAGGTCAAGGTGACCTATTTTCAATAGGCTTCTGCTTCATGACAAGATGCATCCACAGTATAAATTTGGTGCAGATATCTCAATGCATTCTCCAGATAGTCCAATTATATTGTTGCACAGACAGACAGACAGACACACAAAAAGACGACCTCAGCCAAGGGGTAAATACAACCAAGGTATGAACTAGAAAAAAAAAAAAAAAGCTTCCTGCATGTCTCTTTGAATTAACATTTACTTGGTAAATCGGATCTCCAGGTGTGAGGTGAGGTACTCTCTCGGTGTGAACGTGTGCTCCCAGACCACTAAGTTGGGTACATAGTTGATGGAAAAGCAGAGTTCAGATAGTGCTGTGTGGAGTTTATCCAGACTGAAAAAGAAGAAAAACAGAGAAAGAGAAAAAAAAAATCAGCACTGCAAAAATTATGAACAGAACAAGACCCTTATTGTCTATTTTTCTTGATGCACTAACTTGGTGACCAGTAGTCTGTTCTTCCTCATGCTCTCCACTCCTGGTTTCTCCCTCTCTGGTTCGCCTTTCTTCCCTGTCGCCTTCTTGCTCTTCTTGTTCACGGCTTGGCTGATGGTTTTCGCACAGTGCTTAGGAAGCAGCTGGAGCAGGATAAGCAGAGAAGACAGACAGGAGCAGAGAAAAAAAAAACAAAGATGAGATGGAAAAATACTGATTATTCATGACCTGGAAGATTTTCTTTTCTTCTTTTAAGTAAGAAGTGAATATGCAGACAGATAAACTTAAGAAGCTTTTAAAAGGCGCACATCAGCAAAGGCATCACATTATTAATGTGACAGCATGTAATATTATGCAGTAGATAAAAATGGCTGGATGCAATCCCACACATTAGTTTTTATCTGTGCATGAGCACTACTGAAGAAAAGAGTAAAGTTTGAAATTGTATTTGGCTGTCACCATTTTGGGTTCTTTTGGAGTCGGAAGTGAGTATATCCAAACAAGAGGGTAGAGCTGGAAGGCACAAAGCATGGCTGCTGCTAAATTACCCATAGCTAACAATATTTAACCAACTTGGTGAAAACAGTGACCACAATAGGAAATATTATGCCACGTTTCCACTAAGTGGAACCGGCTCGACTCGACTCGGGTACCAGGTACTATTCCTGGAGACCGTTTCCATTACAGGATACTACCGACTTTAGTGTACCTGGACGTCATAGTGATGCAGCGCATTACTTCCATGTCGTCTGCTCAAAGAGTTGCTAATAAACTTGCTCATTGTATGTTGTCTCGTCAAGCTCAGGCTGAATTTTTACATCTGAACCTCTTCGGCAAACCATGGTGTAGTTTTGTGGGCTGTCATCATGTGGATTAAGCTACCGCTATATTTACTGTAAACTTCCGCATCTGTTTTTTGTAAAATGGCAGGTCACAGAGACAATGCTCTGACCAATCAGGGGTCTGCAATGCTTACATGTCACATTTTAGTATCTGTTCCCCAGTCTTGGAACCTCAGCAGAGGTGATACCAAAAAACTAGTACCGGGTACCAGATTCCAGATCCTTTTTTGTAATGGAAACGCAAAAAATCTGAGTCAAGTCAAGTTGAGCCGGTACCACGTAGTGGAAACATGGCATTATATTAAATCCCACTAGTTTGTAATGAGGACTTGTAAGAAAATAAAAAACTTGGCCACACTTATGTTAAGGTCATTTAATGTTAATTGTTTCACTGTGTTACTTAACTGTACAATTGTAAGATAAGTCAGCATGTGTTTGTGTGTGTTCCTACCTGGTCGCTGAGTGTACACTGCTCGGTACAGATGTCAGTTATCAGATTTCTGGCCTGTTTAGCCATCTCATCCAGAAACATATTGCACAACGACAGGCTTCGATCACCTATGTGGTGACGCTGTTGGGAAAGAAAAATAAAAGATATACACACTAAAAACCATATTAAGACCCAACATTTAGGTTTTACGTATTTTGCTGTGGTATTTGTTATCTGTATGGTGCGTATATGTATTGTGTATCACCACCTCCTCAGGACAGAGCTCATGTGTACAGGACATGAAGTGTGTGCAGAGCAGTGGGAAGCAGATTGAGTGTCGGCTCTGGGAGGGAAGCTCCAAACACTGCTGGAACATTTTCTCAAATGCACGGCTGTAGAAGCTGCAACCAGAAAAACACAAGCAAAGACATATAAAGAATGAAATATATCAAAGACTGCAAATAAACTCCTAGGTGGTTTCAGTTGATCCTTCATTTGCGTGTGATTTGGTTCTGGTTTGCATGCACAGACTAGAGTGTGTTAATGTCTGACCAGAAAATGGACAGGTCTGATGTTTCTACCAGCATTTCCACCAGCGAGTCCACCATCTTGGTGTGGAAGATGATGGTGTTCATCATTTTACCAAGCTCCTTGTGGTCAGCTATACCGAGACTGGCTTTAGAGACACTCGTGTAAGCCTAGGGAACGAGAAAAAGGCACAGATACACAGAGAACAAGCAGAATAACACATCAGCCCATTGTATTTTGTGTGTTGGAGTGTTTTTTGTGCTACGAGCAATTTGACATTAGTTTACTCCATTTCTAAACTAAAATCAACTATGTTGCACACTGTTGCAGCTGTAGAGGATGCAGTGTTTCCTAATCATTACATTGACTGTGAGAGCCCAGTGGTTTGTGGGAATATGTATGTCTCATAACAGTGTGACAACTTGTATCACAACTGAGCCTTAATTTTGACGAGTGAGCAAAGCGTCACTTCATTCTCAAACTATCTGTGATCACAAAAATCTTACCTTTGACATTCGTGCCAAACCAATGACTTAATACCATGTCTTGGTATCACCAACTCAAGAGAAACATAAACTCCTAACATAGTAAGGTAAACATGATAGAAAACAACATAGAAAAACAAAATCTAAAATAAATGGAAATGTCCATTTCACAAATTGGGAACAAGTTTCCCATGAGACAGAAGCTGAATGCTGACGTCATGGCATTCAAGTGTCAGTATTGCATGTAACACGAAGTACTTTTAAATTTTAAGTGGATTAACTCTTTAAGTGCCAGACAGTTAAGGGGCTAATAAGCCTTAAAAGTGCCACAGAATTTGGCCGTTTTTCAGTATTTTGCGTCGTTTTTATAATATTTGAAGAATCCTGCAGGAAACCGCTCGGTAACATCCGACCGATTGCTGATTAGATTCAAAACGCACCGGACGCAGCCGATTCATTATTGATCGTAATTTGCATACTTTATAATAATAATCTTTATTTATATAGCACTTTTCATACATTAAAATCTGTAGCACAAAGTGCTTTACATATCAGTTTAAAGATCAGTACCGCCCCCCACCCACACCCACCCACTCACCCGCACACGCACACACACACACACATATACATGCAAACCCACAAGCTCACACATACTTAAGAAGACTGACTGAGCACGGGTAGACCAGAACAAAAATGTACAAGTAAAAGTAAAACATCAGTTTAGGAGGCGCTGTCTCAGGGAACCATCCGCACCAGGATGCAGCCGCCGACCCCAGCGACCAGGCACCAGCAACACAGCCCCGCATCCCAACTAGTGGGAGAGGGCCAACTGGGACCCCCACCCACCAGAAAGGAGCGGACTCCAGTGAGAGAAGGCGCCACAGCCCCCGGAGTCCACAGCCGCCCCCCGGCATGAAGGGCTCCCTCTGATGAAACACCGGAGAATAAGAAACATTAAAAAGATATAAAAATATTATTCGGTCGCGTGACCTCAAATTCCCGTCTGCTTGGTCTCAAAAGGGGGACAAAGAAAGAACATCATCGAAATGTGAGAAAGAAATGGGGGTGGATGGTTTGTTTGTACACAAATGTGGCGTGTTCTCCAAAGCCGATCTGATCGGCCCGTGGCACTTTACAGGTTGTTTTCGTAAAGCCGATTTAATCGGCCCATGGCACTGAAAGTGTCAAGCACTTGTTGTGTGGAACAGACCTGTAGATAGTTGTTAGCTTACAGTATGAACAAATGACACTCCTGCCACAAAATAGACTGACATAAACTTCACATAAGCAAAAACAACTTTACATATTGAACCTTCCAAGTCACATATTCCAATACATCTGTTGAGTGTACATACCTGCAATCTGAACCAGTCAAGTCTCATGCCTCTGAAATCAAACACCTCTCCATCCTCCACTGAAAAACATCAAAAATAACATGGTTTCTGAGCCTGTTGTTTACATCTTTCATTTTTACAGGTAACTTTTGGGCAGGGGTGGGCAATCTGGGCAGATGCTCATATGACAAACAGAAATACAAGCCACAGGCACCTCTAGTCTAGTCCCCAAAAGTAACAAACAAGGGGTTCCTCATATTTCTGGAGAATTTCCGCATAGTGATAACACTTTTGTTTTAATTTTACTAAAAATTAAACGTAAACATTGTACATTTTGAAAATAAAAAGAAGTGTTACTGTTGTCACAATTACTTACTCTGACCTTTTTCTTTTCTATTTCTTCAGTGACCGCAAAATAACACATCAAACTCCTGCAGATTAAGAGTGCACAAACAGCACACTTCTAATGCTGACAGATTATAAAGTATAGAAACTTGAAATATAAACTTCAGTAGAGTTTAATGCACGTCCTTGCCTACCAACATTAATCCTGAATGACCTGTGAGTCTTTCTCTGTAAAACAATATTATACCCATTTAAAATTATTAATGGTAGGTAGAGGCTATTCTTTGTTTAATGAGTAGATCTGTATAATTCCTCTGACTAGTACTTAGTGTCTTGTACCTGCTATGGAACATTAATATTGCCCCCTCTTAGTGTTGTTAATACATTTAACTCAGTTTACCTTGTTTGACACTGAGGGAAGTCATAGTGTTGACAAAAGAAGACATAATTATAGATTCATCCTCTGGACACACAGATAGATTCTGCCAAACAAAGAGAGAATTAAAATATATGTTGTTAAGGTATTCAAATCAAAAAGCTCAAAGAACAATCTCATCTGACTGAAATGCCATCTACAAACTTTAACCATCACCACCACCAACTCAACTGTGACAATGAGCTACTTTCAGAAAGATTTGTTTTTTTAAGATTTGGTGTAATAAAGAAACAAATGCTTCTGAAAACAGCAGCCACTAAGCACCTTTTAGATGAATAGTATACAAACAATTAGATTTTTCTGCTTAAAAAAAAAAAAAAAAAAAAAAAAAAAGGGAAGAAACTAAGAATTCACATTTTTAATCTTTCATAAACACAGAAATCTCAACTTACATTGCATTTGACCTTAGGAGTTGTTAATATATGTGATGTTAGCAAATTAAGAGACTACATAATAATACAACTTGAATATTTAATAAATATGATTTGATTTTGTTCAACAGTTAAATTAATATTTTTGTTTTATTTCTGTATACATGTACAATGCTTTTGTGTTCTTACCTGCACCAGTTCATTGAGCACGACCGCATCAAACCCAGACAGGTACTGGACGTAGTACCTCTGCATCACAGGACCATACTTCCTGACATGAGCTCTGAGCTCCTCCATGTAGAAGATCAACTCTGCTATGTGTCTACAAAAACACACACAAATACACACTGCAACTACACTGAGACGAGAGCAGCAAAGTCATCCAAGTAGAAAATAACACAAGTACAGAGCAGAATGTATGAATATATTTGTGTGTGTTCAGGCAGGGTGTGTGTGCATACTTGTCAATGAAGTCGTCTGTGCTTTTCTTCTGGATGTTGTCTGCATGTCGAAGCAACCAGATGATTTCATCACGGGCGAATGATAACGCCATGAACACAAATAATGCCTAGAAGAATGGAAAGAAACAGTAATGGGAACAAATACAGAAAGAAAGAGGCAGCCAGGAAATACCAAACTAGTCCCTTATAATTTAAAAAATGATTCAGTTTTAAAGCCATCTTTAGAAATGACCTGATTTAATGAATTTCACCATGCAAATATCTGTAAGGGGCGAAATAAAATACTAATACACATTATTTTATGTGCAAACATACATAGCAACCTCTGGCCACTACATAGCTGTGTTAAAATCATCATCAGTGTCATTATATTGTACATTTATGTTTTTGTACTAAAAATTAACCAAGATCAGGATTTATTGAAAGATGAGATCTTCCTGTGTATCTTCCGATAAAATGTTACTTCTTCATAACCGTCACCACAGTAAGCATGAATATAATGGTGTGTTCTTTGTAACATAACAGTGTAAAGACTAGAACTTTAAAATATATATAGGGAAGAAATACAGTAAAATATGGAAATAATATGATGGCAGTGGTTCTCAAATTTTATCAGCTCAAGACCCTAAACATTCATTTCATTTCTCCTCAGAACCTGTTTCTTTTTTTTTTTTTTTTTTTACGACATTTTCATCTTATGGTATTTTCATTTTGTTGCATCTTTTGTATCAGTTTCATCTTTTCATCATTTTGTGTCTATTACAAATGATAGCACTCCTATATACTATACATCGCTTTGGTCAAGATTTATAAACTCTTCAAGGAAATATTCCTGTTTTATTTGGGGAAATAAAAGTGACAAATTAGCTTATTGTTGCATATTTTACTTCAATAATTAGTGACCCACAAAAGCTCTGGCACCCATTTTGGATCCTCAATCTAAGTTCCGGAATAGCAGGCTTACAGTATCGCAACATCACAATATACTGAAAAGTGATCACTATATCTTGATACATAGCATATCACCAGATTCTTGTCAATATAGAGCTATACCATCCCTCTATGGCAGGGGTGTCAAACTCAGATCCTCAAGAGCTGGTATCCTGCATGTTTTAGATGTTTCCCTCTTCCAACACACCTGATTCAAATGATAAGCCTATCATCCAACTCTGCAGAAGCCTAATAACGACCGTCAGGTGAGCTGGAAGAGGGAAACATCTAAAACATGCAGGATACCGGCCCTCGAGGACCGGAGTTTGACACCTGTGCTCTATGGTATTACTGATACAGGTTTGTCATTTTAGGGTACATCATTTAAGTCAATCTAACACAGGAATTTATTAAACTTTTTCTTTTTTAAATACCTTAGGACCTAGTAGGCCCGGCTGGTCAGCCAAGACGGTGGCTAACTCCTTTAAAGCTGATCGGAGGAACTTGCGTCTCTCTCTGTGCATGGAGCCTCTGCAGAGACAGACAGGCAGAAAAAAGTCCGCAAAGAGCATGAAACCCAGAAGCATCATGACTAAATGGTATTTTGACACTTTCAGGACAATCCTGCGACAGGACAAAAGTAAGTCGATGACAGTGATGGCAGAAGAATGAGAATGAAGATGAAAGGGGAAGCCAGAATAAGTAATGAGGATAAAAGCTGAGACGAGACAGAGTGGGAGACAAAGAAGAGAGGAAAAAAAATGAATGAAGGATAAAGGCAAAGAAGGTGATCTGCCTGTGTCAAGACTCCCTGAGAGACACACAAAAGGCTTGGAGCAGAGCTAAAATTATGGTTAAAGATGGGAAGCACAGAAGGAATTTAAAATGATAAAAATGTAGATGTAAAAGTTACTAAATGTAATTTTTTGGACATGTGAGGAAGCAAATCTTCATACATTCTGGTTGGAATTTGACTAAGGTTAAATGAGGTTTTATACATACGCGTGAGACAGAGCCTGTTCTTTGCACTCTCTGATGTCATTGATGCGTTTGTTGTACCTGGAAAACAAGCATGAAAAGATGGTTTGTTAATATAAGAAAACTTAATTACAGTATTAGTGTATGAGTTCCAAATCTCATTATCTGTGAGTTCATGGCAGAAATAAGGCTTGAAAAGTGTGTCTTGTGTCCATTCCTACCCTCTGATGTTGACAAAGAGATCCTCTGCAGCCTTGTGGATGTGGAAGACTTCATCCCTGAACAGACAGAGGCAGGTGGAGCTCTGCAGAGCCAGCTTCCACAGAGACAGAGCTGCAGCATCACTGTTCAGCACTGCATGGCACAGGATGAAACCAACTACAGGGAAAAACAGAGAAATATATGACTATGTACAATAAAACAAATATAGAAACTATACAGTAATCAATTAGTTTGTAAACTACTTACAAACAATCCATTTCTCCATTGTGTCCAGTGATAGGTATTCACATGGCATCTGAAGAAAGACACACAAGTAGTAAGAGTCTAGGATCCCATTATCAAAATATACTTTTGTAGACACCTTTTGGTTTAACCAAAGGGATAATAATATGCATCACAGAGACTTAAAACTGAGGACACAATAATTCTAGTTCGATCTTAAATATTTTAAGACTAAGGGGAAACAACCACATCTTGAAAGTGAAGGCAGAACAGAAGTACAGGGTGTCCCAAAAATTTGACATAATTTCATCACCTAATAATTTGTTCAAAATTTGTTCTTTTTGCTCAAAAAAGTGGTTTCATTTTTATTGTTCTGTTTTCAGGAATAGACATGCCATTTACTGCAACAGAAAAGGCGTTCTGTGTATTGAAGTACGCCCACACTCAGTCAAATGTGAATGCACAACGTGAATTTGTTAGAAAGTTTCATAAACAAGTGCCAACAGGACAGCACATTTGGATGTGGCATAAGAAGGTTCAAGAGGAAGGCTGTTTGTGTCGGAAAGGAACTCCACAACCGACTTGATGTGTTCCACGTCACAAGCGGTGCACACATTGAACATCTGTAATAACTTTGGAACATCATAAAATTACTATCTCCCAGAATTTTCCATTTGAAATTTGTAGAATAAAACATTTTATTTCCAAAATCAATCCTAGTAAGTAATATTTCCCCTGATCATGTAGTCACTCCGATATGGACATCTCCAATGATGTCAATTTTTTGGGACACCCTGTATATTCAAGTGTAATAATACTGATGGCCACTGGTTCCAAATCCACTTGGTTCCACTGAACTTCTCTTTAGAAATACCAGTCAATACAGTTTTTCCCAGGAGTAATTCTGGTCTCTTTGTATAGACTTGGACCCTTTAATAAGTGTACTGGTGGTGATAAATTACTGTTGTTAATGAGATTTCAGTACTTATAGCAGACTCTAATATCTGCTGTGTGGCTTCTGTCGTTATTGAGTAAAACTTGATTTTTCCTGAACAGACACCTCAACTTTCATTTTGGTTAATAAGATATGTATTAAAGATTATGTTTGATGACTGTTTTACCATGCTTGTAATCTAGCGTTTAGCATGAGCTCAGCCTCAATGAGCAATTCAATTCAATGTAAGGCAGGCATGATGACAGACCATATAATCCAATATCAGATTAATGCAAACATTAGCTAATGTACAGGCTGGGTGTTGTAATCAAGAATGGAAAACTTAATGACACATTCGTGTGATATAATCCTTTGACCCTTTTATGGTGTTTCTAGTGTAACTTAGGAGGCTACAATAGAACACTCCGTCAGGAAAAACAAAGCACTCTGTTAGCCCTCAAGTCATATTAATGAAGCCATAATTTACAAAAAGGACCACGAGTACTCTACAATTTAGGCCAGAAAAGTGGATCACATTTGTCCAACTTTGAGGTCCTTACACTGGCTGCCTGTCTGTCAGAGGATAGATTTTAAAGTTCTGTTGCTGGTCTATAAAGCTCTGAATGGTTTAGGACCAAAATACATCAGTGACCTCCTGACCCAGTATGAACCCACCAGACCCCTCAGGTCATCTAGATCTGGTCTATTGTCAGTTCCCAGAGTCAGAACCAGACATGGAGGAGCTGCATTCAGCTTCTATGCTCCACGTCTGGAATAAACTCTCAGAAAACCTCAGATCAGCTGAAACTCAGTTTATTTAAATCCAGGTTAAAGACCCACCTGTTCTCAGCTGCATTTGAATAGAGTTTTTATTCATCAGTTCAGATCTGCACTATTCCTTTTAAGCTAAAAGTTTTTATCCATTTTATCTGCTTGTCTCTTTTATCTGTTTTATCTATTTAACTGATTTTTGTTTGTTTTTCTCATGCCTTCTGCTGTAATGCTTTTCATGTTTTATGTAAAGCACTTTGAACTGTCTTGTACATGAAATGTGCTACATAAATAACGCTGCCTTGCCTTGCCTTGTGTTTGACTCACCACGGTGAAGCTTGGTTTGACTGAGCAAACTGCATTACCATAATTTCTTAAATAATTTCTGAAATAAAATGTTAAGATTTGGTGATGAGTTTAGAGTTAAGTTGAAAATGTGTTCCAATGTTTTCAAAACATGTCCTGCTAGCTTAGTTTCACATTGTGAATTGATGACACGCATAGTGATGTAATGATTACCAGTATGACGATAAACCACGGTACAATTCCTGTCAGTTAGTATTACCATTTAAATTCTAATTAAAAATGGAAAATGGTCAAACAAGCTCCACTATGACCTGTCCAACTACCGTACTTTTTTACCCCCTCAAAAAACCACTCAGGAATCGAAACGAGAATTGATGAGGAATTGGATTGGTAACCAGAATGGACATTGGCATTGATACTGATAAAATCCTACCAATTCCCACTCCTTGTGCAGATATCTTTTATGGCTATAAGGTGCCATCTTTAATGCACATTTGTATGTTTGACGTTTACATGTTAATATTTTAATGTTTCTGCCAAAAGAAAGTACATTGTGCATGTTATTTAATTTTTTTTTTTTTCTTTTCTCCAAAATACAACTTGGTTAAATAATTTCAGTGTGTCTATAAGTATTTTTTTTTAACATTTTGAGCACATTTCAAACATACCATGATAATAATGATAACCGTGATAATTTTGATCACAATAATCGTGATATGAAATTTTCATATTGTTACACCTCTACATCCATACATATGTATTAATATAGCAATGACTCTGTATCGATCAATCTGTAATCTGCTATTAACTGCAAGAAACAATTGGTTACCTAGCACCTCGGCAAAGGTCATAGTAGCTGGTGGAGTACAGTGGAAAAACCAAAAAATGTCAGTGGAAAAGAAGCATTAGAGGTCCTACATCTATGGACTGAGATCACAGTGACTCTAAGCATGAGCGTTAACTGCAGCCTGGACTTTTGAAGCCAGCAACTAACACTCATCAGCAGTTACACTTGAAGATACCACCCCATTGGTTTTAGCTTCCAGGCCATGGCTGTTGCTCCTTAGCTTGGAAAAAATCTAAAGCAAGTCAACTATTTGTATGTGTAAGAACTTACTGATTCTTGGTTGTTTCATGTTATATCAAATGGACAAAACAAACAAGATTCTGAGACACTAAATTGAAAACATTCTTTCATTGGCATTATAATTAACAATAATGGTAACATGGGACTACGCAATTTCCCCCCACTAACAGTGTCTGACTGAGCAGGGTTGAGCATGGTGGAGGGGGCAGAGATGAGAGACAGCAGTTGGGCATTCCTCCATTGGTCAGCAGACAGATTCCTCCTGGGATAGACCATCTGAAGGCTGATCAACGCATCGGACAGAGACTGAAGGAGACAAGGAAAGAGACATCACCATTACTAACTTTGCACCCTATCCATATATGACCTCACCTTTCTGACTGTTTGCATTACAGAGATATGTTTTACACATGTATCCCTTCCTGCCATGTAACAACATTGGGATTTTTATAAATACAAGAATTACATTACTTATAAATACAAGAATTTAGACATGCTGTTTTAATTTCTATACTTCTCTCACTTTTTGTATCTATCATATTTCCTCGAAAAAAAAAAAAAAAAAAAAAAAAAAAAAAAAGTGGAAATCCACTAGAAACCTGACCAAATAAAAAGGTCCTGGGTCAAAAATAAGGCTTGAGAATCCTGTGGTACTTGTCAAATCACTTTAATTGAATGAAGTTAACAATGTAAAAAGCCCCGTTAAAAAAAATCTTTCCTTTAATCTGAAACAGCTAAGACAGTGTTGAGTTTGTTCTAACAACGCTATGTGGTATCATCAGAGGCACAAAAGAGAGTGGGCTTCAACCTGAGGCTTCATACTAAAATATGTCTAATTCTGCCTCTCAAATAGAGGGAATTACATAAAGCCCTGCCTCTATAACAAGCCAACTTAAATAAAGGCCTGGTACCTTCTGCCCAAAACAAGCACCTTCACATATAAAACTCGTAGACTTAAGGCACCTCCCTAAGATGAACAAATTAGGAAACCCCCACTGAGAGAACAAAAAAGCCTAATTAGCCAAAACAACGCAAATGGTGTAAATTCTTAATCACGATGTAGATCACTAATGTAATGTAGATTTTTATTTTGTATTCCGAATTTAAGTAAGATATTTTTAAAATCCCAAATGTTGCAGTGTTTTGTTCTACAGGGTGTCCCATAAGTCTCCATACATAGGAGACATAATACATTCCATACATATATGGTTCTAACATGTATTTCTTTATATTTCAGATAACCCAAAGAATGCATTTGAATAAAGAGCAACGAATTGAAATCATCCTGATGGCTGGTTCAGCAAGCAGTCGTATGGTTGCAAGCACATTTAACAGAAAACATGGGACGAGTATCACACACGACACTGTGGCAAACTTATTATCAAGTTCAAAAAAACAGGAAGTGTTTTGGATCAATTTGTTCCCGACAAAATGGCAGTCATATAGAGCATATTATATAAATAAAAATGGTTTATGTCAAGAAATGTTTATTTTTCCTATGTATGGAGACTTATGGGACACCCTGTATTTAATTTAACTTTTTTCTTTTGTCTTAAAAAATATTGACAAAGATTTGTATCATTGTAATTGCTTTCAATGTTCTATTCCTGTATTAGTCATATTAGTCATAATAGTCCTGTCATGAACATCAAGAAGAATCTAGAACCAGATAACCACTGTTTTCTTAAATTTTCACGAATGCCAAAAATCATACTTTAAACCGAAAACAAATCATCAGACTTTCATTGTGATAATTATTGATATTTAATATGATAAGAACATTATTTGCTCATATCAGCCAGCCTTTCCTATTAGAGGGCATTAGACAGTACTGAACACATTCAAAAATATATTTTCTCTTACTCAAAGTCAAACGAATATGAAATTTGAGGCAATTTTAGTGCTAATGCAGCTCCCATGAAAATTCTCTGTATCAATGTACTGTGGTTGACATGAAATGTATGTGTAGGTAAGGGAAACAACGGAGTGCAGGCATTGTAATACGGGTCAAAAAATAATGTCAAAAGAAGTGTAGATGTGTCATTGAAAATGGGTTTTTGTTTTTCTGGAAATAAGCTACTTAAATGTCCAGGGCTGAGTTTATAACATTTTTCGTTAATCTACCATTACATTTTATGCAAGTAAAGCATGTACGCAATTTACATCATGTAGCAGACAGAGGTAAGGAGAGTCATGCATTGTAGCCTTTGTAAGCATAAAATAGGTAAGTAATAATAATAATGGATTGGACTTCTATACAGAATTTCAAGGCACTCAAAGCACTTCATATTGAATTCATTATTCATTCACTCCACAGTTACATACTGCTCAAGTCATTGAATGTTTGCTGTTCTTCTAGAAGTAAGCTTTAAAAAATGGAGATCTACTATTTCAAAAATTGGATGCTTAATGCAGTTTCATCAGATCTGATCAGCTCTTACACTAAGGTCAGCATTAAGCAGAAATGCATTGTTTTAAATCAAATAATAGCAAAAAGCCATCACAGCATCTATCCTTCGCACACATAGTGAATGCCCTGAAAAAGGATAGGGTTAGGGTTAACAGAAAGAGAACAATGATGAGAACAATGATCCCAAGAAAATTTCTACAACATGCATGTGTGCACTGACCTTGCCATGTGGGACAAACTCCTCCATCATCTTCTTCAAAGGGTTCTCGTAATCCACAATCATCTGGCCCAACCTGGGATACTCACGGTCACTGTGACAAAGGCGGCACCACAGTTACCATGGAGACCACAGGCATGGCTTTGCTTTTAAACAGATAACGAAAAGATGGCCATTTCACGGTTGACACTCAATGTTACCTAGCTCCATGTGTCATCTCATGGGCGTAGTTGTACAGCCCGATGATGGCTTTTCTCTCCTCTATGCGAGACAGTATTATCATCAGAGTAGTGTATGTCACCACCAAGTCCAGGTAGTTCCTGGTCAGGTCAAAGTTTACCGTCTGAAGAAAAAATTTTAGTTAGTCCAGCAGCGTGAAATGCATTGTGTTGTTTAGTAAGTAAGTAAGTAGTGGAGCTTACTAATACCCCAGCCTGGTCGCACAACACTCTGCCCCTCCTCCTCACCAATACCCTGCCTACCCCAGGGCTATATTTTGAAGTTGAAATTAAAGATAATTGTAAACTAGATTAGACTAAATAACTGTCCTTTTTGGGTAGTTCAGTCAAACCACGACAAAAAATCTGCCCAAGTCTTGACTTTCAATCTTTTCAAAAATTTATAAAAAATTGCAAAAAACTGAAATTCAGCCACTGCACCTCTCATATTGGTAAAGAACATGTGTCAAATTTGAAAAGAATTGGGTGAATAGCCTTTGAGAAATAGGTCGGACAATAATCTCAGACGGAATTTCTGCTATATCTATATACCCCCATGTTCAAATTCATGGGACCTCACACAAAAAATAAAATATAACTTGAATTCCTTTTAATAGCTGTTGTTGAAAGTTTACAGTAATCAAATGAATTAAACTAGATGATTTTTTTTTTTTTTTTTTTTTACGTCAATGTAGTACCTAAAAGTTATCTCCACTACTATTCAATCTCTAGCAATCAAAATTGAACTGTGTAATAACACTGCAGTTTAATAAGACCTGACAGTTATTTTGTTCAGAATAAAAAAAAGATCGTGGCACACAAATTTCTAAAAATAGCTGCTGAGCTGAAAGTTATTTTGACTGTATATTCTACCCAGAAAGATCATTTGAGTTAGCTTGAAAATTTGTGGCAAAGGCTTTCATTATTTAATATTATTTGAAACACCTGAATGCACTTATTGACTGACAACTACTGGTAGATATACTCACAATATCAAAAAAGACCTGGCAGGCGTCAATAGTGTTCAGCAGCTCACACACATGGTCCTATTGGTCAAGTAGTCAATGTAAGAAATATGGTTAATGTCAGAATCAACCAATGACCCTTGTGTATTCATCTATGTGTGTGTTTCCTACCTTGAACTCCATAACATCTACAAAGGTAAAATAGTACAGAGCCAGGTTCTTCAGAATCTCTGACTTCTCCTTTTGCAGCTGAGCCAGCTGTTGCTGTAAAACCATATCACACAAAGTTAAACAAATCTCTCTCTCTCTCTCTCTAAATTCTGTCTATACTCGGACACTATCAGGTTGTGACTATTAATATTAAAATATTTACTTGTCTCTCTTCATAAGTAGTAACTTTCTTTAAACTATTTGTAATATACATCGTTCACCAACATCTCATAGAAAACTGCGTTCATTTTTGTGTCTTTCCTCAACTTAGAATTCCCTAAGCTGCTAATAAAAACAACTTATTCATCTTTAATTAAAAAAAAGTAAATTAGTTTTTGATAAGTTTAATTGTAAGTACAAGTATATCTGAGAAAGTTCAACTTAAGCCTTTCTTCTATAATTTAACAAAGAGAAACACTGTTAAGTAGAAATACAGCTACCTTAAACTACAGCACATCAGATAACCCATAACACCTCAAACTACTTTACTTTGGTCAAACATTTCTTCACTTTGGGTGTCTAGAAAAGCGCTATATAAATCCAATCCATTATTATTATTATTATTATTATCATTATTATTATTATTATTATTATTATTATTATTATTATCATTATCATCATTATTATTATTATTATTATTATTATTATTATTATTATTATTGTGATTTCTATTCAGTGCGTTACAGTAACAGTATTAACTTTGTGGAACTGATTTGTTTTCTTTTATGTGCATTTCTTTCAACTGCCTTCAAGTTGTAAAGCTAAGAAAAACTGAAGAAAATGTGTGACCAAAGTAAAACTATAGAGCAAAGCTAGATGACTGCATCTTGACTTTTTGCAGAAATCAGTCAAGTTTAGTCAGAGGGAAGATGGAAGATTTGATCAGCAAGCAAAACCCAAAAAATGAAAACCTCTGGAAAGCATTTCAGCTGAAAAATTTTTGCTTGTTTTTTGTCCCCCCCAAGACATTTGAAAAAAAAACAAAAAACTGCATGTTTAAAGCAATCTGTCAGTCTCCATCTTTCTTTCTCAGTATTTAGATAACATATTGTATGTAAATTGAACCAAGCCAAGTGTGTTTGAGGTCTAAACTGCAGAAATCAAGTACAGTGTAAAAAGTAAGAAAAGGAGAAGTGTAGGATGTGATCTGCACTGCAGCTGCACCAAGGAGTGATGTCAAATTATTAAAACCTTGTTACACATTTACATACAACTTCCTTTCTTCAATATTCAATCCAGACCTAAAACCTGTGTCTGAAAAATAGAGGGTATGAAAATGATGTCATACATGGCAGAAGTCACTGAACATTGCCACCACTGAGAGAGCAGAGCTCAGCTTGAATAAATACGAATACTGGGGCTGGAGAACCAAAGGGTCCAATCCAGCCCGTGGGATGAAATTGTGAAATGCAAAAATTACACTAAAGATATGAACAATCAAAGAAGTCAAAATCATTTTAGGTCAGGGGCAATACACAGACCAGTTTGGTCTCAAGTGGGTCAGGTCTGTAAAATACTAATAAACTCTGAGTTTTTCTTTTTGTTTTAGTGTAAGAAAGTAAAATTACATGAACATGTTTACATTTACAAACTATCATTTTACAAAAAATGTGAATAACCCCCAAAAATATGAACAATCTGAAATGTCTCAAGAAAAATAAGTGTAATTTTAACAATATTCTGCCTGTTACTAAATGCTTTGTGTATTTGTAGATCCACTGTGATCTGTAAGTTGTAATGGAAATGTGTAAATGATAAGATGAGGCAGAATATTGTTAAAATTGCAAATATTTTTCAGCTTATGCTATTCATAGTTTGTAGATGTAAATATTTTCATAACGTAATTTCACTTTTTCATTCTAAAACATAGAGAAATGCCGTTATTTAGGTCATTATGTTATTTTACTGGTCTGGCCCACTTGAGATCATATTGAGCTGTATGTGGTCCCTAAACTAAAATTAGTTTGACACACCTGCTGTAATGGATTGTGAACAATGGCTAGTAATTTGAACTATTAATCGGCTTTAAAAAAACAAAAAACAAAACAAAAAAAAAAAAAAACACAGCATCAAATATAACTGATTTTAAAGATGACCATTTGAACAAAGATCTGCCCAATTAAATCTTAGTAAAAGTGAATAAAATAACCTTTAAAAAATGTATTGGATGCATATTTTGAGTTTTTCGTTTAGCTCAAGTCCCACTGCATAATATATAGGAAGTGTGATTTATGAACTGTGCTTCTGGAAGGATGGAGATGTTTTGGAGTCAATTTTGAGGGACTGCCATTGTGTCCATCTTTGTACACTCAAAAGGCAACAGAGACATTTCAGAGCAATGCTGGTGAGTTATGTGAGATTCTGCACATTGCTACTAACACTACAATTGTCCCGTGCAGTTTATCACTTGTCTGATATTACCGTCACATATTCATTTTAATGTAACACTTTATACAAACACTAATTTGCACTGGTAGGCTAAAGCTGAGAGCCAGCTGCATACATTAGCTAATGTTCAGAGGTGGGAACATTTAGCAAATATACTATTTAATTTAATTTTCCTCCTGATAAAAATGGTATTGTGCTTTTAGCTGATTATAAGCAAAGTGTAGCTTGTTGCCTTTCTAATGACAGTCTTCTTAACCATGAACTTAACATTTGTCTTAACTTGTCATGTGTTATGACACCAACTGTTCAGTTAATCTGAAAATAACTGACAACAACTGTCAAGGCTTGCATGACTTAGCATTGCTTTTCCCTTGTATTGAAATTGGGTAGCTGACATATACAGATCATTAAACTTGATTCCTGCCTTTGGTAAAGCTAAAAGTATCACTGTTGAGTGTAGGGAATTTGTTTCATCCATAGATTTTTCTCTATTAAATGCAGCATTGTTGTAACGTGTTTTGCCACTTAGTAGGATTGACAGGGCTTGTTCTGGTGGGAAAATGCCATGTGTACCCTCTACAACAGAAATTCACCCAAAAAATAAATGTAGTCATCAAGAACACTCCTTAGTGCAGACAGCTAGCCAAGTCATTCAAATATCCAACCATCTTTCATTTATCTAGTTAGCCAGAAGCAGTTAAACCAGGCACGCAGTCACTCAAGTTGATGGAGAAGAAAGTAAAAACGCTGCCAGCGGAGAGGATAGAAAGCAGAGCAAAGCAAAAGTGATGCCAACACAGCTTCAAAATAGGTACAAAAATTACAGTTCTACGAAACTTAAGTACATGAACTAAAATACAAAATTTACAGAAACTTAGATACAAAAACTTACCAAAAAGCACAAGTCCGGTATAAGCCAAGTTTAGCATGCAGAACACAAACAAACACAGAAACAAAGCAGAAATCAACGTATGAGACAATATTTGCACAGTTATACTGAATAAAGCAGTTAGCTTGACATAAATACACACATCCTCATATGCGCAAACACACACACACACTTTTGTGCTAAAGGACAGTTATATCACACAAACACATACCACCAGAAGCTACAAGCTAAGCTAACAAGTAAAGCTGAAAAAAACAAAGAAATAAAAAAATAAATAAAATAAAAAAAAAAACATTTGATGAGTAATGACTCCATTAGGATCACAGCACACTCATACTGAAACATCACTCTGGACCTGCAGACATCTTTTAACAAATCATTAACAGAGGGATGGCAAATGGTTAAGTGTATGGATGAACCACTGCATAAAACAAAGAGACATCTGGAAATGTATATATGTTATAACAGCTATTAAACTGACATGGGTTGGATTTTCACATTCACTCAAATTCTCCAATGCTTCTCTTCTGCTCCTCTCCAGCTGAAGCAGCATAGTAAAAGCATTAGCCAGCATAACAAACTGACCAATTCCCACACAGGCTTCAGGTAAGCAAGTCGATACAGATCCTTAAAAAGCTCATTTTACATGAGAAAATGTCCCTAGAATAAGGACATGTAACGTAACAGGGATTCACTTGGTTATGTGTCCATCTGAGTATAGAAGCCAAAAGTGTTTAGTATATAACAATCAGTGATATTTAAGACCTTTACACACCAGTGCAATTCATTTTCATGACAATATTTTATGTAATACCATTTTCCCCCTTTATCATAAATGTGCATTTTTATGCAATACAAATATAGGCTTATTACAAAACATAAAAATATGGTGAATAAAAATGTATTACATTTAATATTTTACAAATGAAATGATAGCAATATTCATTCCTCAATACTCAATGGTATCTATAGTGTTGAAGTTTAGTACTCGGCCCTATTTCACAATCAACACAGATGGGCGGAAAAGCTTTTTTTCCCCCCGCTTTGAGTGAGGTTGATGTTTCTGACCTCACACACATAAAGACTTTAACCAATCATGCTGTCTGGAAAAGACCTCATGTCAAATCAAGGATGGGTAACCTGATGACAGGCTGCAACAAATGAGACTGAAAAGATACGACAATGATCTGACCTGGAGTAGCATCACCAAATTATTAGACTATCAGAACAGTGAGGAGCTACTGTAAAATTAGCATCATGTGAATTAAAGCAAGTCTGGACTGGGTGGGTGACTTTATGAGAGCTCTACATGACATTTAATCCCCCACCCCCCACCCCAAGAATGCCATGGTGTGAATCTATTCAGGTCACCAGTATGAATGGTTCTGATGTGAAATAATTCACAGTTGATGATTTGTCATATCCTGATGTGTAAAGGCCTTTATTCAACACAATGACCATCATCCCAAATATGACAATAAAAAACAGTTTTGCAAAAACAACAATATATTGTAAAAATCTGAATTTCCTGACTTTTCAGGCATCATTTTATATGTCGCCCACTCAACCTTGAACAAAACACTAGAACTAATGAATGACAATAAAAATCATTTGCACATTTTAGTGTCATTGAATATACACAGGTTAAATCAAACAAACTGCCAAAAATTCCTGTATGTTGAGAAAATATCAAAATAGGACAATGTGTGCATTTTACCCATGGTGCATTTATCCTTTGAATTTTATTGATTCTGCTTACCAATTACAGCTCCTGCCTCAATTCCAAAATAGTAAAATCTTAGTTTTCTCTTTAGTGTTCACTGAACAAGGTACTGTATAACATCAAAAAACAAAGGGTGACCTGCTGACTTCTGCATTAAAAAAATCTGCAAAAATAGTAAAGGTCAGTCTAAAGAAGTTGTTTTTTGGAGAGACTATTTTAGTATTCTAGCAAAACACTGCAGCCAATATTAACATCTGGCAAATTATATTTGATTAAGATTTTATTATTTAAAACATGCCCATTAGCCTCATAATGTTTAAATCATTTTTCTTCTCAACTGCATTGAGCTACATTAACTTGACACTTGGTAGGCAAGTCGTTATAACTGTAATGCTGCCGACGTGAGGACAGTGGAGGCACTGTTGAACTTACATTTCCTACTTTTGCCATCCATTCGCTGGATCAACAAGATCCACAAATGTTTATTCTGATACTCACTATGTTCATCACGGCACAAAACAAGCAACTGACATAGAACTAACTAGCTCCACATACACTGCACTTCGTCTTGTAGCTGTTTTCTAAAGTGAAGTTACACTTACATGTGTTTCCTGCGGACCACTTTTCCACACCATTATGATAGTAGCCATGCATGCAAGCTCTGGCTAGATCACTACATGTGTGTATATATATATATATATATATATATATATATATATATATATACATACATACATACATACACACACACACACACACACACACACACACACACAGGGTGGGGAAGCAAAATTTACTATGAACATTTAGTTGTTTTTTCTCAGCAGGCACTACGTCAATTGTTTTGAAACCAAACATATATTGATGTCATAATCATACCTAACACTATTATCCATACCTTTTCAGAAACTTTTGCCCATATGAGTAATCAGGAAAGCAAACATCAAAGAGTGTGTGATTTGCGGAATGCACTCATCACACCAATGGAGATTTCAAAAATAGTTGGAGTGTCCATAAAGACTGTTTATAATGTAAAGAAGAGAATGACTATGAGCAAAACTATTACGAGAAAGTCTGGAAGATACTATTAAAGAAGAATGGGAGAAGTTGTCACCCGAATATTTGAGGAACACTTGCGCAAGTTTCAGGAAGCGTGTGAAGGCAGTTATTGAGAAAGAAGGAGGACACATAGAATTTTCTATTATGTCAATTTTCTTGTGGCAAATAAATTCTCATGACTTTCAATAACCTAATTGGTCATACACTGTCTTTCAATCCCTGCCTCAAAATATTGTAAATTTTGCTTCCCCACCCTGTATACATATACATACATCTATCTATCTATCTATCTATCTATATATATATATATATATATATATATATATATATATATATACACATACATACATACATACATATTTTATATATATATATATATATATATATATATATATATATATATATATACACATACATACATACACACACACATATTTATATATATATATATATATATATGAACTGATAAGCGGAACAGAAATTCACATTCCTTTCCAACTTGTTCAAACTTTGTTTAAAGCAGTGGTTCTCAACTTTTTTTGAACAAACAGCCCCCTCGCCTCATCATGAGGTGGAGGATATGGAGGATAGTGGATCGAATCCCGGTCGAGGCAGTAAATTTTTTTTTTCTGCAAGTAAATCCGCCATTGGATATAGATACTTGTACACTGTGATGAATAACAGTGACTAACTCCCCATATTTGTGCCTGAACATCCCCCTCTCAGCTTTCTCGTTCAAAATGCCCCCAAACACTGTCCAAACGCCCCTGAGGGGGCAGTACCGCTATCATTGAGAAACCCTAGTTAATAGTTTTGGTTACCAACCTTGATAAACGCAATCAAAATGGTGTACAGACACTTCTCTCGCTCACATAAAACACGTAGACTTCGATGGAAGTGTACTTACATTGTTATTCCGTGTCTCCACAGCAGGAAACTTCCGAACAATAAATTTTACAGCTGACTCCAAGTTCTTATCAACAAGATAGGATGGCTTAGCCTTGGGATCCCCGCACGCCTGGAAAACAGAAGACAAGGGAGGTGATGATGGGGAGATACAACAAAACATTTGGCATGTATTCTGTCCTCCAGCAGTTCTGCCTGATTTCATTTGTGTTACTCTGCCATTTTGTTTACATCAGGCATGTCAGACAAGTGGTCATCACCGGGAAAACATTTAGTGCTTACAGTGAAAACTGGTTTATCTCAGCCCGGGAAATGGCGAGGATTCAGGTGAATGAAACACTGACATTAAGTGAAAATTCAGACCACACGCATATTCAAAACATGAAAACGAAGACACAAACTTGACCTGTGCAATCTCATATGTCATTGAGATGCAAGGGTCAACAGAGAGAATCCAGTAGGAGGAGATTTTCCACTTTTGATGAATTTTAGATTCTTCGCAAAAGTGGAAAGTTGGACAGTTTGTAAGTTTTCATGTTTGGATAAACCAGATTTAACTGTTGTAAAAGCTTGAGCAAAATGCCAGAACAGATCAGTGGCTTCTGCCCTTGTGGTCTGTAAAGACCTCAGAGAGCTCACTGCACATGACTTCGAGAAAATTTTAAGCCAAATTGGAAACATTCAACTTTTTTTTTTTTTTTTTTTTTAAATAACATCAGCCATCTGAGGACATGGACTGTACAGAAAGGCTGAGAACCACCGAGTGTGTCCCAGGTAATGAAGTGTTTCAGTTTCAAACAATGTCTGCGAGCCTTCACTGTTAGTACCACTGCATGACAAGCAGCGTGATCTGATGGACGGGGCAGTGTGAATGCAACAGGTGAAAGAAAGTGAGAGAAACAAACAAAAGAGGAGAAAGTGACAGAGAGAACGAAAGGAGACAAAGAGAGGTCAAGTGAGAAATGTCAGAGAAAATGATGTGACGGAGGAAAGACAGATTAAGTGTTAAGCGAGAGAAAGCCACTTTTTAGGAATGTTTTCTGTGATCAAAATAATGTCACAACTTACATTTGTTCTGTTATAATTTTACTCATACTAGGTTTGGGCAATATATCAATTTAATGCTATTAATCATTTTATTGATTTTTAACTGATGTGAAAGATGCTGATAAGCTCAATTCCTTTCTTGCTTAACAATAATTAAAAATGTATCCCATTTGCCTGTTCCAACCATCAATTAATCTCACAACTATTTTCCTCAATAATTAAGAACTTGCTTGGCCAGTTAATTGCTGCAAAACTGCAGAAATGTGTTTCAAGAAGCCAAAATAAACAACCTCAAACATTTTGATCCACAACCCAAGGCATTTCTGTTACTCTTACTGTTATAAAAGGAACACAACTTAATATAAAATAAATTTAAAGTTCAATATATGATCATGAATGTTTTTGAAATCACTGCCTACAAGTCATACTTTATGTTTGTTTTAGATTATTTTTTATATTTAACAATAATGCATATTAAGAATAAGTGCTGTTTTTGTTATTTGGTGATAGTGCCCATATATGGTGTACAAAACAAAAACACTTTTGATTCAAGTTCATGTGGGCAGAAAAATAAATCATCCACTACACCAAAAAATGTCTTACAAAAATCACCCAGCCCTAACTCATACACTCTTTGTCATGTGTTGCTGTGTCAGCCCAACTTTGGCAGGAAGCAACATTGCTCATGCATTATGGGTAGTGTAGTAGTGGATGGTGAGGTAGATGTGGTCCATGCACAGGCCATAAACGGAGCAAGTGTGTAAACTTTGCTGTCAAAGCAGAGGAACAATCCCAGAAGGGGTCAGTGCCTTTAATCATTCAGTTCCTTGTGGTTAAGTTTAGAAAGTGGAAGCATGTTTAGAAAAGCCATAGCAGGCAACATGGAAATATCAAAAATGTCAACGACTATGCTCTGTAATCTCTCTGATTCAGAATAACACACCACAGCTAATGAGTCAACAACCATCAAGTGGAGTTTCAGTTTGTGTGGCCATGATTTTCCAGACTTGGCCGAGACAAAATGAAAACACCAACAGCAACATACATGCTAATTCACACGGGAATAGTAGGTCAACTAACAACCCAGGTTTTAAAGAGTGATGAAGCTCAAGTTAACACAGTGTGATCCGTGAGGTCAGTGCAGTTTAGCCCTGTGGTAACATAGGATATCAGAGTTGGGCGGTGGTTCCTGACTGCTTTTTGACAGCTGGGTGTGGTCAGGGCTACAGATTCAAACCTCACAAATATCTCACTGCTGTCCCCACTTGATCTGATCCAGAAACCCTATTTGTTATACACGTGTGAAATCAAGCTACATCCTGTCACCAGCCTTTCAAAGCAATTTGCATCAGTATCTGGGGTTGGAAGAATGTAATGTATAATCTTTGGTTTGATTTGACAAGCTATGAAAAAGAAAAATAGTGTCTCCAATTAACAAAGACTGATTCACAGAATCAGTGTCATATGATATACAGCTTTTGAAATAACAATGGGAACACTGCTACTAATAAAGTAAAACAAAAAAAACAGAAACTATTGTATTCAAATTAATGAGGACAAAGAAGTGCAAGAAAATAATAAACAAAGGTAATTTTTAAAAGCTACTGGAATAAATTTGTTAGAGATCTTCATTAAACGGAAAAACAAAATCACAGGTGGTCTAATAATCATTTCTAAAGCTGTATGTCATCATTTGCACAACCCTAGAATTTAATATGAAAAATCTAATTCCGATATTTCATTACGCATATTTAAACTCAGTTCCAGGATCTTAAGTAAATAGCTTTGAAATATTAATGATATGAAGTAGCCACATTTTCACATGTACGTAGAAACAACTGGGTCTCCACTATTATGCAGAAAATGTGTAGACCCTTGGCATTTCATCACCCTTTAAACTCACACCAGGAACACGAGCTAGCTCCAAATCTACATTAAAACCACAAAATTGGATTGGCACTGCAAGGTAAGAAACACTGTCTAGGTGTCATTTTGCATCTGCTTTAACTTGAGATGCAAAATGGGTATGGTTCCCTGGTTAAAAAAAAAACATGACAGAAAATACTTTAATTTACCTCACAAGTGACAGCAACCAAACTCTTATTAGGACAGCTACCTAACCAACTGCTACTAAAAACAAATTACTTGCAATGTTTGAAAAAAACAGACACATTAAAAAAATCATGCTGAGCTCTTCAGAGCTAGATCTGAAACCCACCCTCTACTGCAGGGCCTCAAACAGAACATTTGGACACTTGGGGGTTTGACACAGAAAGAAAAAAAAAAACAAAAACAACAATGCACACACACACACACACACACAACACCAACATGGCTTTGGAACCGAGAAATGAGTCAGACTGGACTTTAAGTCGCAGCTTGTTCCTCTGTGCCCACTTCTCTCACACCTGACCAGATTTCCAACATTGCCACTGAGGGAAATTTTGCTTAGGTGTGGAAAAAGTTTTTTTGTTTTGTTTTTTTTAAATCAAATAAAGGAACAAAGAATCAAGATGTGACTGCTGAAATCCATGCACCTGCCAAAGCACAAGCCTTGTTGTTTAGCTAATGCAATGCTCCTCTAACAACACACAACCAGCTTCACCCTAAAGAAAAAAAATCTGCTGCAGACTCGTCTCTAGGCTGGCCACTAAAATGTAGTTACCCTTTGACTCACACTGGGAAACTGCAGAATAAAAAACAAAAACACTGTCAAGTTACAAGAGATCATTATTATGTCAATGAAAAAAGGACTGCACTGGTGTTTTCCATGTTTTAGCCCAAACGTATAGCGCTCACATGCACTACAATGGCTTTCCAACAGACATACATCAAGGCTGGTCAGGAATGTGGACATGACATTGCGTCTTAAATCTTCATGTCCAGACAGGTCTGCTGTGATGATAGGTGTGTTCTGTGTATTTGTGTATCCGTATCTCAGTTTTTTGTCAGGCTTTCAGGAGTCAGGGCTGGTGTTGAATAATAAACTGCTTCATTAATGTTGCATTTGTTGTGTTCACAGGGTGTCTACAGGTATCAAAAACTTGAACATAATGCTCTTTACCACTTTTTTGGAGATCATTTTAACTATGAAACAGTGTATAAGATTTAAGAAGATTTAGTAGGATCTTATTGCATAAAAGAATAAAATGACAGCTGCTGTTTTTGTTACTTTGGGATGAGCCATTTAGATCAGAGGATTGAATATCTACAGTAGCTGAAGAGGACTTTCTTTGTATCGTTTGGATGGCATCAGAGTTAAGATCTGTTATCGCCCATGTGTTTACTGCAGTCCCCTCAACTAAAAAGCAACAAATGACTATCAAGGGACTTATGTGCTTTTTTTTCTCCTCCCTCTGTAAGTTAGTCACTCACAAACTGCAGCTTCACCACTAGATGTTACTAAATATTACACACTGAACCTTTAAGCTTTAGACAAATCTTTTGTGTCATAGTCAAGCAATGCAGGTAAATCCAAACTTAATTCATGTATGTGGTCCCAAGCAGAGATAGGTTTTATGTATGAATATGATTATTAAAGTGAGTTACCTATTTTGAAAACAAGTATAAAGTAGTTTTACCAAGCTTTGAAATATCACCAATGTGAACTTTGCACAAAATAGCTTGACTGAAGTTGACAAACAAACAAAAAAAAGACGGATGAAAGGAATCAAATACAAATTGTCAAAGCAAATCCAAGACTATTGACTTTTAAAGCAAAAAAAAAAAAATTAGAAAATTTTACTTGAGATATTTTTAGATGTCTCCTGCAAACACCCTGGCTTAAAGCAGTGCATTACTTTATCACAAATTTTTCTTCAAATTTGTAAAACCCCAGTGATAGCCCATTTATCACTAATCCATAAGTCCTTCTGTGCTAATGCACCTGAATCACTTGCCTCACAGTGAACAACTTCGAAGATGACTCTATCAAAAGCCGTCTGTTTGTTTACATAACAAATCAAAACCAAACCGTTACTTGGGCCTTTTCGGAATTCCACGCAGCCACAGCACCAAGAAGCAACGTTTCCATGTTTGTTGCTGCTGCAGCCATACTGCGGCTGTGTGGAATTTTGAAAAGGACCAAGTGACAGTTTGATTTTGGTAGGGAAGTGACTTAGGTGCGTTAGCATGGAAAGACTAATGGATTAGTGATAAGGAGGCTATCACTCGAGTTTTACAAATTCAAAGAAAAAATAGTGATGAAAGTCATATGCTCCTTTAAACCTTCGTGGAAGTTTTGACGCCGATCTGGAGGGTCAGCTACTCACAGCGACCAGTGTAAAGTATGACACTAATTGCTTCTATTGTCAGTCTTCTTCATCTGACTTTCTACTCCAGATCTGACAGATGTGGCACTGTTTGGAAGCTGACACTTAGATGTTGAAATCTTGGAAGCAGCAAAATGCAGTAATTTACAGTCTGTTCTGCATTACAGGTGACAATGACATGGTTTTAACGATGTCAATTAACAACAGTGGCAAACATTCAGCAGTGTAAACTGTGCGTGTTTGGCAGAGATATTCATAACACATGGGTTGCAGTTAATGGGCTAAAACATGCAAAACTTCAGAAAGCACCCTATAATGTGATGTTTCACACTAGAGTCTTTTGTTTTTAAACATGTCGCCACACCATCAAAATCTAATCAGATAATTTAGGTGTAATACACTTATTCAGTACTTACAGAAGAATACAACAATTGAATACTCTTTGTTAAGCATCACAAACTACAAATAGGTCTTTTTCATGGAGTGGCATTGCCCATTAGTGCTTTTGGTGGCTAGTGCAATAAGCTGACTGGCTGGGTTTGGGTGGGGTGGGGGCTGATGGAGGAATGGATGGAAGGAGGGGGTGCAGTGAATGACGGACTGGGCATGGGAGTAAGCTGACAATCAGAAGTGGTCAGGGAGGAGTAAGGGTGCTGTTGCCTGGATACCAGAACAGACCTTAGTCTCGCCTCCTCCATCGTTTCTCCACTCCAGGTAGCAATTAGCTTCTGAGCTTCTCAAAAGGGACCCCCATATTGACAGGCATATGGCAGGGGACCCTAGAACAGATAGGACTGGGCCAGGGAAACCTCAGTCTGAAAACTAATTCTGTCTGCTAATTACTGAATGAAATATTCAAGCAGCTCGTGAGACCCCTTTTCACTATCCATCAGAGTCCTTGTAAACCTCTTTGACCAGTGAGACAACGAAAAAACAAACTTGTCCTCGCCGAGATGAATTCGTTTTTGTCTCCATCAGTTCCTCACAGTTAGTGCTTTCATTTAACAGATTAAGTACTGGGAACAGAAGAAGAGCTGTAAAGAATGGATGGTCTCATGTGATTTGAAACAGAACTGCTACAGACTGTTAAGTACTGGCTGGTGGCCTAGACTGCCTTCTGAAGATAATCTTCCCTCATCTTTTTACATTTCTCAGCATTGCATGACTTGTTCTCTAACAGGATATTTGGTTTTAATTGGGTAAACGTGCAATTTTTCTGGATTTAACAATCACATAAACTGTAATAATGATTTGGGGGGGGGGGGGGGGGCATTGACATTAACATTAAAAAACCTGCACACTGTCCACCTAAATAAAACACACCCTACAAATATATATTATATATATTAATGTATATATTTAGATCAGTGTAATGTAATATGTGTAGTAAAATGATAAATACAGAACCACATGGATGTTCTACTGTCCTAACTTACTCATAGAGCAGCGCCTTGATGAAAACTAGGATTTAAAGAAAATGTGCTTCTCTGATAATGATCAGGGGACATGGTCAAAATGAACAAATAAAGGCCAGACCCCACATGTTTTTTGTGTTAGCCAAATCATGGCTCAACAAAAAGGACTGCCTGACTGCCAGAGCAAATTAAAATGTTGTGGGTCTATAGGTCTGAAGACTCCCTTACCAAACAGCCAACGGGTAAGAAAGAATTAATCTTAATAGTTGTGTATTCTTAAAGAAAATGTAAATTATGACTCCATACTTTCTTTAGTCCATACTTTCTGTTGTTACTAGAAGCCATGATTTGGTACTTTATGTGACATCTGAGAAGGAGCTGGGGATCAGTCCAAGTTTGGTAATCAGTCATGGGAGAGTAAAAGCTTTGAGAAACTGCAGATGGGTTATTTTTTTTTAAAAATGTTGTTGTTTCCATTTACACATTTTCAATTGCAGAGTTTCAAAATACACAATTAATACATTTCTGAAAACTAACCCACTGTCTGACAGTTTTTTTTGCCCTGAAGTGACAAGTAAAATAGGTAATGAGAGAACTACCTCGCTTGACTTACACTTCGCTTCTCATCTCTAGTACAAGTTGAACAGCTGAAGAACCCATTGAGTGCTCTCACAAAATGGAGGTGGGTAAAGGCACTTAAAGAATTTCAATTACATTGGACAAAGCAGTTTAGTTTGGTTGTATAGAGAGTGTAGGAGTTTTACATTATGATTATAGCTTAGAGAGCTATTAATTTGTAATGAATACAAGAAGTGAGTTTATATTAATGTGTCATAAACAGGGCAAATTGGAGCAGAACACATTAAAATATGACCAGTTCGACTAATCAAACAGAGGGGATCTCCACAGAAATAAAAGCCTCAGTCACTATTTGAGGAACTATTATGTTTCCAAATTGTCAGTGTTATTTTACCATCCTTTATCATGTCCTATTATCAGTCTTGTTTCTGTGTTATTATTGAAGGTGTCCTATGTTGAACACATTGTAAATTCTCGAGCTTAACTTGTGAATCACAGTACTGTGCTATATAAATAAAACATACAAAATAGTAAGAAAAAATATTATTAATTACCTATAAATGAATAAATCTTACCACCATTTGTTTCTGGTATTGGACTGCTAAAAAGTACTTTTGGTCAAACTTTTACAAAGACATGTTAACTGGCTTTGCAGTCATTAAACATACATGAAACACAAGTGGGTGAGAATGCTATATCATATGATGAATTACACAGATTTTCTACTGTGGTTTAGGGAAACTGACAGTGAATGGAGCCCAGCCTTACTCTCAGCATTAACAGAGTCAAACATGAAGAGGAGTGAGGCACAAAGGAGAGGACCAACAGATCAGTACGGGTAGCCAGGAGGAAGAGGACGGGGAAGACGAGGAAAAGGGGGAGGAGGAAGGGTGAAGAGGGAGGGGGTTTTGTCAGTGGAAGGTGATAAACTTTGCAAACCTTCCAAACTTGTCCTTGCTGCATAGGAGAGGGGGGAAGCATTGGAACGGAGAGAAGAAGAGAAGAAATCAAAAACAAAGAGCCCACCCAGACACAACTGCTGGATCACTGGTCCACACATACATACATGATTTCACACATTCATACATACATATACATCTTAAAATAGCTGCTGTCATTCAGGTGTTTTCTGCATATCAGCGTTTATTTAGGAATTGCCCCTCAGGCATTTCTCATTGGTATAACACATAGGAAGCACCATGCTATGCCAACATGTGATTGTTTTAACAGTTATTTTAACACTTGCTGTTTCTAACACACAAAGTGGAGCTTCCCTACCAACGCACTCAGACAAAGCGACAGAAACACATCCATTTTAAGAGGGTGGGAAAGATAAGAATATCCATAATGGTGTGAAAGAAAAAGTTTGCCCCTGCAGTTTGCAATGGCCGCACTGTTTGTACCACATTTTTTGCTTCATTGCTGTTGCTTAGTAACTGACAAGGCCGTACTCCACAATCTGTGAAGCATGTAGCATTTCATGGATCGTGATGCTCTGATACATGTTGGATCATTTTCTATTATTTGACTCATAATGCACTAACTCCCATCCTGGACACAATTAGTTCAGGATTTGGCCTGCTTGCTGCTGCACCAAATGTAATCCAAAAATTACATGTAAGCTTTTAGGCTGTTAGACTGGCTGTATATCTCTCATCAAACAACCAGCTCTGCTCAAAACAAAAATGAAAAACTTAATCAAATACAGAGAAACTTTTGTTCTGTAGCCTAATACATTGTACTAAAAATCCATGGATAAACTCTACATTAAGATGTATTTAGAGCTTTAACTGCTTGATGAGTACCCACAACAGGGAGAAAAGGGAAACCTGCAGGAAAAATTTTGACTGCTGCACATATTTGCATATTTAGAAAACTGTGGTCTATATTATATACATATGGGTGACAAATGAAATGAAAACCCTGATGAGAGTGACCATTTTCAGGAAGACAATGCCCCTATCCATAAAATGTAAGGGATTCACTAAATGGTTTGATGGATATGAAAATTAAGTAAATCTTATGCTATGGCCTTTGTAGTTACTGGGTATCAACACAACAGACCACCTATGGGAGATCTGTGGCTGGCATGTGACAGTGTTCTCCACCTCAATGATCAAAACATTAACGGAGGAAACACTGAAATTAAGCAGCAATGGTTTTTAATTCCCTATGAAACATGTGATGAGTGTTATTTCCTTTTATTCATGAGTTACCTGTAAATACAGGAATTTAGTGAAGCCCCTCACCGCCAAAAGCCCTGTCTGTTCTGATTGGTAAACTCCACTTGAGAAGTATAAGCCACTGACCCATAAGTTAAGGCTAGCTCAAAGATCCTCTACAGGGCGTTTCACTGGATACAATATTACTATACATTTGTTTTTCCACAAAATGTCAAACATACCAATAAAACACACCTACAAAACAGCTTTTTTGTTATAGTGGAATAAGTTGATGGTGTACAGGTTATGTGCAGCACATGATGTATAGAAAAACACTTTAATGTTGAATTTCATTTCAAGGAGACTAGAGAATGCTACAGTGACCAGAAATGGATCTGCCCATAGCAGTGTGGATAAGACAGTTAAGCAGACTGGGAATGCCCATGTCTGACAACACCACTCACTAAGTACACAATAATACCACACTAACTTCCTGCAATTTCTTGCTAACAAAGCATTTGTCTAGATAAG
Source organism: Sphaeramia orbicularis (assembly GCF_902148855.1). Lineage (NCBI taxonomy): Eukaryota > Metazoa > Chordata > Actinopteri > Kurtiformes > Apogonidae > Sphaeramia > Sphaeramia orbicularis. Next base: position 45,715,938 of record NC_043971.1, on the reverse strand, counting down.
CTGATAGGACTAGTAATTTAGACATGAAAAATAAATGTAAGGCTGTAAAATTATTGAGAATAGGTCTGTCCCTCTTGCCTCTACCTTGTGTAATAGTGACTACAGAAAACCTGGACTTGCTGTAGAAGAAGTGCAGGTTACTATGGATGATCAATCTAACACATACGCAGAACAGATTTATTTCCGGTCACTTTAGCAGTGCTTCATACCTTTGCTGCTTAAATCATTATCATTATGTGAAGCTGTTTCTAGAAGCTTGTGGTGGAACAACACCTTACAAAGACATTCATTTGTCACCTGTCTGTACGTGCACTAAAACTATAGCTGTACTGTATGACAATCTGCAGTTTTACTTTCAGTCTAAGCACTACACTAGTTTAACTACCAAGATTCTCCAACTGACTTTGTCTCTTGAAAATAGTGGGGTAAAAATCAAGTCCGTAGTACATTTACTTCAGGGGAACAATTTGCAATCCATGAAATTTATGTGGGCTTAGGCAAACTGCCCTTCATACTCACAAAAATGGCCTTGAAAAAGAGGGTTAAAATGCCCCTGGTAATCAGAGATGGCCTTCGTTAAATGTCAACTGGCACAATTTTTTTTAGGGTTTTTTTTTTTTTTCTTCAAGTAATTATTCATGTGACAGCATCTTCTGTCCCCTCTGGGCTACTAAAAGTAAGTCAACGAGCAGGCAACACTTTCCTGCAAAAATTATTTTCAAAAAGCTCTGTCAATTAGGAAAAACAAAGATAATTATATCACATGCAGCAGTAGAAAATGTTGGCGCCATGCAGCCAGTGGTAGAAAAAACAAAAACTACTGACCCCCCGACAAACCGCTGCATCATAAAAACAAAAACATGAGTACTACTAAAAAACATCAGAGGACACTACACTAGTTGGAAACAAAAAGGGGAAAGCTCTTCTCTAATGTCTCTAATACAAGAAGTATGGTATACAGGTTTAAACTTCAAAATTCATCTTTGAAATACTGACAGCTGAAACATTGTGGCATTTCAGAAACACCAGAATGTGATGCAGATTGAATTATTATTCTTACTATTACTACTATTATTTCTATTCTTGGTCACAGGGGTGCCACAGCCTATCTCAGCAACCAATGGGCAAAGGCAGGGTATACCCAGGACATATCGCCATCTCTTCACAGGGCTAGATTCAGATTTATTTATGTGTTTATTACTTTGATTTAATGAGAGGCTTTTTTTTTTTTTTAAATTAAAGCAGTCCGTTGTCAAATGTGTTGTCAAAGTCAAATATTTTTGAGGGGGAGGGGGCAGTCAAGCCTGGATGATACTAGCAGATTAATCAGCTATCTGCTTTTTCCTTCTTACAGCAGCCTTTAAAAAAGGTTCTGAGTATTAACAGTGTGCTGCAGTAATTGTAACACTGCAAATACATACAGATCATAATGAAGCATTTTACTAAATACAACCAATTCTAATGATGATACAGACAAAATTAGAAATAAAGCACCGTTTCTACTACAAGGCCCGGTCCCTTCTGCAACGGAGGTAAATAAAGGCTCTGGGGCACTCTGAGGAAATAAAGTATATATATATATATATATATATATTTGGTAACTGTGGACTGTTTTCAGAAAACAAATCCTTATGTGTGTTTTGGGCAAGTCAGATAATGATGTTAGAATGCCCACTGGTTATAAGATAAGCATAGCAAATAAAATCAATTTAGCCAAGAATAAATTAGGTGACCATTAAGGAAACTTTCATGCTTCCTTTTACTTGTCAATGACACGTGACTGGTGAATGGAATATAGGCGTTATTTTCGTTGCTACTGTTTCTGTTAGTGAGCATGATGTACCGTCTCCCAAAGGTAGAAATCAGGTTACCAAGTCAGCATATGAGTTTTCAGTAAGAAACTTAAGTTACTTTACTGATGATGAATTTTACAACTCTAACAGTAAGTCTGTAGCATTTGTAATACTGTCTCTGTAATTCAATAGTGTGATTTAAGAACTAGGCTAGTGATGAATTAATGTATTAATGGATATTAAATGTATTAATCTTAGGTTTCAGACTTATCCATGTGAGTGCTAATCAGTTTCCCATTGTCAGTAAAAGTGTTAAGTCCGGTGACTCTATCCCAGATTACTTTCCTAGTTCTTTAGTTTCTAGATTTGGGGTGGAATTGTAAACAGATGCTGGGGAATTTCCTGTTATTTCAAAAAAGGATAGGAATTAAATTAAATTAAATCTAAGGCATTTCGAAGTATATTTAGAGGCCCTGTGGGTGGCAGATCTGGAGAGATATGAAGATGATGGGACAGACAGAAAGAAAAAGGAAGGAAAGAAGGAAGGAAGGAGGGAAGAAAGGAGGGGATTTCAATCAGCAGCAAAAATCTCAGTGTCTGACTGTTCATACTGCTTTCTACTAGCTGCACCAAGGTGATATAGTACAAAGTTGAATTCTTCACTGATTATGTGTTTGCTAATATTTTGTTTGAGAATCAAATTATTTAAAGATGTCAGACCACCAACTTGGCACTTTGGAAATAACTAAACATTAAAGGGCAACCCAAATGCCAACAAATAGAAAACAGTATTGTTTTTCAGAAGGTTTGACTTCTACTCCATACTCCTAAAGACTTTGGTAAGATATAACTGAGCTCTGTCTTGCCCTCCCTCTTTTTTAGTCATCATACAAGCACAAACGCTCATCCCACACAAACAGACCCACTACTCTTTTAGTCCCACACACAAACCATTGGTGTGATTTCTCAAGTAACACAGTGCATATACAGTAACACTGACAAAATGTTTCATCTTTGTGTGCCTGTTGCACTGTATCTGGCAATTTAGGAACAGATGACTGGCAAAACAAACTTATGTCAAATGTAGGCAGTTCATTCACCACAGAAAATAAGGCTTAAAATAACAAATACCATACGTGTACTGACAAAGCTAACATCCAATTCAGTATCTTCAGATTTGTCATTTGAATAAAACAAATCAATAACTATTTAGCAAGCGTGAATAAAATAAAAAGTAAACAGAGCTACATGTTCTATTGTTGTTATTTTGTATCAGAAAACCACTAAAACTTTCAAGGGTTCCACTTGTAGGCCATTTGAAAAGTGCCTGTTTTAGTCATAATATTAAATTATAAGTGTGGGCATTTTATTGTGTTTATTTTAGCTAACATTAGCTGTCACCTGAATTTTATAATCTAGTACTTTCGCTTTTCTTCTCACATTTATTTATTGTGAAGCTAAACACCGCTCTCAGCTTGGAAAAAATACCATCTTAGTGACAGAAAAAAGGTGGTTTGAGGTCCCCTAAGCATCAAACCAGCTTTCTTTGGATTTGGGTATTTTGAGGCTGCCGGTTTCAACGAGCAGAGACGACGCCCGACTGCTAGCGGTGGTTAGCTTAGACAGCAGCCGCCGCCATTAACTACCTAGCCGATGTTAGCTAGCCATCTAACGCTACCGCAGGCCTACTGATTTACTGACATTACCTCGGGGACTACATTTCACCAATTGTGTTGTTTTCTGCTTTCTTTTTGGAGGAGAACATTTAATGTAAACAACATTTAATGTATACATGTAACTCTAATCCACCCAAATATCAATTTCTATCGTAAAACGAACGGACAACTTTACCGCAAGCTAACGCTAACGTTACAGATTTTTGGCTAGCAGCATCCGTTGCTTGCGTCCAGGAAAACTAAAGAGGCGCATTTAGGCTAGTGTAAATGTCTATTTTCTTTTTAACCCATTTTATACATTATGAACAGTAATATACACATCATGAGAGACATCAACGTATATAGTGCTTACATTAGTGTGACAGTGCTAGCTAGTCGGGCATTCATACTGTCAAACATTGACGTGAATACGGGCAATCGTTTAAGGTGCAGATACAGCTGATATAATCACGATGTTTTAATATACCTATGTGGTTGATGCATATTATAACCGTGTGTGTGCGAACCTTTTTGATATTGTAAACACGGGTCAACATCCCGATGCCTCGGTCGTTGAGGATGGTGAGTTTTTCTGCCAGCTTCTGCTGGCTGGGCTGGATCACTCCCCGAGACATCTTCTTGCGGTTAAATCTCCGACTCAGTCCAGAAAAATATCACAAATTTCCGAAGCCTATGGTCCGCAAAGGAAGAAAAAAATCAGTGATTAATGCAGCTAGTGGATGTCGCCCATGTTCAGATATTCGGGGACAGCAGCTTCCTGTACTCCACCCCACCGTCTCCCTGCCTGTTTTTTTTTTTTTTTTTTTTCGGTCACAGGGATGAGGAGCTGTCCTGATTTTCACAACGAGGCTGGCTTATGGTGCGTTCACGGGTCCTTCGTTGTTACGTTGAAATTGCGTTAAATCGTTATTGTAACACAGTGTGGTATCCCAATGTTATTTGAAGATATGGTGACCAGACATAAACTAACTAAATGCGAAGAGTATTAATCCTAACGTAATCAAATGTAATGAGCTACATCACACTGCTAAAGTAGTTAAAATACTTAACATGTTACATTTCGAAAGGAACGTTCAGATCTGCTCCAAATATTCACATGATAGTAGTTGGTGTAAACGTGCATAAATTCACGTTTTTTGTTTTTTGTTTTTTTTGGTTTGTTTTTTTTTTTTTTGCAGATTTTCTAAACATTAATTAGAAATAATTGTAATATATTATGACGAAAACCTGATTTTAATCAAAATCTGGGACACTGTCCTCATGTTGTATGTGGGACAACAGATCAAAATGTCCCTGAGTCTCGTCACTGTGTATGTATGCATGTGTAGCATAATATTATCATTTTTAAATAAGTGTTTATTGTTACGTTCGAAGTATCTTTGATAACAGTCACAGCGATTTTCGCAAGACAGCAACGACTCTTAAGCCACCAATTCATTTAAGCAAAACAATATCGTTTGCTCTTTTACTCTGCGTACCCGAATGCATCATGACGTTGACGTACTTCCGGTTTATCTGTCAGTTCAGTAAACGCTGTTTCTGGAACATTAGCTTATTTTTCACACTCTCAGACTTTTTCTTTCTACAATATGACCTGAGATGATACAAGTCCGTGTTTGCAGAGGCAAAGATATGACTCTCTGATACCTTGTGTCTTAAATCAAATCATTTAGAACAGGTAGGTGTAAAAGGCAGAAAAAAATATATTTGTGTTATTATAAACGCATTTATAAGGCTACCTTTGAAGCACAGGACATCACCTATGGAGTAACTGTGAAGAGAACACCCTGAAATTTCATTTATTTGCTTTTGCACTCTTTGAAACAGGCTAGAAGAACAACAAGTGCTGATTTTCACTCATGTTAGCCCTGTAGATTTAATAGAGTTTTACGTTGGAACAAATGTGTGGGTTAATAAAATTTCCAGCACTTTTTATTCTATCACTGTTAATCACATTATTGAATATAAATTCACTATGTTGGTAACAGTCACTACCTTTTAAATGTACTTTTTTTTCAGTTGGGTACTGTTTGGTCCTCAAGGTGATGCATTCACTTGCTCAGGAGATTCAGGGCTTCTCCAAAAACTGCCTGAAGAAACAGTGCACGCATGTGACTACTGTGACTGGAAGGAAGCTGCTGGAAAGGAGGACTGATGAAGGAGACAGCAATGTGGAGCAAGTTGAAGAGCTGGACAAGGGCAGTGGATTTGGATTTGTGGAAGATAACAGTTTGGACCTTCAAGTTGGAGTTGTCCGACCGTATCTGCTGCTGGGTAATGTATTCTTACTTTGCTGTTAAAACATTGTTTTGGCCTTAATTTTTACTGGGTCAGTTTGCTAAGTACATTGTCTGTAGAGGTTACCCCTCCACTCACTTAAAGTGAAACTAGGCAACATTTTTACCTTAATTAGAATAGAATAGAAATAGAATAGAAAGCCTTTTATTGTCGTTATACAAGTACAACGAGATGTCAAGCTACACCATCATGTGCACATAAAAGTAAGCAAGTAGCAATATATACAATAAGACTAATATACAAACAATAAAATAAACACTAAAGACTACAAGAATTTACATAAACTGTACAGTAAAACTAATATAAACTACTGGCTATTAAACTCACATAAATAAATTGTGCCTCAGGCATGTGCAAACCCTGAAGGTGGATAGGCACAGCAGCAGGTATGGGCAATTAAACAGTTTCAAAGTAATTGTGATGGCTAAGTGGCTTGTCAGGGGGAGAATGGGAGCCCTCCGCCTTCCCACTTGCACCTCTAGGGCTGAATATGCCACTTGCAACTTCTCAATGCTGTTCCTGTAACCTAGATCTTGTCTCGGTGGTCCAAGATCTTGTCAGAAGTTGGTGGCAGAAGTTGCCACAAACCCTCTGCATCCAACTTCCACTGGTCGGACTTCCGTGTTCTAGCCATGATGTTGTGCTTCAGTGGCTAGTTCAGCATAGCACAGTTGTTTCCATTCATATGCCTCATCTAGGGAATCCTCCCAGGGTACAGTGAGCTCAAGGATGTAGACCTGCTTTAGGGAGGGGGACCAGAGCACCAGATCAGGTCTTAAGGTGGTAGTGGAAATCTCTGGAGTAAACACCAGTTGTTGGCCAATATCCACCAGCATTTTCCAATCATATGCGAAGCGCAGCTGGCCTCTCTCTGGCAGTGCAGAGCTGCTCCTGGTTGGTTTAGCCCCTTCGCAGACAAAGGCAGTTGTCCATGGGGGATTGGACACTGGCAGTGGTAGCGAGTTGATGGCAGGTCGTTTAGTTTCCAGGGTGGCTGCAAGGCTCTTTAGGACTCGGTTATGGCGCCAAGTGTACTGTCCTTGGGTGAGACAGGTCTTACACCCTGTTAGAATGTGCAGGAGGGAGGCTGGTCTGGAGCAAATGGTACAAGCTGGGTTCTTCTGAATCTATCTATCTATCTATCTATCTATCTATCTATCTATCTATCTATCTATCTATCTATCTATCTATCTATCTATCTATCTATCTATCTATCTATCTATCTGTCTGTCTGTCTGTCTGTCTGTCTGTCTGTCTGTCTGTCTTTTTATAGCACTTTTCATATAGTGACATGTAGCACAAAGTGCTTTACATATAAAATCAGTACACCCCCCATGGATTGGCGGTGTTGGAAAAACATCATAAGTAGCCCTGATGGTAAAGCTCAGGCTTTGCAATACCCTGGCCCACATATTGCTCCAGCTGAGCTGCCTACTCTCCACATTGTCCCACCATGTCCATTGTCCCTGTTTGTCCCACCTTGCAGCCTTCTCCTGATGGCATGTTTCTTCCACCACCATCTTCCTCCATGTTGGTGCAGTAGCCTTGCTCCATGTTGGATGGCTAGTTTTTAGGCCAAGGCCTCCTCTTCCATGCTGAACATTCCCCACAACATCAGCATGTGTGAGAGCTGATGTTTCCTCCTCCACTGCTGCTGCTGGAGGGGGGCCCACAGGGGGGCCCACTGATCTGCCTTGGTGGAGGTCTGCGCTCTCCGAGTGCTTTTCTAGTTTTATCTTCTATTTGATTTATAGCAGCAGAATTATATTATTCCTGTTTTTCTACATTCTATTGTCTCCAAAAATTGGGGGAAAATTTTTTAAAAATTCATAAATGCATTAAAGACATTTTGAGGGGTTTTCTTTCTTCCCGTACCGAACCGAAAAAAAAATGAACTGTGGCTTTCAAAACCGAAAACGTACCAAACTGAAAATTTTGTGTACCGTTACAGGCCTAGTGAATATGTATTCTGAAACTGTAGGGGGAGCTCCACAAAGAAAAATGCTACAAAAACAGCAAAGAAGAACCAAAGCAGTAAAATGTTGCCTAGTTCCACTTTAATATATTAAGATAGTCATCTTCTGAACCGCTTTACCTATGGGCGAAGGCGGGGTACACCCTGGACGTCTCGCTAATTCGTCACAGGGTGGACATATAGAGACAAACAACCTATAACTCTCACTTTGACACCTATGGGCAATTTCAGTTTGACCAATTAACCTACTAAACGCATGTCTTTGGATGGTGGGAAGAAGCCTGAGTATCTGGAGAGAACCCATGCAAACACGGGGAGAACATGCAAACTCCACACAAAAAGATCTTGGTCTTGGAATCAAACCCAGGACCTCCTTCCTATGAGTTGACCACATGCCGCTCCTTAACACTATTCATATAACTGTATTTTATAAACCTCATATGGAGCCTGTTGGTTTATAATGTTGCAGAGAAGCAATAATTTCTCTGCAGCTGCAACTACTTCATCCTCCTCAACTTTTCTAGTACATTACAACAACCATTACCATTGTTACAGTAATTATTAGCTAGGGATGGGTTCCAATGTTACTTTTATGACACTAACTGAATCCCAAAGGTATTTCTGAGTAATTAAAATGTCTTGTGGTTTGATACCATATTTGCATATCTCATCAGTGTCAGTGCATGCAGGTAAATATTTTTATGTTCTAAAACTGCTTTGAGTGTATCATAAATGCTGATTAGCTGAAAAATAAACTAAAGTCATTCTTGTAATTTCCTGAAAACTGGTATTGATATCCAGTGTTGTTATTAGATTGTTGACTTATTCTGCAATGACTATGATAAGCATTTTCAAGCACTGAGGCTGAGGGTATGGTATCATTCAAAGTTTAGCCATTTCACATTATGGGCAAATTTAGCAGAGCTTGAATGATACCAGATTTTTGGACTCTATCTATCTATCTATCTATCTATCTATCTATCTATCTATCTATCTATCTATCTATCTATCTATCTATCTATCTATCTATCTATATATATATATATATATATATATATATATATATATGTACACATATGTATATATGTATGTATTATTGCCTCTAGTTCCCTGATCACTACTGGCACCACTGTTGCCTTCAGACCCCACATTTTCCTGTACACTATGCCTGCTACCTGGTTATGCCACTCCATGTATGCCTTGCCTGCCAGCATCTTGCACTCTACTGTGATGTGCTGGACTGTTTCAGGGGCTTTGCTACACAGCCTACACCTGGGGTCTTGTCTGGTGTGGTAGACCCTGGCCTCCATTGCTCTTGTGTTCAGGGCCTGTTCTTGTGGAGCCATGAGTAGTGCCTCTGTGCTGTCTTTCAATCCAGCCTTTTCCAGCCACTGGTTTGTTTTCTCAAAATCAGCCACTTCCCTAATTTGCTGGTGGTACATGCGATCCTGGGGCTTGTCCTTCCATGATAGCCCCTCTGGCTCCTCCTCACTGGGGTTTTGTTGCCTGAGGCATTCACTTAGCAATTGGTCATTGGGGGCTATCTTCTTAATATATTCCTCGAGGCTTGTTGTTTCTTGCTGGACAATAGCTCTGACACTTACTAGTCCTCGGCCGGCTCCTTTTGCTTTGTGTACAGCCTCAGGATGCTGGACCTAGGGTGAAACCCTCCATGCATGGTTAGGAGCTTCCTCGTCTTGATATCAGTGGCTTGTATCTCTTCCAGTGGCCAGGATATTATGCCAGCAGGGTATCTGATCACTGGCAGGGCATAAGTGTTAATGGTCTAGATCTTATTCTTGCCATTCAGCTGACTTTTCAGGACCTGTCATATCCTCTGTAGGTATTTGGCTGTGGCTGACCTCCGAGCTGTCTCCTTGTGATTGCCATTTGCCTGCGGGATTCCCAGATATTTGTAACTGTCCTGCACATCTGCAATTTTACCTTCAGGTAGTTCAAACCCTTCACTTGTGATCACCTTTCCTCTTCTAGATACCATTTGCCCACATTTATCTTGTCTAAAAGAGATCTCGATGTCTTTGCTGTAGATCCGAGTGAGGTGAATCAGGGAGTCAATGTCATGCTCATTCTTGGCGTACAGGTTGATGTCATCCATGTAGAGGAGGTGGCTGATGGTTGTTCCACTTTGGAACTGGTACCCAAAGGCGTTCTTTGCGATGACCTGGCTGAGGGTTTAAGGCCTATGCAGAACAGCAGGGGAGACAGAGCATCTCCTTGGGATTTGCTGCATTTGATGCTCACCTGTGCAACTGGCTTTGAGTTGGCTTCCACAGTCGTGTTCCATAGCCTCATTGAGTTCTGGATGAACTCTCTTAGTGTCCTGTTGATGTTATACAGCTTTTGGCACTCTAGTATCCATGTGTGTGGCATTGAATCATAGGCTTTCTGCTAGTCAAATCCAGGCAGTGCAAAGGTTGGTGCTGGTCTTACAGTCTTGGCCGATTGCCGTGTCAACCATTAGCTGGTGCGTCGCTCCTCTGGTGTTATTGCCAATTCCTTTCTGTGCTCTGCTCATGTATTTTTCCATGTGCCTACTCATCTTAGCCACTATGATGCCTGAAAACAGCTTTTCACCGAATCTTTTGCTGCATACTTTACTGTAGTTACTGTTGTATGCACAGCAGTAAAAACAAAAATTTCAGTGAAAAACACAACTTCTATTAACTAGGGATGTAAACAATTAATCGACTATTGATTAATTGTCAATAAGAATTTGCTTGAATTGTCGGTTAATTCCCCTTGTCCACACCTGTCTGAAAGCTGCCAGTTTGTCTGTGCTGTGATGCCACGGCTGGGATAGCTGGTCATTGAACCGGATCATGGCGTTGATGAGTTAGAATCACTTTATGGACATGGTGGAGCCAAACACAGACCGGCCCGTCTGTTTGTGGAAGCGGTGCACCCCTGCCTAAATACACACACAAATGCGGGGTCAGTATTGGATCGGAGCGTTTTCCCTGGAGGTTGGTCTAGTCCACGGTCACTGAGACAGAAGCTGAAAACATCCTCCAGGCTCCAGATCCAGGCCACAGGTATGTGAAGCTTCAGGAGGTAGGGAAAAGATAAATGAGCAAAAAGTTTCACTTTTGCTTCTGCGGGGGCATGGACTGCACCACCCCGTACCCCTATAGTATTATAAGTTGGACGGAAAGTGACGCACACACGCGCACAGTTACCAACCAACACGCACACATCCCCTGGGCGAACTGCGCGAGCGGCCAAGTAACCCCCCACCGACGAAACGCACGCGTGTGCACCACCCACCCACCGATGAAACACATGTGCGCGTGTACCCCCCCATTACACACCGCTACATCAATAGATGAATTCCACAGGAAACACTGACTGTATCCAATGGTACAATAAATCAATCATTAAGGAATATGACATGCTTTTTTCATGAAGTGTATAATCAATATTTAGCTTTTATTCTTATGGACCATATTGAAAGAGAAATTCAGGCTCTCAGGAAAATTGCCGCTTATCAATTCATCGTTAATCGATCGATAAGGTCAACCAACTAATAATTAATGGATTAATCGATAATTTGCATCCCTACTATAAGCCAAAGTGGTTATATTTAGTGTGACCTTCCTTTTACATGTAGCATGTCTCCTTTTGTTCAGACAAAATTAAATTTTTGATGTTCACTTTCTGATTGTTTTATTCCAGGTTTCATTCAGCACATGCCGGATGTTTCTAAAAGTTTTTGGTGCTTGTTTTTATTATGGGGCCAGGGGTCACACTAAATACTGACTTTCTAGGCTGTGCACATATGTCTTGTATTTTCTTATAGTATTGGAAGAAAAGAGACTGAGAAATAAATATGCATATTCATTTCAAGGCTGCAAAAACATAACATCTGAAGGCTGCCTAACCATACATACATACCTCCATGATTATTTATTATTGAAATTTGATGGCAAAAGATTATGGTTTCTTTACCATACATGAAATATACATATGAAATTTAGGTGGCAACCTTCAGCTCCAAGATAAAATCAATACACAAGTGGCAAAACCTGAGCTTGTGTTTATTGAATAAATAAACACTGGGGCCTGTGACCCATGGGTCTGAGCCAGAAGTGGCTTTTTATCTTCTCTCCCTCTGGCTTTGTCAAAATGGTACATAGGCTAATAAATAATAGTAATATAAAATAATTCATTAACCTCATAGCATGATTGCCTAAGTCATAATTTTGGTCAAATTCTCTCTGTAACTTTACTCTTCTAACTCTGCTGCTTCATTTTGCATCATTGGCTATGTCCTGAAAAAAATGTGATGTAGGCAATTATGCTATGAGACTAACAAATTGTTTTTTGCATTTTCTTATTGATGTAGGTGCTGCCTCAGCTTTTAGGTTTTAGGCTTTGTGAAACCAGAAGTTCCCATGTTTGGACGAAAGATAAGTGGAAGTAGAACAACTGGTGAGCTAATTCTAAATTCTAGCTTACTTACTGAGCAAAATGGGGAACTTCATCAAGCATTGAGTAACCAATTCTTTTAACATCATGTTAGTGAAATCTATTTACAACAATTACAGGGGAGCTGTCAAGAAAAAAAAAAGCATTTTATCAAATGAACCAAAAATCCAGCTTGACAGGGGAGTTAGCTGTCATATTGACTCGTCAATCAAAATCTTGTGAAATCAAAACCATGGAAGACACCAAAGTTTCAATTTGGCCTAGAGATGTAATGATATGAAAATTTCATATCACGGTTATTGTGACCAAAATTATCATGGTTATCATTTTTATCCATTTATTTATTATTGTTGATAAGTGTTCAAAACGTTCAAAAAGTGCTTATACACTCACTGAAATAATTTAACCAAGTTTTATTTCAAACAAAAAAAACAAACAAATAAAATAACACGCACAATGTACTTTCTCACAAATGCACAAATGGAACAAAATATACAACTCAGATTAAGAAAATAATGATAATGTCCTGCATTATATATTCTGTAAAACAATGATTTCAGAATTGTAGGAAAACATATTTGCCATTAGTAAAACATCTATGACAGACCCACAGTCAGCCAAATGGCTGTAATTTATTACTTATTTGAAATCCTCACTAGAGTTGAATGACTGAGATACTGGTTCATTGGTCCCTGTTAAATTAAACGAATGAATTCCCAGCAACAGTTAAATCAGATTCATTCATCTTAAATCCATCTGAGGGAGCACAGTGATCCACCCTCCAGCTGGAGGATGCTGGATGACACCCACATTTGTCAGCATGTATCCGTCCTGCTGAAGTGTCCTTGAGCCTGATATTGAATCCCCTACCAGCTCTGGGGTGCAGTTCTGCTCTGTAGCACACGTCGAGCTTTGACCTCACAGCAGGAGAGAATCAAAAAGAGTATTTCTCAGCAGGGATCAATAAAATATTACATCTGTTAGGTTTTACAGAGGTGACTCTTACCTGTACAGTGTCTCACCATGAACAGCATTAAACTACTGTTCATTTCAACAACAAGAGCTCAGCAGTCACACCATCCATGTAAAGACATATGTCAGAGATCAGCTCCATGAAAGGTTTGCAGGAAACCATCTTTTTAAACTTCAGATAAACTCCAACAGTGTTGTCAGGAGTCAAACATTTCATCTGATCCTTTTCTCAATTAATCAGTTAGTAGTTCATTAACCATGTACTAATGTGCTAGAGCACATTAGTACTGATCTAGTACTAGATCTAGTACTAGACTGTCACTTAAGGCTGACAAAATCTTGTTCTTTCTTTGGTGAGGTCTTCATCACTGGTGTGAGTGTGCCTACTCGCTTTCCCTGAAGGTGTTTAGGATTAAACTCCTGGCTTTTCTGTCAGCTAGATGGTGTGGAAGTCATTCATAGCCTTCTCCAAGGAGTTGTTGGACATCCTTTCAGAGGGTCTGTATGATGTTGATATGGGGACGACCTACACCACAATGGCTATGAGTGGGTGGTAGTAGTTCCAATAGATGTCTTAGGAGATGGGATATGTCCATTCACACAACATGACCAAGAAAGCACATCCAGCTGAGAAACAGTCTTGTGCAGAGCTGAGGGCAGTCAGTCTGGAACCTTATATCCTTGCTTGAAACATGGTCTTGCTATGTCACTTTCTGAATTCTCTGAAGATATGCACATTGGAAACTTTCCAAATACTGAAGTTGTTGTTCTTTCAGGGCCCAGATGGAGGAGCCGTACAATAGTACTGATGGCACACCGCATTCTAAGATCTTGATCTTTGTGCCAAGTGTGATTCCCCAATTCTTCCAGATGTCGTTTAATTTTTCCAGATGTTGTTTAAAGCAAAGTGACCAAATCTTTTCATTTAAGAAGCTGCAATTAAAACATGTTCAGTGATTTTGCAGGGAAAAATTGCTTAAAAGTTGAATCAATTATCAAAACAATCAAGTGGTTTTTTTTAGATGATGAACTAATCAGCTTTGTGACTGCTTTGGTTTTTGGGGGGTTTAGTTTCTTCCCCTACTTCTTTACCAGGTGTCTGGTTGTCTACAGAATAATCAGGTGTACAAACTTTCTCAGGCCAATAGAGACTTACCACCTCAGACAACAGGTTTATATATATATATATATATATATATATATATATACACACACACACACACACACACACACACATACATATATATACATATGTGTGTGTGTGTATGTATATATATATATATATATATAGATAGATAGATAGATAGATATAGATATATACACACACTTATTATTATTTTTATATTGTGATAATTAGCTCAGCTCAGTTAAAAAGTGTGTCAGCTTTGTTATTGCTGTTTTATTATATATATTTATGAAATGTTCTGCTATTTGATAAGGTTTTCATTATTTTGATCTTATGTGTTAGACCTTGTTTTTACTGTACTGTACTGTTTTGTGTCAGTTTCATCACATTCTTTTTACATTATGTTGATAATAACAGTAATATATATATACTTGAACAAAATAAAGAATACACACAATAATACTGATTACAAATTGAAAACTGGTCTGAAGAGCTGAGTTCTGAGAGGTGATTTGAATTATTTCCATTGTGGATCAACAATTACTATTAAAACTTGACAGAAATTATGATTTGACTTTTGTCATGACAGTTACTGATATTTATTTTTCTGTAAATGTTGTCCAGCTCCAATTATAACTGGGTGCTACAGGCAACAATTTTAACATGATTAAGAATATTTATATCGGTAATTATTCCAATAAATGTCGTCAGTATGTTGAAATCAGTCTTAATGTTGGGAAGGCTTACAAACAAAACAAAATCATTAATTCTGCTGAAATACAAAACTGAAATAAGAAACCTGATTGAAAATGTAAGCAGTAGGAAGTACAAGTATTTATGAGTGTCATAAAAATTACTATTCAAGTAAAATACAGCTACTTGAAAACTCTGCTGAAGTACAGTTACGTCAGCAACTACGGATGTAAAAAGCAACCATTAAACAACCATCCTTCAATCCTTCTTAAAGTTTAAACCTTTTTTAAACCTAAACTGAAAGTAGTTTTATTTCTAAATGAAATTTCCTGAACAACTGCAAGAAAAGATGACTGAGCCATGCCTTCAGCAGATTGAATTTGGTCCCCTGACACGCTTAAAAATCCTGGCATTGGTGCATCTTTCCACAGATGTGTCAATTTAAATCTTTCCGTCTGCACTGATGAGACATATGGGCCAGAGCTGGCATATTTCCAAAGGCACTCCATCCATTGGATTTAGATTTACTGCTCAACACCATGAATTTGGCATCAAGTGAAAGTGTCTTAGCTGATGCAAAAAGTGCAAATGTTGACACTTTGAAGGCATATGCAGTAAGCTGATGCAGCTGCATAGAATGGACTGGAGAAAGCCTAAAAGTAGCCATTTTTTTGTCAGTGTTTCTACACATAGAGGAATTATCCAGCTCCTGCTATTGCAGATGACCACCTCTGTTTTCTCGATGAACTGTCAGATTGAAAGAGGCTCTTCATTGCATGTCTTGTTTTTTCAGCTGAATGACTTTTTTTCATCTTTTGCCTCTTGTATTTTCTTTCATGGTAATGCTTCCCTAAGTGTTTGACCTGTTTCCTCTCTTGGATTAGTCATTCAGACTCTTGCTGTTATGAAAATGCCTCCTCTCCTTTTTCATAACAATCATAAACTTCTTTCTCTGCAGGTGTGGGTAATGCTGAGTGTTTATTTCAGCAGTTTTTTAAGCCTAGTCTGTTGCCACTGTACAAATCATCTGATTCCTTTTTCAGTGTTTTTCTGTTGCTCTAAGCCATTTTACGGTGGTTTTCTGCTGACTGATACCTTCTCTCCCTGTTTTTTTCAGCTGTTAAAGGGGCTTTTCTGTGTGAATGTTTTCCTACTAAGAGATATAAATCCTGATATCCTGTAGCCTTTATGATGTGCTGGTGAATATTCACACTGTTGACTGTTCTTTGAATTTATTTGCGGTCAGAATGTCCTTTCGTAATGTACTCATTTTGTTGGTTTTCAGGGGCCGCAATCTACACTTTTCTAATTTTCATTTACTTGGCAGAGTGATCAGTTGGTCCTTAAAGTCTCCAAAAACTGCAAAAATCTCTAAATTATTGAATTGACCATTTTAAGAAAATGAACCTATAAAACACATTTTTCTTTTTGCAACATTTCAAAAGTTCGCTTTAAACTCACCTTTATGGAAATGCAGCTAATATCTTGTTACTTTACTCTGAATTTCTCCATATTTTAATGCTGAACAAACCCTTTCATTATTAGAATTCTTTCAGATCCTCTAGATTTTCATTTCCCAAATGTTTCAAGTGTTTCTCATGCTCTGACCACAAAGGAAAGTTAATAACATCTACTTTCTTCAACTTTCTTTCAGGACCATATTTTATTTTTCACCTGTCAAGAAATAATGATTTGGTATTTATCATTATAATTGTTAATTTTGTTTGAAACAAATAATCTTTTAGTATTTAACATGATGGCCATACGTTTGGCCAGCCCCATCTCCAACACTAAAAATACAGACAACAGACACTAAATTCAGTTTCTTTTTTAATTTTTCCTAGTGTTTTTTCACTAAAATTAAAAAACAGGAGACTGATAAATATTCATTCATAGCAATAAAAAGACACATTTGATCATTTTTTGTCTCAGTAATTAGGGCCATGGCCTTGGTTTGGTCTTCTCATCGAGTTGTCTCTCCCTTTCAGCCTCTCAGGATGCAGCCCACGACATTGACACCCTGCTGAGATATAAGGTCAGTACAAAGGGATCAATAGAATGGGCATGCCCTTGCCTTGTTGTAATAGCATGTGTGGCGACATGAGATTAGAGGCAGCCATGTAGGTGTTGCTTTCCTGCGGGTCAGCAACAATCGAGCCGGCAGCCAGAGGAGCCTCATGACTCATGCAGTGACACATTAGCTCAGTAGAGGGAGTAAATGATTACAGTGGAGTCTGAGCGCTGCCCCTATGCTTCAGAGGGAAGCCACTGCTCCTGTCTCTGCAGTGGCTGCTCCCAGACACAGCGCTGCCTGTGCAGTCTCAGGATGATGAATCACACAGATTACACATACCTTCACTTCTTGTTTCAGGGATGAAACCTTGACTGTTTAATAACTTAAGCATGGATTTCCAGATGGATTTTAAAGCCCAGGAGCTGAAAGACACCCCATAAAGCTTCTTACCATTAGACCATTCAAAGGTACAATACGTAACATTTCCACATTAAACACCTGAAAATACTAAACCTGTGTTATACATGTGGCTGACCTGTGTACATTCTGTACACCATAATCAGATTTTTCCCTCATTGTTCAAATGCAGTGAAATATGTGATTTTATACAGTGTAACTGCCCTTTTTATTTAGTCGCCAGTCAGTGGTATCATGTCACTTTGACAGTTCAGTTGAAACATATGGAATAAATTATTCAATGTCATAGATATACTTACAAATACAGCAGTATTTCAGCCACAACAAAGTTAGTGCAGTTTTGAAATTTTTCAGCAGCTTCTTGTAGTATTTATTCCAGTTTGATGTTTGATTTCAGTTTATTTTTTCAGGTATGTGGGATTTTTAGGAGCTGAATGAGGTAGGATGAAAGAAAGCAGGGCATCAAATATGGTTTTCAAAACCTTTTTTTTTTAATTAAAAGTATCTTACTGTGGAATACTGTGGACCATTAACATTGTTTAACCCACAGCGTAATTAAGCAACAAACGATAATTACCAACTGCAACTAAATCAGAAGAATTTAATTAACATAAAACAAAATTTAGTTTTTGTGAACTGAAATTGCCATACTGCATTATATGATGCCATTTTGCAGCAGAGTCATTGGACAAAGAGATCATTTAATGGCATATTTACATCTTAATCTGGTTTACTATGATGTATTGTATCAAAATGTAATGTTAGCCAACAAATGTGGCTAGGTCTGGCCTTGTGAAATGAGTTCAATGTTGCTGGATAATGTTAATGGTGTGACATTTTTTGCACTTGTGTTAGTTGGTTTTTCAAAAAACAGGGAAACACTCTTAAATACATTCTGGTGTAGCAAGCATTTGACCCATGTGACTGATCAGCTGACTTATCCCCGGCATCTTGTTGTATATTCCCATGAAATGCTACAGCATGTCTGGTAGTAACAACAAGCTGTGTGAACTGATGAGGAGACCAAATTATTCTTTTGTCTCATCCGTGAAAAAGCATCTCGGCCATTTCATACAAAACAACACAGCAGAATGCTGTACTTGTTCTGCTCTTCATTGCAACATATGATGTAGCCTTTTGCACCACCTTCTGATGGCAGTTTGGAAAAACACACATCTTTTACATTTTCTTTGTTTTTCTTTTTTATTTAAATTAGTGACCATGTGTGCAGGGTAAACCATCCAAGTTTTTATCACTGTCCAGGAAATGACAAAATACCATTAAAAGTCCCTATAATCTAGCTTTTTATTTTTTATTCTGTTTGTATTCTAGCATTTAGGTGATGTTAAGTGCAAAACATATGACAGAAACAGGAAATTAGAAATAACTACATCATACAAAGTCACCATTTTTTTTTACTAAATGAATGAAAAGATTAGTCAAGTTTGATCATTCTGTAATATGTTTCACTTTAATATGATCATGTATTAAATAGCATTTACTGGTAATGTCAATGTCAAATCTCTCTTAAAGACATAAAAGAATAACTTGTCTTTCAGGTTTATTGTGTTTCGATGGGCTCTGGTCTCTATCAGTTCTGAACGTTGTGGGAAAACAAAGGAGCTGTGTGGCACAAATAAATAATTTACATCCAACTGGATACAAGACTGTACTTCATCATCGAGACAGCATTGTCAGTTGCAGTCATTTTCAGATAAGATAGCACTTTGTGTAATTTTATGAATAAAAGTAAAATGCAGGATCTCATCTGTCCGCTTCTTTACTTATGGAAAAGGATGTTTGATGTTACAAAAACACTTTAAAGGCAGGACACATGCTGAGATGTAAAGCACAGATTTATCACTCTGAGCTAAGCTAAATCTATGTGTGAGTAGGCAGATACTGCAGAATCAGAGCCATCATACTTCTGTGTACCCTTCCTTTTCTGTCTCCCCCCTTGTCGTTCCCCCCACACACACACACTCAGGTTGTCATATCATCAATATGGCAGACAGAACACCTATTTTTCTCTCTTGCCAAAACAAATACTGCTACAGGGGTAGTAGTCTCAAGGAGTTTCATTTCTAAACACTATCCATCCTTCTCTTTCTTAGGTGTCTCATGTGCTAAATGTGGCCTATGGGGTTACTAACCTGTTCCAGGATCGGCTGGTGTACAAGACGCTGCAGATCCTGGATCTCCCAGACACTGACATCACCTCCTACTTTAAGGAATGCAGCTCCTTTATAGATGAGGCCAAAGAAAAGGTACACAGACCCTCACACAAATCCTCTAAGCACCCACCTGAATGAAACACATAGATTTAAGGTGGACAGAGTGCACACTTACTCAACATTTGTATTTTTTTTCTTGTAAAATTATCATTTTCAAAAAGAAGAAGGGTTAGATATAAAGCAAATACAGCAGTTAAAGGTATTGTGGCTCCAACTAAAACAGTGCCAGAATGGCTAAATGACTAAATATTGGAAAAACTATTGACTGTTAAAATATTCTGCTGTTCTTCATCAGGAAAGATCATAGCATATGATTGCTGGTTAAATAAAACTACAATATTTAAATACATGTCCTTGGACTCATTTATCCAATGTTCCAGCAGCATCAGGAGCAATCCATAATTTATTAGTTTTTATGGAGTGACTTTATTTTTATTATTGTAGTCACATGTTGATGGTGTCATGTCCCCCTTCATAAGCTAACATTAACGCAACTTTGATGTGTTTGTTCAGTCACAGTTTATTTGTTTGATTTGCTGATTAATTGGTGCATTATCAAATGCTAGACATTTTACACACATTTTTTCTATCATGAAAAAACCTCAGCTGCATCTCTAAATATATGGTACTGAAAAATTAAGACAACATAGTTCTCTAGTCTGCAGTACCTTAAATGGCCACTTGAGACTCATTCCAAAAGTGAGTCAATCTGCATAGACTCTCATGATAAAATATCCAATTTTAGAAACAAACATTTTCACAGACTGGTACAAAAGTTTCACCCCCTAATTTCACCCCTCGCACCAATGGTACATAAGACTTTTTTTATGCAATTTACCTGTTTACAGTATATTTAGGTTTAAAATTCTGAATAATTGAGGTTGGTGAAGTTAATTTCTGCTGTAATCAGATGTTTATATTTATTTTATTGTTGTTACCCTACTGTGGTTGCGGGTGTCAACTTGAGGTTTGTGTTTATACCAACAAGACTGTCAGGTCATACCTAATACCTGTGTGAACCCTTGTTAGCATAATTTAGCTACATTGCTATTATTTCTGTATGGATATAGTCTTTCAGCTAACCTGCCTTACAAACACAACTACACAACTTAATCTATTAACATGTATTAAGATATGTATTAACTGTTGGTGTTAGTCAAAGTGTGACCAATGTATTATCTTGCCAAGTTTGACCTCTAACATTTTCCCTGCTCCACCTTCCAAATACGGCCAAAATGTCAAACTCTGGCCTCCAAAACAACAGTAGCCAACTAACAGGTCACTTCACAGTGGCTACATCCACATCTTTCGAACAGGCTCTATTCTAAACATATTAAGAATAATAAAGTAATAGTTTAGCACTCAAAAGGCCCACTGTACCTAAACAGTCTTTTTAGATTTTACAGATTTGGCCCATTTTGCAGAAAAGACATAAAATGTGTTTTTCAATAATCAGTATTGCTACTTTGGCTATTGTTCTGAATGCTTCTTCCAACACTGATAAATGCAGACATATATTCTCAGGGCAAAGACTCAGAGTCAGATGTTTCTGCAGGTAACGCTTACATCAAATCCATTTATCTACTTTCCTTCAGGAGGCCAGTGTAGCCTAAAAATGCCTTCTTTAATATCTGCAGGCCAATTTAACATGTCAGTGTGCACACACAGCTGTTCTGCTACCACACTGTGTTGCATTTCAACACATCTATAATGGTCGGTTATCTGTAAGTCAGCACAAAGGTTAGGCGGGTGGTCAGAATAATGATTAAAGGACCATGGTGGTGTCATTTAGGAAGTCAACATTGCCTCTGCTCACACTTTCGTCATTCGGTCCACATTGTCTGTGTAATACTTTATAGCCATTTGTTTCCAGGCAGAGAGCTGCATTTCTTCTAGAATGTAATGTGATGGGAGTACTGATATGAAAACACTCAACTCTAGCACAATGAAATCACAGAAAAACAAGAAATGCTGACAAAACCAAATTAAGTCTCCATGTTCACTGTGATGGATTATATAGCTCAGGCAATTTTCAGTCTGTTGAAGTTTGCTGTTGTTTTTGTTTTTACTTTTTTTTTAATAGAGGGGAAACAAGACCTGATATGTGTAACTAACTGACTCCAGGCTCAAATAAAACAAAGGAACAGAGCAACCTCTTTTGATTGATAGGAACTTATGAAGACTGATATAATTCTTTTGGAGCCAGATGTCCTGTATCCGCTTCATTTGATTGTACTTTACCCAGAGGAGCAGTTTAACTGGGTTATGTTTTAAAGAAAGGCACAGATAAAAATGATACCATGTCAATTAAAGATACCAAAGCGCTTTACACATGTGTATCCAAAGCTAATTTCAATCTTCTATCATTCAGTATGCAGTGATTGACATTTAAAATCAAAACTGAGCTTGCAGTTTTTGTTCCGCTCCAGCTGAGCCAGAAAAGAGACTTTATTCTGCGACAAGAGGCTCCGTGTCGAATAAAAGAGACAAATGTGTCAATACAGCTCAGAACTGAGCCGTGGGCCTGCACGCATTGTCTAAAGATGTGGCTGGAATTTTAAAAATTCATTTCCAGCCAGGCACTCTAGGCTGTAAAATAATTACATCAACATTAATATTAATCACACTGCAAATTTTGATACATGCACTCTGGCGTGTGCACATGCTCACACAACTGCAAACCCAGATTTATTCCGTCTTAACTTGCTCTCCATGCTCTGGCTTCTGGAGAAGTTAGAAAGTTTAATCTTACACTAAGAAAAGAAACTCTGAAATGAATTTCCGAAAATTCAGCAAAGAGATGTCATGTTTATATAGCCCAATACTGTTACACAATACACACACAATAAAAAGGTCATAATATGTCTTAAATTCATTCAATATCTTAAATGCTTCGTAAATTTACTGTAGTTACTGTATGACCAAAAGACTGGTAGAACAACGCAAGTTTGATTAATTTTGTTAATCAGTTTCAAAAAGTTGAGGGTTCATGCGTCTTGATCAGCATCATTATCTGTTTTTATAACCACTGACAACTGTTGTGTGAATTTTTTAAGAGTTGGTTCAACATTTTTTAGCCTGTATATAATTTGTGGGTGAAGGAACTGTGATTTCAGTCATTGTTTTTTGAAGCCAGTAGATTGGAATTTGCCCGTTGATGTTTTGGAGCCAGAATTGACTGTACTTGGACAACAGGGGCAGAACTATGGAAACCTGAGAGGTCAAAGGTGGCCTAATGCTAAGCAGTGGCTTAGTCACTGGATGAAACAGTAATCCTCATCTAGCAGTGTAATTTCATAGTCCCATGCAACCTATTAACCACAACTACAGTAGAGTTTTCTGTCAGGGGAAAAAAAGTGTTTTATCAATTAAACCAAAACTTTGAAAGTCTGACTCAGGATATGAGAAAACTGTCATACAGATCTGTCGATCAAAGCCTGACACAGCACCCATCAAAATATCTATTTATCCTGGGCTGGAGCCAATGCCAGCGGCCATCATCAATATTACGACTTTTAGATACTTGCACTTTGGATTCTCTAAACTAATGGGATAGTATAGAAATGGCAAATGGCAAAACTGCTAGCTTTGGGTTTGCAGCAATGAATAAGGACCAAGGACTGAAAATGAAGATAATATGGAAGTATCCTAAAGTGTAATATCACTGATGGCCATTAAATACTGGCTCCAAAAAGCCCTGGTTGCCACAGACTTACACTGAAATTCTCTGAAAAAAAATACAAAGTTTCACTTGTTTCATTTGGACCCTCTATTAAGCGTTCTGGTGGTCTATCTTTAAATTATTGCTTAAAGCTTCCATGTCTGCTGTGTTGTGCTGTGATTGACAGATGTAAGTGACAAATCATTAGCAGCTTGTCCTCCTTCCCTCCACTTTTCTTTCCCTTCCTTTCCTTCTTTTTCACTTCCTTCTGCATTGCTAACATACTGCTATGTTGTATGGGTCAAACCCATTTTTGAATAGCTTGGACCTCTTTCATGGAGGCTTAACTAACAGAAATCATTGCAACATTGTTTGGGTCTGAATGGTTTTTATTTATTGAGATCTTAAAAACCATAAACTTGACTTCTGTAACATACTTTACAGATTTGAAAATCATTAAATCCAGTACACCAGGGTTTCATTTTCTCTAATTAAATTTCATTTTCATTCATTTCCTCTTGTGTTTCCTCAGAGTGGTGTGGTGCTCGTCCACTGTAACGCCGGTGTGTCACGCTCGTCCTCCATTGTGATTGGCTACCTGATGCTACAGGAGGGCCTATCATTTGATGATGCATTCAATCAGGTCAAGACAGCAAGGTCCTCAATCCGCCCTAACCCTGGGTTCTACCAGCAGCTACAGAGTTACAAACCCTGAGGCAGGATGGCGTTGGTCCATTTGAGGCCAGAACACAGACACTGACTTTTTTTGTCCTCCAGATCAGAATCAAGATGTAGAAATCAAAAAGTACTCACTTTGTATTGTCTTTTTCTATCTTAGCAAACTCATTCTACTACCTGTTCTAACTTCATTCTAAGCAGCCACAGTGTACAGTGGGTTTTTATAGCTTGTATAAAGATGCTAATGTGCTCCACAAATCCAGCAACAGATGTCTTTTTCTACAAGGTAATAATAAACAAAAATGTTGGTATATGCAGCTACAAAACTCTTCTTCTTTACAGACTTAAAAAACCACAACAGAGAGATTGTTTTGCTTTATTATCCAATTCCTTCTTGCTGTCTTCCTTCTTCCCATTCTTTAATTTTTTCTTCTCCTCAATTTCTTCATTTTTTCCTTCTGTCCTTCTTACCTTCTTCTTTCTTCTCAGTAATACAGTATGCCTCCTCTAGTTTAGTTTGTCCTTTTTTTTTTTTTTTTTTTTTTTTTTTTTTTTTTTTTTACAAGCAATTAAAATTAGTGAGAAACTGTTTGCTTTTCCATTTCAAGTTTCCATTTCAAGTCTTGTCTTCTCATTAGATTTTTGGGCTTTACGCTAGTTGTAGTATGGATTGTTTTCTAATTAAAGATGTACCTGAGTAGCAACTAGGTTTCCTTCTCAACTATAGACAAGTACTCTGTCAATTTTAATGATTGCCCTCACTGATTCCTTGTCTGTCCATTTCACAACTTTGCAAAGTTGATAAGCTAACCTCATTCCTTTGGAAGAATTAGCTTGTAATTAGCTTGTTAGGTAATGAGGGAGAATTCAGTTGGCCCACATGCTAATCAACATATACCACTGGGATGAGCTAACGCTGCAAATTCACTCCACGCACAGGCATCATATACTAATCTATACTGCTTAAGAGAAAATCAGGTCTGTAGGGCAGGTAGTTTGTTTTTTGCATATAATACTATAATGAATTACTGTCCAGGGTGTAGAAGATAATAGAAAGGGCTATTTAAACAATTAACTGTAAACTGGTGAAATGTCTTTTGTTTGTTGCTTCACTGTCCTGTGAGAGCCATTTATCTGAAAATAAATCAGCTATTCATGAGTTCAAAAAGCACACCTGTTATGAGCTTTGTGACAATGTCTTTTAAAGAAAATACAACAGGGTTTTTTATAGTTTAAGGAGGAAACTCCCCCCATACAGGAAATACTTTTGTCCTCCAGCTTAATCACATTTGGCAGTATGCAGTTTTCACTGGACAGAAAAAGTATAAACTGATGTCTGAAAAGAAATTAAGGCAGGAGAAATGCTCAAATACAAATACCTCAAATTTGGACTTAGCTGTAATACAGTCCACCTCTCATTTTAACATTTGCAGACAGGTATGTACCAAACATAAGAACAACCCTTCAGCTGGTAAAAGGTGCACACCTAGAACACAAGACCATAAGGTTATAAGTATTAGGACTACGCTTTATGGTCTCACAAAGTTTCGAAGTAAAGGGACTGGTGTATACATAGATGCCAGGACAATGATTTACAATAAGGTGTAAATGTACAGGAGGGTGTAACAGTCAGTCTGGGCAATATCTTCATATTGCTGCTGTGACCTGAGACACAGGTCAGGAACATTATGTTTTAGGCTTTTAATTACCCTGCCCCCACGAAGGAGAGGCAAGGGGTATTGTTGTTGGTTCAGTTTGTTTCTTTGTTAACACTCTGGCAGCAAAACTATTAATTAAATTCATACCAAATTGGGTTTATAGATTGCCAATGACCCAGAATAGATCTGATTACATTTTGGGAAAAGTTGGTTAAAGTTCAAAATTTTTATGAAATACATTTTTTTTCTCATTTACTTCCAATGGGCGAAATTTCACGTCTGTAGCAGCAAAACTATTAGTTCAATTCAATTCAATTCAACTTTATTTGTATAGCCCAATATCACAACAAGGTTATCTCAAAGGGCTTTACAGAGTCAGTTAGAGTAAACAACAGTCAAATGAACAGCAAGAAAATGAGTAGTGTCCAGGGCATCCCCCGTCCTTAGACCCTCCTTCTCGGCAAGGAAAAACTCAAAACCCAGTGGGAAAAGGGAGAAACCTCGGGGAGAACCACAGTGAAGGAGAGATCCACTCCCATGGACGGACAGGCTATAGATGCACCAGGACTGATGGACGTCCATTTGCAGATGTAGTTCTAGTCTACAAGGATGCAGTAGGGTGGACACATGGGGGGTCCATCCCGCTGGATGAGACAGGCAGGGGCGAGGAGGCCCATCCACAGTGGTGAGGCCGAGGACGTCCATCCAGACAGGTGGGGGAGGGGGTCAGGACACAGGACAGGGCAGGACACAGATGGGTCACCGCAGATCCTGCCATCATTGGCTCCCAAGTGGTTACAACTGAAAAAGTAGCCACTCCCCCGGAGGGGAGTGGGGAAAGGGGACATCGGGTGAATAGCACTGCACAAACTAAGTTGGCTAAATATTAAAAATATAAGTGCAGACCAGAATGGTACGTAGAACCAGAAACAGGAGATAGGACTCAGTGCCTGTACTTCCCCCAGCATTCTTGCTCCTAGGGCAGCTTAGACTGAACTGTGGGTTTAGTCTGGTTTGAACTAGCCTGACCATAAGCTTTTTCAAATAGGAATGTTTTTAGCCTGACCTTAAATGTAGAGACTGTGTCGGCCGGAGTTGAATTCATACTAAACTGGGTTTATAGATTTCCAGTGATACAGAATAGATGTGACTGCATTTTGGGAAAGTAGGTCAAGGTTCCAAATTTTTATGAATTTTTAATTTTGTTTTTCCCATTTACTTATAATGGGCGAAATTTCAAATGTCTATAAAATCATCATTTTTGTTTCAATTTACTTCAAACTTGGCACATATATAGAGGCAATTGATATGCTGACATTAGCACATGCATAGACATGATGACATAAGTTGGATTGATGCCAAAATATACGTGCGAGGGGTGGGGTTTGTTGTGCCTGGCACCACTTGTTTAAACTTATTTTAACAAATTTTAATGAAATGTATAAAAGAAATGGTTAAAAAAAAATACAGTCCCATCACTTTCTGTTAGGCATATCTTAGGAGTTGGTTGAACCCTTAGACTGTTTACTATTGTGGACGAAGGAACTGTGGTGTCTCCTATTGGATTTTGAACCACTGTTTCAAAGAAAGTAGTTTGTGATTGCTTGTTCCCATGTAGGCTTTTTGTATGCAGAAGTAGCCATATTTTGCTAATATACCACCAAACATATACCAAACATTTTTTATACCATCTTTACAATATTTTGAGTTTGTAATGCACAATTAAAAATGCAAATAAAAAGTGAATGTAATGCAATTTCTGTCACCAGTAGATAGGTGACATAAATGCCAGAGTGTGAATGTGAGAGCGAATGAATAATGGGTCAGTAATTTAAAGCGCTTTGGGTGTCTAGAAAAGCGCTATATAAATCCAATCCATTATTATTATTATTATTATTATAAATCACAGTGACACTCACATGAATACATTAGTTTGTATTTTGTGTCAGGAGGTGACGATATACACCACATTAAGTGTGAAGCACTTTGTTAGTACAATGTATCATCAAATTTACCCTTTCAAACAAAACGGACCAAAAAAAATCACAAACATCAGGCAGTCAAATTAACTATAGTTGTTTTATCATATTCCCATGGTGCATTAGCGTGGTGTACTGTAGTTTACATTATACCTTGCTTTCGAAATTGTTTAGCAGGAAAGATAGCCCAAGCCATTTCGAATTATTTTCAATTTAGTCTGAACCGTGGATCAACAAATGGTGAAGTCCTGCAATTTTCCCAGATTGGGATCAATAAAGTCTATCTATCTATCTATCTATCTATCTATCTATCTATCTATCTATCTATCTATCTATCTATCTATCTATCTATCTATCTATCTATCTATCTATCTATCTATCTATCACAGGAAGTCAAAAGTTTTGTTTTGATTGGCTTTATTTTGATATTTTGAAATTTGACACTGTCAGGCATGTCCCTGACAAGTGTCTTTTCCAATAACTTGGCAAATGTGTTTAGACCAGGGGCAAAGGTAGTGCAGGTAGATTGCATGGCATTACAAGATTTTTTAAATCAACGCACAGGTTAAAAGTTGCTAATGTTACCAGTCATGCTGGAAATTGAATTCCAGCCTCCCACATCGAAGCCTGTAGTGTTCCCCACTGAACCATCCTGCCGCATATATACATCCCAGAAGACCTATTTGCTGATTGCCTTTCTAAGGAAGGTCTTGATTCTTTTCGGGATGTGACATTTACTCCTGTGGGTGGTGCTTGGGCACAAATTTCAGTCTATTATGGTAAACGGAAAGCCTCAGGTGCAGATTTTTGTGCCCCAAACAGGAAACATGTCACTTAGATGCTCACTAAACGGCCGAAAACATATTAAAACTACATTTGAATGCAGATTATACGTGGTACTCACAGGCTGCATATTGTGTAGCTTGTTTATTTAAATAATAATGTTTCTGTAAAATTATTTTCGGTGATTCCTGTAATGTCTGTGAGTCATATCTTGTGGAGAAATGACGAGGGCTTATAGTTTTTACTCACGGCTTTTTATTAACAGCCTCGCAGCAGCAACTTTTGCCTGCAGTGCACATAGTAGAGCGTGTAAAATAAAAATATAGTAACATCCGCTTCCTGTCTGTGAAGTTCGACTTCAAAATAAAATGCATGTTTGCCTAAACATCACATTGCCTTTTGTTTTTTTAACAAAACATTTTTTTTCTTTTTAAACCCTATGAAATGTATAGGTATACATTTTATATAAAATATAAACAGTCACATTTAAAACTTTTAAAGTGCTTCTTGTAAACATTATCTACTGAACATTGTGCTTACAAACCTGCAGCATGTTTAAATCACTCAGGTAATACTGTAGCACTAGCTTGTGAACAAACATTGGTCTATACTAGCACACAACTCAAAGTGCTACAGCAGAGAACATGAAAACATTGTTCATATTACCATAAACATTTTAACTGAGTCAGAGTGGTACTTAAATATTGGGTACAATGTAATCGTTCAAGTGAGCAGGTAAGTGTCTGTTAGCTCTGGATGGATATCTGAGCATAACAGTAGAGGGAGGATTGTCCTTTGGAGAAGGAGGACCATTCTGAGATTCAGATGTGATTTTCTTGAAGAACGATGCATTCCTTACAATAGAGTGCCCATCCCTTGTGGCTGTTACTGCTGAGCCTTTGACTGTGGTCACTTCGTAGGGTTTGGTGTTGTATGGTGATGACAGTTTGTTGTGCTTGGGTTGGCGATGGAGTACAGTGTCACCTGGAGTGAGTGAATGTGGTGCGGCATGGCGCTTTGCATCAGCAGTCTCTTTCATTTTGGCTTTTGCGTTGTTGTCCCTTGTTCTCACTTCGGCATCTGAGCTTTGTTTTGTAGCGTGATTGAAAGAAGGGAGTTTGGTGAACATCTTGCGCTGGAACAGTATCTCAGCTGGTGAACTCGCAGTAGTACTGTGAGGTGTGGATCGATACTCATGCAAGAAGATGTTCAGCTGCTGTTTCCAGGGAATGCCTTGTGTTTCTGCCACACGCAGTGCTTTGTCTAAACTTCGCATGAATCTTTCGGCAGTGGCATTGGCTTGAGGCCAAAGAGGTGTGATTTTGCGATGATGAAATCCAAGGTATCCTGCAAATTGTGAAAATGAATCACTGTTAAATGGTGGGCCATTATCAGTTTTTACCACCCTTGGGATTCCAAACATGGAGAACACCTTGTCAGTTACTGGGATGATGGTGGATGCTGACGTTGAATGCACATTTTCAACAATGGGGTATCGAGAGTAATCATCCATAATGACGAGCAGATATTCTCCAGTAGGAAGTGGTCCATAAAAGTCTGTGCTTACACTGTGCCATGGTGCTTCGGGCAATGGTGACATTTGTAATGGTTCGTTTTGTGTGACAGGTGTGTTAGCTTGACATGCCAGACAATTATGAACTGCAGTCTCCGCTTTGCGATCAATGTCTGGAAACCATACCTTGGTTCGGAGTAGTCTTGACGATGCCCTGATGTCCTTCATGGGCGAGTTGTATTGCTCTCTCTTGCAAAACAGTTGGAATGACAATCCGGGTGTCTCTGAGAATAATGTCAGGTGTGTTAGCTTGACATGCCAGACAATTATGAACTGCAGTCTCCGCTTTGCGATCAATGTCTGGAAACCATACCTTGGTTCGGCATAGTCTTGACAATGCCCTGATGTCCTTCATGGGCGAGTTGTATTGCTCTCTCTTGCAAAACAGTTGGAATGACAATCCGGGTGTCTCTGAGAATAATGTCTGAAGAGTCAGTTGCAGTTAATTCGCTGCGGACATGTTTGAACAGCTTTAGCTTATCTGTTTGATGCCACGTGTTGTTTCTGATGTGACCAATGACCTCTTGTAGAACAGGATCTTTCAGAGTTTCTGTTTGTATCTCCTGAAGAGTCATAGCTTTTGGCATAGAGTGGTACGAAAAGAAGTTCACGTACTCCTCCGCAACCTTGCTTGCACGAGTGCTTTCACTTGTATGTGACGGCAATGGATGGCGGGACATAAAGTCAGCTGGATTGTCTGCGCCTTTTCTGTATTCCACTCTGAAGTTGTATGGCTGAAGCCTTAGTCCCCATCTTTCGATTCTGGCTGGCGGTTTTGACCTTGGGTTGTTCCAAATGATCTCAAGTGCTTTGTGATCAGTCACTAGTGTGAAAGGATGTCCATAAATGTATAGGTGAAAGTGTTCGCAGCTCCAAACAATTGCGAGTGCTTCCTTTTCAGTTTGTGAATATCTCTTTTCCACATCACTCAGTGATCTGCTTGCATATGCTATGATATGCTTCCTCTCTTTGTCATCTTTTTGACAGAGGATTGCACCTAGTCCCACTGGACTAGCATCCACAATCAGTTCAGTATGTCGGCCTTGATAGAAGTAGGACATGGTCGCATCACTCGTGAGATTGTCTTTGAGCGCCTGCAATGCAGCTTTTTGCTCTTCTCCCCATGTCCATGATGTGTCTTTGCATGTGAGCTTACGCAGTGGCTCGGAGATGGATGAGAAATCCTTAATGAACCTTGAGCAGTAGTTTGCCATGCCCAGGAGGCTCTTGATGTCAGCAGGTGTTGTTGGGTCGAGAGCTTGTTGAATGGCGGCAACCTTCTTTGGATCCGCTGAAACACCACCTGCAGAAAAGTTGAAACCAAAGAACTCAAGTTTTGTTTTGTTGAATTCACACTTCTCTCGATTTAGAGTGAGACCCATTTCCTTCAGTCTTTTGAACAAAGCTCTGAGACTGATGTCATGTTCTGTTTGGTTAGTGCCATAGACAATGATATCATCACTGAGATTTTTCACCCCTTTCAGTCCTTGGAGAGTCTGATGTATCGCATTTTGGAACACTTCAGCTGCAGAAGATATTCCGAAGCTCAGCCGCTTGTACCGCCGTAGTCCAAGGTGGGTGGTGAATGTTATGTACCGGCTGTCTGGGTGCAGCTCTAGCTGGTGGTACCCTGCCCTGAGATCGAGTTTTGAGAACACTGTTGAGCCGTTTAACTCGTGTATCACATCATCAATTGTGGGCGTGATGTGT
Organism: Sphaeramia orbicularis; assembly: GCF_902148855.1. Taxonomy (NCBI): domain Eukaryota; kingdom Metazoa; phylum Chordata; class Actinopteri; order Kurtiformes; family Apogonidae; genus Sphaeramia; species Sphaeramia orbicularis. Next base: position 45,684,252 of record NC_043971.1, on the reverse strand, counting down.
CGTTCTCTTTCAATAGCAGTGTTTGCCTGCCTCATGTCCACACATATTCTCACTTTATCAGGGTCTTTTGGTTTGGGAGGAGTTACAATGGGTGAGACCCACGGCGTTGGTCCCGTGACCTCCTCAATGATATCATCTGCTTCCAGTTTGTAAAGTTCATCCTCCACTTTCTGACGTAGATGGAAAGGAACTCGCCTGTGAGGTTGACAGGTTGGTTTGATGTCAGTGTTTATGTGCAGTTTTACCTGAAAGTCTTTGAGTTTGCCAATACCTTTAAACAGCTCCGGATGGCTTTCAACTAGTCCATCTGCTACAGAGCGCTGCACTTGGCCAGACACTGCTGTGACAATGTGAATTAGTCCTAAATCTTTCGATGTTTCATAGCTCAGGATGTTAAAACCATTACCTTTGATGACAAACACAGTGCATGTAGTTTTCTTGTCGTATTTTTCCACACACCCTTTGAACTCACCACACACTGGCAGAGACTCAGTTGAGCGATATGGGTAGATTTTGGTGTTAGTTGGAGTCAGCGTGGGACGTGGCACTAGTTTGTTGTAAGTGGCCTCACTTATACAGTTGGCAGTGGCCCCAGAGTCAATAAGCACAAGTGTCTGAGTGACCATCATGTTGATGTTGGTTTGTAGAAGGTTTGTAGGTTTAGCAGTATTACCACATACACATAGGCTTCGTCACTGCTAGACGTGTGTCCTGTTTTCTCACCTGTTGCACTGTCTGATATTTGATGCACACTTTTTGATGTTTGACTTTTCTTGCGTGTCTGTTGTTTGTGGTCTGTCTCCTTTGCTTTTGATCTGCATTGTTTTGCGAAATGGTTCAGCTTGCCACATGCCCTGCATTGTTTATTTTTGGCTGGGCAGTCATCTTCATGAGGATATTTGCCTCCACAGTTTCTGCAGTGATTATTTGGTTGCCTTTTGGGTGTCCAGTTGCTTCTGGGTGTGCTTTTGTGTTCGGGTTTGTGGTAGACTTTGTTCACTGTGGCTACACTGCCAGTTTCCATGCCTGTAGCTTGCATTTCAGACAGCTCGCATGCACGTCCATGGTTTAATATGTCATCCAAAGTTAAATCAGGCTCTCTCAATGCTTCTCTGCGCAGCCTAGATGATGTACAGTTTTGTATTATTTGCGTTTTTATTTCTGCACTTGTGTTTGCAAATTCACAGTTTTTGGCCAAGATCCTTAATCTGGTATGATAACTGTCCAAATTTTCGCCAGGCTCTTGCACAGCCTTTCTGAAAAGATAGACTTGATACTGAACGTTTTTCTTTGGCGTGAAGTATGCTGAAAGTTTCTGCTTTGTATCTGCGTATTTGTCCCCCTCTGCTGCCAAGATGTCGTAAATGTCATGCACTTTTTCACCAGCGTTATGCAGCAGTAGCGCTTTTTATCTAGCGTCACCAGAAATGTTCATCGCTGTGACGTAGTTTTCAAACCTTTGGAGCCACTTTGTCCAAGGAGGTCTGACAGAACCAGGCTCGGTCTCTGTGGGAACGGGGAAGCGTGAGCAGCCATGTTTTCCACTGCTTTCCCCTTCCTCTCCGCGAACAAAAAAAAAAAAATCAAGGGCTTACGTGCTTGCGTTGTCTTCACCTTTACACTCTTCGCCATTGTAATGTCTGTGAGTCATATCTTGTGGAGAAATGAGGAGGGCTTATAGTTTTTACTCACAGCTTTTTATTAACAGCCTCGCAGCAGCAACTTTTACCTGCAGTGCACATAGTAGAGCGCGTAAAACAAAAACATAGTAACATCCGCTTCCTGTCTGTGAAGTTAGACTTCAAAATAAAATGCATGTTTGCCTAAACATCACAATTCCTATTCCTTTCTTCTTCATATGAGACAGGTGGGGTGGTGCCCTAGCGTCCTCTACTGATGTGCCACAACTGTCATACAGTATGTGTAATGTCAAGTCACAATGTTGGATTCCAAGCTAAGTTAACAGGAAATGTCTGAAACCAAGCCATGTCAAGTCAAGGCAATGTGAGATAAAATTCACTGGAAAAGTAGCATAAGGTCCTTAAAAGAAAAATGCACATCCACCAGCTTTTTATGGAAGCTTAAACACCGATAGTTGCAGTGAAAATGAATTAGTGTGGCTGTATCTCACACATATCAATCAAATTCTTATTAGAAAAATTAATTTACCATAGTACCTTTATTGTGCATCAGCTCATGGCTTGGTCTCAGTTTAGGCAGTTTTAAGTCTAACACTACAATCTGTAAGGCTTGAAGTGGGTTCATCTAACACATTTGGGTCTATCCAGCCATAGTACAGTGACAATAATTTATCTGCTGCTAGAAATAATAAGTGTTACTGTGTGATTATTTAATCAGGCTCAGATATTCCATCTGGTTTCACAAAGTGGAGTCAGAGCACCTAAATGCACTGACTGCTCAACATGCACCAATTGAGCTCAAATCCAGTGTAATTCCTCTTCAAAAGAGACATTTTCTTTCAGTCTCATTAAAAAGCTTATTTGCCCCCCTTCTTTTTTTTTTGAAAATGCAGCTTTGTAGTTCGCGACGGTTGCCGGCTGCTGTCGCTCAGGGGAAACAGAGGGGTGGAGGTTGGTGTTGTGCCAGAGTCTTGGAGGAGGAGATAAGTTCTGCCAAATTGGTTGCAATTCCTACTGGTCCTATAAAGGTCATAGATTATTTAACACCCCTTTAAAGCTGTGGAGTGATTGCAAAGAGCAGGCCTCTGTCACTGTTAATAACTAAACATTCAGGCCCTCCAGCTTTGCTTTTACCCGATAAATGTACACTCCTGTCCAATAAATACTCAACTCTGCTTGTTATAGCATTAAAGTCTTTAAAAACAGCCAAATAAAATATTGAGCCGGTGTCTGACTAATGGCAACAGTGCCAATACGCAGTGTGTGACACCACTTGGGTGTAGGGGAGTTTGGCCTTTTCTTTGGTGTCGTTCAATGGTCTATCACTGAGGAGTATCTGCTATGAAGCCAACTGGGTTTCCCCTGACATTTTTGTGACATTTTATCGTCTGGATACGATGGCCCACAGTATGGCACAAGCTGTCCCATCTGCAGGGTCTCGTGGGGTATAACCACCATCTCAGTGTGAACTGCGCAGGCTTCAATAGCAGAATATTAACAGGAGGGGTGGCTTAGAGACAGCACATCAAATCATTTCCCTTTGCAATGCAGGACGATTGTAGGTTATTAAGCTCTTTGATGCTAATATTACTTCCTTTACATTTCATGTTACATGCCATCAACCATGTTACACAGCCATCCAGTTTGATCACAAGATAGACAAAGGTTACATTTGCATTACATGAAATGCCACAATAAAAAGAAGGGTTTCTATGGTACATTGCATGCTCGAACAGTTTCTTTCTTTACATTTTGAGCACATATGTACGTATGTATAACTGTATGGACATCATCTGCATTCAGAAAAGTGCTCCAATGAGTGCAAATGACACACACAAGAGCACATTATCAGATGCAATTATTGCATGTAAATTAGATGTTAATGTTAGTGTGGTGCATGAATTTATGTAAATTTATGAAATTAATGTTTCCTACGGTGATGTGTTCTTATTATTCCTATGTATAGAAGTCATTTAAACAGTCTGTCTTTTCTGGTCCATATACTGTATGATATTCAAATAATGTTTTTGTTCAGCTGAAATGGAAATTTTCAATGTATATATATATATATATATATATATATACATATATATATATGTATATATACCCCAACCTATGACAATTTTTTGGATTGTGACATTGTTTCCAAAAGTCTGTTTTTGTCTGTCCACATTGCAATGCAGACCTGCTCTAACACAGGGTCAGCTCACCTCAATGTTTTCTCATACTTCTTTATTTTTACATGTGTGTGTTACCAATTGCTGGCACATATGTTTTGCCTCTTAAAATGAAGCATTTTAAAATAAGTGTTAAGGTTAATGAATGACAGCTGAAAATGTCTTGTCTTTTTGTCGGTGTCTGTATTAAAGGCTTTCCAAACGCTGAAGTTTTGGTGCTCTTCTCGGCATTTCACATTCAGTGTGTAAAACCTGTTATGTGTTCTGAGAGAGTTATGAATAAAAATTTATTTTTTGGCAAGGGTCAAGGCTTGATTTTGCATGTTAGGTTGTTACACTGACTTAGACTCATTTTATCTCAACTCTACAGCTAGTTAGCATTTAATCTACAGCAGTGGCGGCTGCTTGTCTTTCAGAGAGGGGAAGCTCATTGTTGGCTTACATAAAAAAAAATGTCAAGTTATTTAAACATAAATTCGGCCCTCCGTTCCTTTTTAAGAAAATGGTCAGTGACCTTATTGTACCAAGTAAACAAGAAAACGTTGACATTATGTTAAACTGAAACAAGGAAGCACAATGAGTGTGTTTTATTTACAGTGCAAGAAATTAACAAGTAATTTCGTAGTGGTTTCTCTCTCGATTTCACAAGCAGAATGCGTGATGGTATTAAACTGAACTCTGTCAAGTGAAGGAGTATATCTCAAAATAGCTGTCAATCAAACAGGATTCAGCCTTTCAACTGATCCTCCAATCAGCACATGGAAGCTTGGCGTCCAGCCCAGCCGAGGTCCGCCCACAGCTCCATTCACCCCTAGAGACGCCAGGCGTCTGGGGGCGGGACAACATCATGGCCTTTATCCAATTACCGTCCAGTTTTGAGGCAATGAAAAAAACTGTTCCATGAAGTCCCATTGAAGTCCATGGATGCTGAGCTTCTACGGGCAAATGCATTGAGCATAGATTGAATGAGAAAACAGCGCAATGGGAATGTATGAGAAGTGACCAACACCAAGTCCGTTGATTTGTGATAAAGCTGATTCTGAACGAACTCGTCTTTGAGATGAACGTGTTCTAACACATTTGTATTCAATGAAATGTCAACACAACCGTACATATTTGACCATTTAATTTTCATAATTTTAGGGGAAGCCGAGCTTCCCTAGCAGTCTATGAGAAATCACCTCTGATCTACAGGTAGTGCCAGGTAGTGTTGCACTAGCTGTGAAAATGTCACCATGGCTTTCCTGGGTTAGTTAACCTTTCCTGTCTATTGGAGGTGTGTGGTTAACTCACCATCAACCAAGTCATTAATACCTCCAACCAAGTTAACCCCCCAACCCTTCTCATGTTATTTACATAATTAAATTTAAAACAGTAGATTTTTACAGTTGGTAGTGAAAAGTGATGTAGACTCCATTATATCAGTCTCTTGTCTCTCACCATTTGACACAATTTTTTTTACATTCTACATGGTGTCAAACCAAAAATGACGCCCCCCACAGGTGATCTTGGTGGCTAAATGAAGACTCGAGAAGAATCGATTCACAAATGAAAATATCAATACTTCTGATACTTTGGTTATTTGAGGTAATGTATTTCAGGAACACAGTGGAAAGTAGCTAAACTATTGGGATCTTGTCCAAATGATACGCGATTGATGGGAACTACTTCTTCTTCCACCTGGGTAAGTGTGTACTGTGTCATGCTTCTCAGTCAGTCCTTCCCAGCCCTAAGCAAACTAGCAGTAAGATACCTTGGTATGACTGCCACTTCTGTACCAACAGAGAGAGTTTTTTCCAAGGACAGAGCGGATCTGAGAAGATAAGAGAACAGACTAAAGGGGAAAACAGTAAATATGCTAATGTTCCTTAACAAAAGCTTGTGAATGAGTGAAAGTGCCAACGTTACATGCTTTTGTTGAAGTGTTACATGTTCAGTATTTTCATGTTTCATGTTAACATGTTCACGTAACATGAATTAATTTGCAAGTTTTCATTTTTATAGTAGTTCTTAATAATTAAACAGTATTTACTCTCATGTCTTGTATTCTTGATGAAGTTATGATTTGAAATACACTTTTTTTTTTTTTTTTTTAGATTTTCCAGACATTAAATGTGCGGGAGACTTTCGTCACCAATTTTTTATCAAATCTGTAAAACCCCAGTCATTGTTAACCGTGAGGGAACCCTCACGGTGAACAATTTCAAATTGCCATTCACCATAAACAAACCATTTGTTTACAGACAGGGAGGTAACTCAGGCATCTTTGGAATTTTGTCGCGACATGCATTATGGGAAGCAGAGGTTCGTGCAGCCACCTGGCAGTGGCAATGGCAGTGCAGCTATATGATATTATATGGCTGCAACAAACAAGACGCAGAAATGGCTGGAGCTCTGCTTCCCTACAGCTGTTTCCATTGCGGAAATCCAGATTGGTGACCAAAATCTCCTGCAGCTTTAAGTGTATTTGTACAAAGTATCTATATTGGATCAGTATCGCTGATACCAGCCTGAATTTTACTCAGTATCGGATTGGAAAGGAAATCTGTGGTATTTAACATCACTAATGAAGACAGAGCCACCACACCCTCATTCAGACATCAGTAGGGGTGCAAATAGATCATGATCTTTGCTCATGTTCAGTTCCACTCATTGGAGAAACTAGATTTTGGAAGTTACTTCTAGTCTCAAATTGTGAGGCAGGAGGGAAAACAATAGATAGAAAATGACTCTTAACCCTTTATCAGGCAAGTGACTGTTTTTGAAAATTTCCGCACATATTACAAGACAGTGAAAGCAACAGTTACAGTGAGGCAACAATCTTTAATAATAATAATAATAATAATAATAATAATAATAACAATAATAAAGTAATGCTCTAGAAGTGATGTTCTAAAGTTCTAAAATACACTGAACAAAAATATAAACGCAACAGTTTTGTTTTTACTCCCATTTTCATGAGCTGAACACAATCATCAGAGCCTTTTTCTATGTACACAAAAGGCCTATTTCTCTCAATCATTGTTCACAAATCTGTCAAAATCTGTGTTAGTGAGCACTGCTCCCCTGCCAAGATAATCCATCAACCTCACAGGTGTGGCATATTAAGATGCTGATTAGACAGCATGATTATTGCATTATTGCAGTCACAATAAAAGGCCACTCTAAAATGTGCAGTTTTATTACACAGCACAATGCCACAGATGTTGCAAGTTTTGAGGGAGCGTGCAATTGGCATGCTGACTGCAGGAATGTCCACCAGAGTTGTTACCCTTGAATTTAATTTTCATTTCTCTACCATAAGCTGTCTCCAAAGGCATTTCAGACAATTTGGCAGTACATCCAACCAGCCTCACAACCACAGACCACGTGTAACCACATCAGCCCAGGACCTCCACATCCAGCATCTTCACCTCAAAGATTGTCTGAGACCACCACCCGGACAGCTGCTGCAACAATTGGTTTGCATAACCAAAGAATTTCTGAACACTGTGTCAGAAACCATCTCAGGGAAGCTCAACTGCATGCTTGTCATCCTCATTGGGGTCTTGACCTGACTGCAGTTCATCATCATTATCGACTTGAGTGGGCAAATGCTCACATTCGATGGCGTCTGGCACTTTGGAGAGGTGTTCTCTTCACGGATGAATCCCAGTTTTCACTGTACCGGGCAGATGGCAGACAGTGAGCGATTTGCTGATGTCAACATTGTGAATCGAGTGTGAATCAGTCCATAACACCTTCTTCCAGTCTTCAGTAGTCCACTGGCGGTGTTTCATGGCCCAGGCAAGCCTCTTTTTCTTATTCTGAAGTCTCAGCAATGGCTTTCTTGCTGCAACTCGACCCATCAAACCTGCAACTGGAAGTCTTCTCTTCACAGTTGAAACTGAGACTTGCTTACTACGACCACTGTTGAGCTGTGCTTGAAGCTGTTGTCCTGTGAGTCACCTATCATGCAAGCTGTTGACTCTCAGAAACTTGTCTTCTGATTCTGTTGTGGCTTTGGGTCTGCCAGACCTCTTCCTGTCAGCATTTCCCCCATTTTCTGAGTGCCTTTTGATGGTGAAGGAAACTGGACTTACTGACACCTTGACTTTCTTGACAATTTCTCTGTAGGAAAGACCTACATTTTTAAGTGTTATGATGGTCTGTTTCTCTTCTATCATTAATTGCCTTTTCCTCGCCATTTTTACAGTAACACACTACTTTCTGCAGTACAATACTGTTCAAATAATGCTCACAATGGCATGGTACCAAAGTGTGTTCCAACACTACTTTTATGCAGACAGAGGGGGTTGTAAGTACTTAAGAAACGTTGGGACACCTGTAGGAAATGGTAGCGCCAACTTTTCAGGCTTGATCAACCTCCATTGCTGCAGAACTGCTTTAAGTTGTTAACCCATTTCTTGTTTGCCTTTTTGTATAATACTGAAATGTACATTATTTTTCAGTTTTGTTTAACCTTAACTTTTTTTTTTTTTTTTTTTTTTTGCCTCTGGCAGTTCACTGCTTACCTTTGTACCATTTCAAGCTGTTCATTGGACTTGAACTGCTTGAATTTCAATACAAAACTGGAAAAATTGGGGTGTTCTAAAACTTTTGACTGGTAGTGTATGTATAATATACAATAGGCCAGGACAAACGTCCTGCTCCCCCGCTCCTTAAATTACACATTGCCACACCAAGAGATCAATTCCACAGGAAACACTGTAATGTATAACTATTTAAAAACAATGGTAAGTTGCTATATTGTAGATTGTCTTTCAAAGAATATCAATACTCTGCATTTCACCAATGCATGACCTGGACTTAATTATCACACATAATTATCACATGTACTATATTGTACTAATTCCATCTTAAAAGTGTTTGAATCTCTGGAGTACTGACTTAAAATAGCCAACACCATATCTTTACGGCCTGCCAGCTTGCTTTAAGGTAGCAGATCAAAGCATATTGGGAAAGCTTTCAACCCTTAAAATCGACACTTAAATACTGCAAAAAAATTGTATGTGTCTGTAAATGATTAGTATGTAATTAGTAAGCAATTTAATGGTAAACTTACAACATAAAATGCAAATCTTATAAGTAATGTAGGGTATATGAAATGCTTTTTGTGTTATGTCTCCACTACTGGTTGTGGAGCTACAGAAATGGACATTATATATACACATTTTCTTTCAAGTCTTGTAAAAAGTGGTTAAGGTGTCTAAAAGTATGTTGAAATACCTTTACGTTTTTGGAAGTTTCATTAAAAAATATTCAAAGTTAATAATAAATAAATTTAAAAAAACATTTTTTGGTTATGGAGCTACAGCCCCAAAATCGGAGCCATGCAATGATAAATCTTGAAAATTTACCATTTCTACAAACAATGTGTGAAAATCTGTTTGAGACAGTAATAACATGAATGAATAAAAGTAACAAATACAACAAAAACCTGTCGCTTTAAATTTTTTGACAAAGTAAGAGTATTGTGAAAATGTGGTAAAAAGTCAGTGCTGAGAGGTGTCAAATTTGAAAGTTACTTTTGTTCTATTGGTTGTAACTTTTTTCCTACAGAATCAATTGAAAATTTGAAAACACTTTCAAAAAACAGAGATTCTAAGATAAAAAAAAAAGAGTTCATGCAGTATATCCTAAGAATAACTTTGATTTTTATCATACATGTACACTTTCCCTAGACCGGACCCATAAGTAGGTGCACTTCTACTGGAATAAAGAATGTGTAGACTTTTGCCACCTCTGTCTTACTGTAAACTTATAATACATCATTTCTAATAATAAACACTTGTAGCAATTAAAAACATTTTCTCTCTGTTTTTCCTATGTCTTCTCCCCCACTCCCCCAGCATGTGTTTTTAGTGATAACAAATGGCCTCACATTAACATCAGTTCCAGTTCTGGTATTTCTGTGTGTGTGTGTGTGTGTGTGTGTGTGTGTGTGTGTGTGTGTGTGTGTGTGTGTGTGTGTGACTGCGTGTATGTGTGGAGGTAAATGACGAATTCATTTAACACAAATATTGTTATTGCACATATTTTGAATTATTATTAAAATTACTTCTTTATCTCCTCAAATAAGATGTATAATCCACCAACAAACTCCCCATTATTGCCCCTAATATCAAAAAAAGTATATATATCAGCACAAATGAAGTAACACATGCTGAAAACATTACCTTATGCGATAAGGAAAAATATACACCTCTACACATAGACAGAATAGATAAACAAATGCACATGAACTCATACACACTGCAACAGGAGGAATTGAATGGGGAGTGTAAGGTTAGATTTGTATTTGTGTAAAATTAATCAAGTGGAGCCGATGGGAAGGTATAAGCTCATTGCACTACCGGATCGTGGGACCCAAAGTAGAAGGAAATTTATCAGATAAGCTGCTTAGTGTGTACTTTATTTTCCTCACAGCTCAACAACAATATTCGGTCACTAAACCAGGGAGAGAGAAGAGAGACACTCAGGGGAGGGGGAGGGCAATTGGCAATTGCAGTTGAGGTAAAAGCCAACTTTGATGTAAATACAGTAACTGAGAGTCATTCAGTGAGGAACACACCAAGGGATTTGTTGCATTTCATACTGAATGACAACATGCTCTAGAAACATATTTTCTATAGTTCCTCTTTTCACTATGGATCTATGTTTAAAGAACAATATGTCTAAAACCTCATCCAGCATCTTGTTAAGGTGGAGAGATTATTAAAATAATATGTGTATGTAACTGTCTTTTAGATACTGAGTATTGGTTAAGCCACAGCTCATAGGAAGGACGAAGCATGTGTACTCCAAAAGCTCTTTCTTTCAGATATTATTCAAGTAGTATGAGAGGAAACAAGAATTCTACCTAAAGGCTATAGAAAATCTGCACTGAGATGCAGACTTAGACTAATTACCACTATTGTCAGATAGATAGGCTAGTTTAAAGCTTGAAAAAGGAGCTTCACGTTTCCACAGTGTCTTGAGACTACATCAAGTCATGTGCACAGTGTCATCAAGTCCCACAATGTAATATTTCATTGAAGCCTTTTGCTTTGATTATGGCACTAATTCTCACATTACTTCACAAAGCTTATGTGATGTCATATCATTTCTTTCCATATTTTTTTGGATACTTAACATTGCTTAATGTAGGCCTGGTCAAATGAAGCAACCCAAGATCATAACCCTGCTTCCACAGGCTTCTAGGCACTAGGCATGAGGGGTAATCACTTCGTCCACCATATGAACTTTTTTTTTTTAATTGAAACAGTCCAATCTGTATGTTCTTTATCAAACTGATGGTTGTTAAAGAAATGAGAAGCTACTCACTGCACCAGTTAGAGTTAAATAACTTGTTGCATTTGAAACATAAAAGGCACTGTAGTGATTTTCCAATAGAAGGACCTGTACTATTGGCTTTGTTAAATCCAGGTGGGCCTTTTTTATTCAGTCTTTTGATGTGGACTGAAAGGAGACAGCTACAGATGGAGAGTAAAGGGTGCGTTTTTTTTTTTTTTCTTTTTTTTTAACTGTACCGCTTTCTGCCCTGTAGTATGTAATATTTCTCATTTAAAAATCCACTATTCAATTGACAATCAGATTGTTTGTGTTGCATGTCAAAACTCAGTCAGAGCCAGGTTGGGATTCCTATGATACCACAAAAGAGAGCAGTGAGTCACTGTAGCCTTGACACTGCTTCAAAAACTATATAAAAGATGTGGACAGAGCCACTGTGACTTCTCCCCATTGGTTTTTGGGTGCTGGCGTGAAACCAGGAGTTTGTGTTTTGGTCCTTACCATGTTGGATTTATGGAACGAGAAATTACCAAAAATGACCATATTTAGACAAAAGCGTGGAACTATCAGAGTGCAGTTGGTAATAGGTGAGTTATGGCTAAATGCTTGCTCATTGACTCTATAAATCAGTAAACTTCATCAAACATTAGCCTAACAGTATTTTGACTGACTTATAATTGTAACTTCTTAACCACATCTATTAGGGAGCTGTCGGTCACATCAACTTTTCAGGTCAAATCTAATAAGACACTTATATGAGGTTCCAAATCTAAAAAAAAAAACAAAAAACAAACATTAAATCTATAGAATGTTGTCCTTATTTTCTATGTGTATAGTTTTCAAATGTAATGTTTAATTGTACCTAACTGTATAATTATAAACATTGGAGGTAGTGCAATTTTCAGATGGCAGTGAATGTCATAATACGTTTGAGGGTGCTGTGATTTACATATGTTATATGTTTTAACTCTAACCTGTTCACCTTAGTGTCACATTCTAAAAGATGTTTTTGAATTCTACCTCTTATCAGTCAGTTATGAAGTAAAGTCAAGTTCATCGGTTTCTGAATGGCTGGAGGTTGGTTGACGTCAGCTGTGCACCCATCTTTCACAGCAAATAGGAAGAAAGTCTCAAGCCTTTATTGTATACTGATATACAATATTGTTGTGTATATAATTAATATTAGTTTAAAGGATATTTGCAGGAGGAATTTAGTCGCTGTTGTTTTGAGGTAAATGTCATGTTTTTAGTGAAGTCTACTGAGCTTCTTTTTTTTTTTTTCAGCAAACCACTAAGCTACTGTCAGTGGACATGGAACTTTGACATCTACCCTGGTAGCCACCAGCTCATGCATTACTAGAAAATGCACAACACTGAGGGATGAGAGGAAACCAGATAGCACATGGGGCAACCAGATAAAGTCCAGCTGCACCTCTGACCATGATGGAGTGTAACATTCTCAGCCACAAGGAACTATTAAATTGGACTCCCTGGTGTGAGTACCACTGTGTTTATAGTCACATTTCTATGGCTTTTATAGTATTTGTTTACATAAACAATGTGGGTCCATATGCAATTTTATGAATCCCTTCTCAGTTCAGTATTGTGTTGAATACTACAGTATGTAAAATGGCCATATCGCACTTTTGCCTTTGCTATGTAAGGTGTAACATAGTGAGGACACCTAGTTAAAAATCTTTTATTTTGAACAAAGCAGTCTCACACTAAGTACATATTTAGAGTGTACTTAATGGTAATAGCTTCATGGATTGTAAATAACATGACAGTATTATCCTAATAAAATGGCTGAAACCTGACTGACTCCTGGGCAATAAAAAAAAAAAAAAAAAAAAAAAAGACGTTAACGAGGTATTTTTGTGCAGCATCTAGTGTACATTGGCAGTAGGACATTTCAGGATACTTGCACATTGGCTTTAGGTAAAGGTAAAAGGGCAGGTAGTAAACTATAAACAAAATGTATTGTCAACATGTCCACTCTCAGCAAATTCTTCTTCTTCTTCTTCTTCTTCTTCTTCTTATTATTATTATTATTATTATTATTACATTGTATTCAGAGTAAAAGAAAAGAAGAATACAATAGAAATAAAGGTATGGCATTTTGATGCTGAACTCAACTTCTTCTACATTACTTATTTGTAGATGTAGTGATGCTTATAAAGGTATATGGTTACACTAGTGTTTCCCACAGAGTCCTACTTCAGCATGATGCACAGGGGTGTGGAAGGTAACATCATCAATCCTCATGTTAATTGTTGTGCATTACTATTTTTTAAAATTACAATTATTTGAAAAGATTAGGCCCTGCGATGAACTGGCGAAATGTCCAGGGTGTACCCCACCTTCACCCCTATGTAGCTGGGATAGGCTCCAAGCGACCCCCGTGACCCTAGTAAGGATAAAGCGGGTTCAGAAAATGAATGAATGAATGAAAAGATTAGCTGAGGGACAATAACATGTTTACAACCTGCCTGTTGTTTACACAATGTTGTGATATAACTAAATTAGATAACTAAAATTAAATGATGGCTCGGGCATCTGTTTCGGATGCCTCCTGGACGCCTCCCTGGGGAGGTGTTCCAGGCATGTCCCACCGGGAGGAGACCTCGGGGAAGACCCAGGACACGTTGGAGAGACTATGTCTCTCGACTGGCCTGGGAAGGCCTCGGAGTCCCCCTGGAAGAGCTGGAGGAGGTGTCTGGGGAGAGGGAAGTCTGGGCATCCCTGGTTAGACTGTTACCCCCGCGACCCGGCCCCGGATAAGCGGTGGATAATGGATGGATGGATGGAAATTAAATGATTAAATAGAGTTAAATGATTACATTTCACTATTGAGGTCCTCATACTTTTGCACAGGCAAAGTACAGACACCTACAGATTGTCCCTATTACCGTGGTAATTAACTTTCACTTGTACCTGTGTGCATTGTTTTGATGCTCCGCTTCATCTCATGGCTGTATTATGTTCTGTAATTGTTGACTTCTTGCCTGCCAGGTTATCAGTCCTGAATTTATTTTTCACCCTGTTAATAAATGGATGTTTGGAGTAAGAGGTGACAGAGAATCTGAGTGGAGTCAAAGTAAGAACGAAGCAGTTTATCTCATTGAAATAATCACACAGACACGCATAGAGCACTTTGGCTTAATAACTCACTTGCTGAATGAATATCTGAAGTCAGATTTGTCTGTGGAGATAACATTGAGGTTTTTACAAAAGACTATAAGTGCTACTGGTCTATAAGTTAGTGATGTTTATACTCATCTTTTGGGGTTTCTGCTGGTTCAGGGTCTGTATATATTCACATGGGTATATATTGTAAATTTTGTGTCATTAGTTTCATTTTCATCTCTGTGCATGGGAATATTAACAGCGTACTCCATGTTCATCCTAAAATTAATTTATCTTGATAGAGACATGGTTAGGTGAGACACTTCAACACTACTCTTCTCTGCCATGATCTTTAAATCAACTGAAAATATTGACTACTGCAATACACCATGGTCTATATCATTAATGAGAATGTTGTTACAGTATGTTTTATAGATAGATAGATAGATAGATAGATAGATAGATAGATAGATAGATAGATAGATAGATAGATAGATAGATAGATAGATAGATAGATAGATAGATAGATAGGGCTTAGTTGATCCCAATCAGGGAATTTACAGGAGTTCACCATTTGTTAATGCACGGTTCAGACTAAATTGAGACAGTTCTGACCTTGGACAATTTGGACAATTCAAGAGATATAATACAACCGTGGAAAAAAATTCCAAATGGTTGCAGCTATGTTTCCTGCATAGCAATTTCCAAAGCAAAGTATAATGTAAACTACAGTACACCACCCTGATCCACCATGGGAAAATTATAAAACAACTGCAGTTAATTTGACAGCCTGATGTTTGTGATTTTTTTTAGTCTGATTGTTTTGTTTGAAAGGGTAAATTTGATGATACACTGTACTAACAAAGTGCTTCACACTTAATGTGGTGTATATTGTCACCTACAGACACAAAATACAATCTAATGTATTCACTGCATTCCTGTTGATGGAAACAACTAATTCACGTTATCCTTGGTCTTTCTTTTTTGCAACGTAGCAAATTAAGCTTCAAATTCACTTGACAGTTATATAGAGATGTTATTGTTCACACCGGGAGAAAGGTAGGATTTTGGACATTGGAATAATCCTTCAGCAAAAATGTGACATAGCATAGCCATTAAAGGTCATTCCTTGACTCAGAGAAACACTCTCAGAATAAATATAAATATTGACACTGTGACACCATTGACTCCGGCTGTGTAATAATGAGGCCACAATCTGGCGGTCGTGGGAGCTGCCATTTTGCTTGTTGCTGGACCATATTAGGTAATTATGGCTGTCAATCATCTTTTTTTTATATCATCAATTCTTTTATTTCAAAACAAATTAGTCAGAGAGATAATGATTCGGACACATTTCAGTGTCATGAAATATACCTAAAAAGACCAAATGACTTTTGGGAAAAATTTAGGTCAGTATTTATGACCTATAGTGCAGCCAGCCACTGGGAAAGATGGAGGTGTTTTGGCTTCACTTCTAAAGAGATGTTATGGAGTATGTTTACATCCAAAGTAATACTACACCATAATTCTGTATTTGACAAAATTCCATGTCATGTAAACAGCATATTCCACTTGGAAATTCCAAATTTGGTCTTTTTGCAAATTGAGTATTTTCTGACATGTGGGATATGCCAGTATAATTCATTCAATCAACTTGTAAAAAATATTTTTTTACATTAGCATGATGCATTCAGAGTTTGGTGTATGGACTCCAGGATCACTACCCCCCCCCAGACAGGTATACTTACAGGTAACTTATAGGCAGTGGCGACAGGTGAAATTATTTTTTGGTGGGGCGCAGTATGCAAGTCAGTTTTCAGATGCAGTATAACCACACATCACCACTGAAATACACCAAAGCACATGGACTATTTTAAAATATTACTTTAAATTTAAATAAAAATACATAGAATATGTTATTAGTCATTACTTTTTATGTATGTAAAGTTCATCAGTCTATCCTTCAAACATGCATATTTTTCCACAACTATTGTTAAAGTCAGGCATGTCCCTGACAAGTGTCTTTTCCACTGACAGTATGGTCAATGTATTTAGACCAGGGGTGAAGGTAGTGCAGGTAGATCACATGGTATTAAAAACAGAAGTTAATCAATGGATTATGCGGTCATTATTTCTCCTGTCAGGACACAAAGTCTACCACGTAGAAGTCAGTGAAATTAACCACTCAACTATCCAGCCACAAGAATGTATCTCATTGGTATTACCTACTGAGCTTGTGTTTCTGAGTATGGTCTGAGGAAGCTTGGTTCTTTTCGGGATGTGACATTTACTTCTGTGGGTGGTGCTTGGGCATGATTTTTTTTGTGCCCAGAGGCTCTCCTACCTCTTGCATTGAGGGGGGTCTGCTGCTTACTTGCCATTTATAACAAGAGTCTGTTATGGTAAATGAGAGCCCTCGGCCGCAGATTTCTGCAACCCAATGAGGAAACTCATGACATCATGTTACTACTCACTTGCCCTAAATGACCGAAAACATTTTTAAACTACAGTTGAAAGCAGATTATGCACGGTACTCATGATAAACCAGCAGCAGCAGCGATGCAAAGCATTGTCAGAATATCATAGGAAGAACTGGAAAAGTTCTTGCAGTTTAAATAGGCCACAAAATTGAAGGATGTGGAGAAAGGCATGGCAGCAGTGGATGTAGCAGAGCTTAAGTTGCCTACTGGCTCACAGGTATTGCTTCATTTTAGTTAGTCACTCATGAAAACTCAACTCGTGCTGTGGTGTGACACCTTCTGCATGTAGCTGTGGAACTAGCTGCCTTGTGATCCTCCTTGATCACCACAGCCTGGTCACCGCCTGCCCGGAGTCTGGCCTGCCTCAAGCATCAGTGCCCAGTGCAACCTGTCAGTAAAGCAAGGCTTTCTCATTGGACTGTGGTGGCAATGCAACAGGCTTATGTGACAAAAAGCAGGCCGGGCCAAGTAGGGGTGTGTGTACATTCTTGACAATGTTTGCAGCCTCACAAGCCTTGTGGTGAGGTGCATCTTTTTTAGAGATTTGTGCAGCATCATTTTGGTCTTGCCCATTAATTTTATCTGGTTTTCTTTCATGAATGTGATGGTCTGCAACAGGACATGACTTGAGTTTTATCAGCCCCAGAGACCACAAGCCACACAAGCAGCTGAGATGGCTAAGAGGGATGTAATTTCTTCTAATACTGGCTTGCTGGTTGGCAAGTTGACTGAGTGGACTCCATCCATCAACAGCTGACCTTAGCACTTGGCGAGATTTTGGTAGCATCTTGCAGAAAACAAACAGATTTAATGGGTATCATAAAAATCTCATGTCTAAAAAAACACTGCTTGATGTTGTTAAAAAACAAAAGGTAACTGTGGGTCATATAGTAAGTAAACTGCAAGTGTAGTTTAAAGCTGTTTTTTTTCTTTTTTTACAAACTGGCCCCTAATTAATTTTTTTTTATAGAAGAAACAAATCCATAACTCATCTTCATTGCTTCACATAAGCTGTTTTCCCCTTAAATTTGAGGGAGGAAAATATAATATACTTCACATAGTGTTTAAGACTTTTTTGTAGCTCTCTAAAATTGAGGCCGGTTTGACTCTAACACTTGAAAATACCTGACGACTAAGCTGTACTGAAGATCATGGGATTTTAAAAAGAAAATGAATGGAAATAATGGAAAATTTGAGCTATTAGGTTCTCATTACGGTAAAATATCTCAAATTACAAAAAAAAAAAAAAATCAAGTAAAAATACTGACTGATCCAGGTAAAAATGATGAATATTATATTTGTGATAAAACAGAAAAAAGAGATTTTTTTGTGTGCGATAAGATTAAGAAGAAGCAGAAAAGAACAAATAAATTCAGAAGCACTGTTATAAAACTAGATGAAATAATATATTTTACTTGCAGTAGAATGGGAAAAACTGCAAATTCATTGAAATAGTGAAACATTTTTGTCTTCAATTTAAGGTAAACGTGACAACATGCATCTCATCCAGGAGTTTTATTTGTCTTTAATTCTTGCCATCTTGATTTTTTTTTCATTCTCAGTGTGAGTCAGCTAAGTCTTGTCTGCCTGCCCAGCTTCTCATCGGCATCAAGCAGAGACTCAGTATTGCCTCTCCTCCTCCACTGGCCTCCCATTGAGAACTGATTTTGATATTCTTTTATGTATTTTTAAAGCAGCACATGTTGGTATTTTATCTTGGGCCACTCCTGCCCATTTACCATCTATACATCTTCAGATCTTTCAAATGATCCCTGTCTGGTCTCCTTTAAGATTGGCCGTTTTCTCTTGATGTTTTGAGACTTTGACTGAAACGTCCAACAAAAGCTTCTCTCTTTGCTTGTGGTTTTAAATATAGTGATTGATGTTTTCAGCAAACTTCCTCTCTGGCTTCAATGCAGACACCTGGATATCCAAAAATATTAGTGAAGCAGAATCCATTAGTGAAAAAATCCAATCAGATGGGTTACAATCATCAACTCACCAGTTTTAGCAAATTGTTCAAATTACAGCTGAACTGTGAAATCTTTGCTTTTGCAGGACTGGTTCCAAATATGTTCTTTACTCAAACCGTGGGTCAAAGGACACAGAGAGTTGTATTTTGTACAGATTGTAAAGCCCCTTGAGGCAAATTTGTCATTTGTGATATTTAGATTGTGGTTCAACTTTGACCTTTTTGTGCCCACCAAAAATGTATTCTATAATGAAATAGGTCCTTGTGTTACCTACACTTACCAATAGCTACAATGTGCACAGATAAATGTGAAGATAAATCCATCAGTTGGTGATGAAAACATCCCAGCTGTAGGTCTTTTAAGCGGCTGTTCATTATAAATGTTTTAAAGAATATAAATGATATTGATCAGTATCACATGACAGTATGATAATGTGAAAGGAGTTGGTTGTAATGATAAACCTATGCTGCTCCACCGATTTTATTTTATTTTTATTTAACCTTTATTTACCCAGGCAAGCAATTAAGAATAGATTCTTATTTACAAATGCAGCCCAATCTTAAAAACAACTTTCAGCAGCATTTCTATGTGCATATTGAAACATCTCATAATTAAAAATTGATCTGTTGTGAGATATCAAGATTATTATTATTATTATTATTATTATTATTATTATTATTATTATTGTTATTATTATTATTATTATTATTATTATTATTATTATTATTATTATTATTATTATTACATACTTTATTTTGTTAACTTTTTCCTTTGTGAGATAGAGGGATGAAACTCTGAAAACCAATTTTGTGATGTCAATGCTTTATTATTTATTTATTTATTTATTTATTTATTTATTTATTTATTTATTTATTTTTAAACCTAATTTACAATTGGATGATTGGCTTTTCTTATCTGCATATATGTTATGTGCTTTTTGAGCTGCATGCATACCTATGAAATCAATATAAATTTTTATTTTCCAGTATTGCATTGGCAAAAATTAATGAGAATTTTCTTTTCCTGAAAACATTTCCTAAGATCTGCAAAAAGGTTTTTACATTCACTTGAGATGGTGTTTCTCAATCTAAGGTTTAATATTAACAAAGCAATGCATCCTGTCAATTACAACATACAGGTGTCAGAGAGTAGTCTTCAGCACCAGCAACCAAGTCCAGTCTTTACTAATCTGACAGAGAAGACTGAGTGGTTATAATAAATTAATCAGGAAAATAGTGAAGTGAAAAACATACAGATGGTACAAAGTAGCATGGCAAAATGTGGATAATGCCTTCAGTGTTTTCCACAGTTAGAATGTATCTATTATTACATATGACATGATAAGATGTGATATTTAGATTATATCATTAGTATTACTGTTTTTAAATCACGCATTTCCAATCTGTTTATAGTGATTCATCAGTGTCTGTCAGCACTAAACATTTTCACTTCGTTCACTTTAACCTGTAGAACTGGTGCTGCTGTAAAGACACGTCAGACTTTGAAGGGTTCAGGTGTCATTCAGCCAAAGATGGACAGTTTGAGTCCTGAGTGTGGGTAAAGGTTTACACATCAAAAAATTATGACAGTGACTGAAATTCCTATGCTCACTTTACCATACTAAGTTGTTCTTTGCCCTGTTATGATTCTATGTTTTATTTAGTTCTATGTGGGATTTGCGAAACCATGACACTGAGTCAGTGCAAAGTTGCAGTGTTTAGTTTGTCATCTCCATTTAAATATACATGTAAATAATGCTCACAGTTGCTCATTTCTTAACTACCAAGTTTTGGAAATCAAAACAGCAAACTGCAAAGTCATCACATAAGCTAAAAAATCCTTTATAGAAAAACAGGTACAGGATTTAAAAAGGTGTCACACAAGACTCTCCATCACTTACTATGAGGCCACTAAGAGGTGGGATAGAGAATTGTATCTCTTATGGCACAAGATTAAAAAAACAAAACAAAACAAAAAACATTTAAAAACATGACAAAAATGCTCAGAATTCAGGGGATATTAATCTTAAATATTATCAATCCTGCTTCGAGAGCTTCAACAACACAGTTTTTTTCTAAGCCACTCTACACACTCAAAAATATCTTATCGAAAACAGTTCTGAAATGGCTGTATAGTAGATATTCATGACATGAAAATACTGAATAAGGTTTAGGAACAGCATTGACACGTGGATATTAGTACCAATCTTCCTCTTGTCTCCTCATGTTTGTCACAGAGGAGAGGAGGGGGCAAATCTCAGGCCAGGTTTTTACAAAAGGCAAGCTAACAAAATAGTTTACATATTAGCCCAACTTGTGTTGACGTCCAAATCTGTAGATAATAATGTCGATGAACCCAGTTCACACTTTCTCTACCATGGACTCTCTTTTATGTTGTTCAATCTGCTGTGGACAGGCAGAACCCTGCAAACTGGGCTTATCTGCAGCTGTGTGCCTCTGTCCACATAAAAAGGCCCTATGTCGGAGCCATGGGCAGAGTGGGGCAAAAAGGCAGCCTGGGAATTTGTACTTGACAGGCCCACTTTCTGGGGGGTGTGGATGGGGTGGTAGCCATCAGCCAAAAAAATGTCATGCCCCATAAAACATTGATATTATTTAAGTTTATATAATGCAAATCAGCCCACAACAAAATTATCACAGTGTATGTTTGACACACAAACTCTAGGCCAGGGCTACTCAGATACATTTTCCCATCGGCCAAATTATCACAGTGCTATGGACTGTGGGCTGGAGCCCTGTAGGATTACTGTAGATACTTGGATGACACGTATTTTTATTAAGAAAATTAAAAGTAGAAAAGAAATAAATACAAGCATTTGCATATTGTATTCCTAAATATTTTAATAGTATTTCAAAATTTATGAAATGGAACAATCCTGCACATTTTTATATAACTTGTTAATTCCAAAAAATAATAGTAATAATAATACACACCTGCATGTGCATTTTTAATACTTCAAAATTGTGAAAAGGAATGTTCTCACTCACTCAATAAAACTTGACCAGCATGTACAAGCTGAATTTCAGAATTATATGACCTTTTCTAAATTCACATAAGCATTCAAAATATATCAATTAAAAACAGAACAACTTTGTGCACACAAATTTAGCATCCTCCTATCACTTCTACAGAGTCATCATACTGGAGTGAAACTCAGAGCCACCTGTTCAGGTCTGACTCCAGCTGTTGAAGCGCATGTGCAAATAGTGCACACATCAAGCTGGACATCAGCAATGGTGGACAGAATCTCCGTCTTATGTTTATGGTACTGGTCAGAATAATGATTTCACCACCATGGTCATAGCCTCTTTAATTCTACCTCCATCAGTGAAGGGCTGTTTGTGCTTGTCCAGGGTGTGAACCACTTTAAATGATGCCTCTGTTGAAGTGCGGCTTCTTGGTGGATTTAGTGAACATGGACTGTTGTTTTTAGAGCGTAGTTTTCAGCTCTTTTACCTTGTCTTTACGGAGGCTGATTCCAAAAAAAAAAAAAAGAAAGAAAAGTTGCTGTGAACTTTGGTGAAATTGAAAGCACACCTGATGGTGTGGCACCTTTTACTTATGGCCAGGCTCGTGCCACAGATCAGACACACCCTTGTCTTTCACATTTGTGACATATAGGTTCGTGTCCCATTGTTCGTGAAAATAATTACTTTGGCCTCTTAATGGCATGACTGGACTCTACCAACATTATTGCAGGGCTAAACCCACTACCTGCCTGGCACCTGGTATCTGGCTTATCCTGCTCTCCCTGGGCCCTGACCCTCTACCAATGACAGACAGCAAACCAGTGCAAAAGTTTGATTGACAGCTAGCTGACCGTTTGATCTCGGGAGGGGGGCGGGACACTTGTAATTTTGATTGAGTGGAAAGACCTGTTTTAACAGGTGAGGAATCAACTTTGTGTTGCTTATTGTTGACCCCTTGGCGAGCTACTGGAAAGGGCCTCATGAGCTACTTGTAGCTCACAAGCGACATGTTGAAGACATCTCGTTTAACAGCTGTTAAACTATTTATTTACTATTTGTAGGTAGAGGGGCTGTGGGCTGGTCGAGTTTGATTGATGGGCCAGTTCTGGCCCATGGGCCACCTATTGAATAGTCTGTAGCAACAACAGTTTTTTTTTTTCCTCTCATCGGCCACACTAGCCCACTGACCCAGCAGCCCACTGGGAAAACTCCTGGTACTCCCGGTGGTCAGTCTGCCCCTGGTCGGAGCCAAATGGCCTCTTCTACTACATTCAAGCACTAAAGAAACATGGTTCTAATCACACTACCTGTTACATTGGTTACTGACAATATTCTTAGTAATATTCATTGTGTGTTTGTCAAAGGGAGGTAATAAAGCACTGCCCTGTACTTTTGGATTGTTACTGTTTGCAATGATTCACACCCAAAAAAATATAACTGTGTTGCAGATTATTGAATTGCTGACTGTATTGATTTAGAGCTAATATTATGAGGCATTTCTGAACAGATGTGGTTAATAGGAAATATTCTGTAATGAAGATTTAACTCATGTGACTGATCAGTTATTTACCATGCTTTCAGAATTGAAAACATGCCTCATAGTGACAACAGCTATAATGGAAATTATTCATTCTTCTCATCCATGAAGATCACAAACATAGAATGCTCTACTCTGTTTATTAAAGCCACTTAACGTAGCCTATAGCACCACATTATGCAGCCTAGTTTAATTTGCTTCTTACCAGTTGATGGAAATATGCCTAATTAGATTTTCTCTTCTGTGTGACATATCAAAAGTTTGCTTCAAATTTGCTTTACAATTAAACAGGAACACAGCTGTTAATGAACTGTCTGGCCCATAATTTTGATTCTGTCAGCCAAAAAAGCACCTGTTTCAACCACAAAGCTCCAAAACCAGCTCTACACTCTGCACTCAGCACTGTTAAGCCAAGAACTAGCTGGTGACGGGGTCTTTAGTGATAAACCAAAAGAACCAGAAAGTTCCTGCAGTAGCAGGTGAAGACCAGACATATTCTGGTTAATTACATGGCCATGTATGCATCACTTCTGTGGCTTGAAATTGAAGTCAGCATATCTTAAAGTGTGATACCATACTTGTCTGCCAGATACTAGCCTAAAAAATTCTGTCTCCAATGGTTTTTCCAACTTTCTTACTTTCTGGGCTTATTGTTACATATCTTCATTTACAGAGAGAGCCAAAGTCCTGGCCCTTCTGGTTGTGCCCCATGGGACTTTATTGTCACATAGAATAAGGACCCACAAGCGGACTTGATAGTGTAACAAAAAAGGTTCTTTATTGAGCTTTAGAATAAGGCACAACAAACAGGGCACGGGGTGAGACACGCAAAGGTAAACAATTAAGTAGCAACAAAGAGATTGCCAACAAACAAAGGTAACATGTAGAGACATGCAAAAATACAAAAGAGAACATAGCAACAGAAGAAGGTTGCTGGCTTGTACCGGGCTGAACAGGAATAAGGCGAGGGAAGGCGCTGATGAAAAGTGCCGGAGATGACATGGAAAACAAACTGACAAAGAGAGCAGGGGAGAGTGAACTTAAAGGAGTTGTATGTAGGATTGTGGCCAAAACTGGAACTGCAATCAATTTCAAAATACTGTAGAGTGTGGTATCCCCTCCCCCCAGACTAGGGGTTGCCAGATCCAGCATGAGTGTCTACTACAATAAGCTACCATGGCAAGTGACAAGTCCTACACTAGTACTCACACCAGGTCCTGTCTTTTCACCTGGGTCATGGTCTCTTCTCCTGGGACCGGACCACAGTGTTTTCTCCTGGGGCTGGACCATTGTCTCCTCACCTGGGCCTGGCCCAGGAGAAAACACACTGGCTTGGCCCAGGAGAAGAGACCGCAGCTCGGCCCAGGAGAAGACATCGCAGCCCTGGCCCACAGTCTCATGACCCGGTAAGAGCCACTGAGAGCTGGGGAAGACCACGGGAGAGCCGGTGTTGGTCTTCAAATTCTTCTTCGCTTTCAGCTGTCTCCATGTTACAAAAGTATGTCTTATACATATCCCTGTTTTGTTTCTCACTTTGTCACAATGTATTTGGGAATAATAAGAGGCCTTTTAGGTTTAGTAATCTCAGACATTTGTGATCAGAAATGTTCCAGTTGCAGCCCAGTGGGAAATGGCAACCTAGACGCTGAAACGCTGCTGACCTGTGATTGGGAGATAGATGATCGGTGGAGCATCAGAACAAAACACAAAATGACAACATAAACATTATTTAGGGGCTGACACTAAGCTTTTCAAATGCGAATATTTTGGCTGGACTACTACTGTCAGTGATATCAGTATTTGAAATGAACATGATTTCTTAATGTCTGAAGGCAACCAGGGCCATTTTATGATTACTTGGAGCATAATTCTTACACACAGTACCTTTAAATAGTGTATGGTGATTAAGGACATGTTTCTGATGAAGCTGAGTGGCAGGTGAGGTGAGTGAGGAGTGACAAGAAAAGGTGAATGAGTGGACATGACACTTATTTCACCAAAAAAAAAAAAAAGTGAGCAACAAACTTAGTTAATATTAGCATGGATTCATATTGTTTTACATGATCTGCTATCTAGCCTTCTGATTCAGCCACCAAGTGAAAATTTACTTGGTGCTCTCTGACATTACTATTATCAGTCACAATATTGTGTGTTATAATTTTTTTTTTTCAAGTAGCTCTTATAAAATGGTGACATTTAATGTGACAGTGTGGTCAGTATATTATCTTTAGTATGTTATCTTTAGCTCAAGCTCCTCTCAGCTCTAACCATTTTTCCTTGTTTGTTTGAATAACAACAACAACAACAAAAAGAACTACAGGGGTTGGACAAAATAATGGAAACACCTTCACCTCAAGATGAAAATGCCCCAATCCATACAGCTAGAATTGTTAAAGAATGGCATGAGGAACATTCTAATGAAGTTGAGCATCTCGTATGGCCGGCACAGTCCCCAGACCTCAACATTATTAAGCATTTATGGTCAGTTTTAGAGATTCAAGTAAGACGTCGATTTCCATCGCCATCGTCTCTAAAAGAGTTGGAGGGTATTCTAACTGAAGAATGGCTTAAAATTCCTTTGGAAACAATTCACAAGTTGTATGAATCAATACCTCGGAGAACTGAGGCTGTAATTGCCGCAAAAGGCGGACCTACACCATATTAAATTATATTTTGTTGATTTTTTAAGGTGTTTCCATTATTTTGTCCAACCCCTGTATTTATGTAAATTATTATCTTTGGTTTTACCACTCATCACATATTAGTTAAATTCATAATGCAAAGAAAAAAACATAGACAAATAAATGCTATTTTGGTCAGTCCATGTCCAAACAAGCAGTCAATCAGTTAATGTAGTTAGGGAGATGAATGCAGCTAACATGATAGTGAGTCTGATTAGAAAGACTGAGGTGACATTTTCTCGACCCTAAACAATTCTGGAGTAAACCAATACCTAACTTCAAAGAATAAAGAAAATAGCTGGACCTTTATTTGATTAGCACCATATAGTTTATTAGACATTATTTGTTAAAAAATGTGTTTATAATATTTTGAATCTATTTCTTTAGTACTGTAGTAAAAGTAATGATTGAATAATTTTAGTTAAAACACAGAAACTGCTGCAAATTACTTATTAGCTGCATTCTTGCACTGTGCCAGCCTGTGACAGATATTTCTGGCAGCAAAAATCTTAGATGGATATGGCCAAAAATAAGAAAATAAAGAAATTTACAGCTGCTTTCACATCTTCTCTGTAGTGTATAATATGTGTCCTATTTTTCTAAAAAGATCACGGAAAGAACCTTGGTCAAAACTGACACATTTGAAACACACTTGTACTGAAGTGCCCTCAGGCAATACATTGAACCCCAGATAACTACCTGGCCATGGTATTATCTGATCATATGTTGTCATATGTTTCCAGGAAGTGCAGTCTCAGGCATACCAGCTGTAGACTTCAAGAGTGGAATTAAAAGAAAATCTCCTGCTGCTTCTCCCTCTTTTCACCTTTATTCTTTCGTCTCTCCTCTCTGTATGTTTCTTGCTTTCCAGTAGGTGGAGCTTGTCTCCTTTGGGTTGAGAGAAAAAGAGAAGGAGGGAGAGAAGGAGATGATTAAAGAGAGAAGAAAGACAGCAAGAGAAAGAGAGAGAGAGAGGAGAGGGAGATGGAGGGGGAGGGCAGGGAGGGATGGATGGAGAGGGGTGGAGAGAGCAAGCGTCAGCACTCCATGCGTTAAAAGGGCAGATGGTAACCGCGGGTAACTGAGGAGCAAACCACTCTGCTGGCCACAGAGCAAGAGATCAGCAAGAGAGAGGGAGGATAGAGGGAGAGGGAGAAAGCGAACACATGCAGCGCAGCAGAGGAGAGGAGAGGAGCATCTGAGAGGAAGCTGCACGCCTGCTCTGACAGCAGAGAAAGACAGAGGGAGGAGAAGACTGAGTACTTCTTCTCCACACTAACAAGGAGAGACTGAGGGAGAGAGCAAAGTGAGACGAAGGGCTACACAGGCAGGAGATGGGGAGATAGTAAGAGGAGGAGGGGAAAAAAGTATCCCTCCCCTCTACTTAGAGAGATACAGAGACAAAGAGGGAGGGAAACAAGAGGGGGTTAGTGAGATTGTGAAGTGAAGAGAGAGGGAAGGCAGCGGACGGGAGATAGTTAGACCAACTGCAAGACTGATCAATGAGCGGCTGAGATTTCGGCAAGAAATTCAGACTCAGCAAGAGAGAGGAGGTGGAGGAGGAGAGAAAGAGAGTGCGAGGGAGGGAGTCAATCACAAGGAAAGATTGATGAATGAAAGATGGGAGCAAAACATCTGGAGAAAGAAAGACTAAGAGAAATATTTAAAAGGAGACAGATACTTCCTGCAGGAGGCATCTGGAGGGTGGCAAGTTTAGAGAAAGAGAAGAGTGGGAAAAAAAAGATCATTTAGAGAAAGACAAGGAGATAAAGGGAAAAGGGGAGAAGGAAGTGAAATATTTAAAAAGCAGCAGAGACAAAGATGAGCATGGGGGAGGGATGAGGAGAGGCAGCGGAGTCAAAGTCGAACTTATAGAAGAGACAGAATAAATCAGAGCAGCGGGGGAAACTGCGCCCTTCCCCTTCCTCTACTAAATTTTTTTTTTCTTCTGCCCCTCCACTGCTTCTTAAAACAGACGTAATGAGAAGAGGTGGACTGAGCTGAGGAGGACAGAGAGCAGAGAAGCAGTTTCCATGAGTTTTTTTTGTTCTCAAAGTTCAGATAGATAGACTTTTGAAGCAGATGAGAGCCCAGCCTATCCAATGGCTTGCTACTACATTGTAATCAGTTCCACCCACCTGCGTGACGGACAGCTGAGGAGCATCAAAGGGGTTTTCAGAGGACCAATAGGAACAAACGGCCAAAGAAACACGGTAAGGCCTATTTGCATCTTTTGATTTATGAGGATTTTTAAAGTATGCAAGTTTTTAGAAAAAAAAAACAAAATTAAGGTGCTCCTTGTGTGCACTGTCTAGCCCTTCTAAGTTGAACGCACACAGTGGTGGAAAGTAAATGCATTCACCAAAGGTACCATAAGTTAAATTTTTCCTTTTAATGCAACTCTGTACCTCTTGCACTTCTTTTCTGAGGCACATGCTGCCCTACTGAAGTATATTTAATTGAAACCTGTTGTTAAAGCAGCTACAAATATTCATTTGAAAACGTGGCAAATCTTGGAATAATTGAGCA
The DNA here is from genome assembly GCF_902148855.1 of Sphaeramia orbicularis. Lineage (NCBI taxonomy): Eukaryota > Metazoa > Chordata > Actinopteri > Kurtiformes > Apogonidae > Sphaeramia > Sphaeramia orbicularis. Next base: position 45,655,826 of record NC_043971.1, on the reverse strand, counting down.
AAAACACTAAACTTTCCTCATGTCCAGGTAGTTCTTTGTGATTTTGCATTCATTCTTTCTGTTTGTTTAGTCAGTAAACTGCAAATCTGGATCTGTTATTTGGGAAGTGCCACCTCAGACATTTTTGTTTTCCTTAGTTAACATTTTTTAAAATAAACAAGGCAAAACTGTGAAATGAAATACGGTCACAGCCTTATTATTTAGATTTTATACACAAATTTTGATGAGCTTGTGAAAAACAAAGATAAATTTGACACTTTTGGGTTTGCTATTCACACTATATTTCCCTAAATCTGTTACACGAGTTACATTTTAATGGTTTTCCTTGTGCTTGTCATGATCTCACAGGTACCGTGAACAGAATCAGTGAATGCTATGTGTGTGCAGTTAAGAGATGCAAGGAAGTCATTACCTTTAAATCAGCTACTGCTTGGACCACTCCCACTCTGTTGATTGTCAGCTCCTTAATCATTGTGTTTGTCGAGTTAATTAATTGCCACTTCCATTAGGTTAATTGACTTGGTATTGAAGGCAGAGAGATGCAGGTGGGGGGTGGGGTCGCATGAGTCGGTCCCCTCTCAACACTGAGAGCTTTACCATATTCTGTGTCCATATGTTTTATGTCTTGTTTTCTATCTTTCATATGTGTGAGTACAGAGACTATTTGTTCTTTGTTTAACTTGATAGGTCTGAGTGTCTGTGCCGTATGTCCAGCCATCCAGGTTTTTAATCACAGATTTAAACCTGTTTGGATTAAAACTGTCACAAAAACCTGTAAGACCTCCTGAAATCGTAAAGTCTAAACAGTGTTATCAAAAATGATTATATTCTGACATACTGAGGAGTAAATCTGCAACATGGTGACAAAAGCATTTGATTAAAATCTGAAATAACTTGTCGTGTGCACTCCTGAAGCTGTGTGGGATGATCCAAGCCGACCAGATGAGTCAGACGCTTCTTTACTTTTTTCCTTCATAATCTAAACAGTCTTCATTCTTACTGAACATTACAGGCAAACATAATAAAGGCGCCATCCTCGTACAAATGCACTGAGATTCCTACAGGACTCACACAGAGGGACAACAGATGAGGCTCTAAGAGGTTTTTAAAGGATAGTGATCCTCTAAGCTCATTACACTCAAAGCAAGAGATAAGACGGCCTTTCTCTCAGTTTAATTAACTTAATTACCTCAAAATATGCAAACTTTCACCTCTACGGAAAGAGCAGTCATCAAAAGAATCATATGTACATCAAAATTTAAAACACATTTCATGTAAACTGCACAGCTGTGTGTTAGTCTTTTGTTCTTGTATGAATAGATTTTTCAGTTGGACCACTTTGCCTGGTCTGATTTCACTGTCAGATCATATTTCACTTTTACTCGTGTCAATACTTTTAATAACTGTCATAAATCATAAATTATGATGACATGCCATGGTGAAATGATGGGGCTATAAGTCTTCGTGAGTGACTGGCCTCCAGTAAATCAACAATGCGTCTGAGTCAGTCTGTAATTAACGGGAAGCCTATGAAGAGAAACTGCAGCGGCTGTGGACTGTTCTGCAGCTGGAAGGTAAAGGTTTGTGGTCCGTTTTGTACATTTTTGTAATAAATAATACAATGGCACAGGTTGGAAAATGAAGAGTGATGGGACAAATCCTTAATCACTGATATAACTGAAAAACAATCAACAGCAAAAGAACTGGTTAGGTTTTAGATGAGTCTATGGACCACACCTGCATTGAAGACAGACAGAATGGTTTAGAGTTAATCAGTCACTGTTTCTATATACACTTGAGATCATTGAGGGGTGACCTTCATTTATAATGATACTCACTCAAATTTTGAATGAAGCAATATCAGTAATAAGTTCAAAAACATTTTCAAAAGATAATTAGAATAAATAATGGTGTTAAGTGTTAAGTACAGTTAATATAGAATAATTACATGTAGAGGATGATATCTGTGAATCCAGCTGAGTTGAAGTGAAACATCGCCTACTTCACTGAATATAATGAAAAGAGATAGATAGATAGATAGATAGATAGATAGATAGATAGATAGATAGATAGATAGATAGATAGATAGATAGATAGATAGATAGATAGATAGATAGATAGATAGATAGATAGATAGATAGATTTTATTGATCACAATCTGGGAATCTTGGCTTTGGCTTTCAGTAAGTTCAATCTTTGTACCTTGTCGGTGAATTAAACTGTTTGGTTAATAGCTAGGATTATGAAGAAACTGGTAAAGATCAAAAACAGCTGAATGAGCATGAGCATGAATGACTTACAGCAGTGTATATTCAACAATTGGCCAGGAATATGTTAACAAATGCTTGGCCCGTCAATACTAATAGAGATACTGTACGTCCCATCTTGCCTTTGTCCATTGCTTTGTGAAATGAACATGCACCTGTCTATGTCTGTCTGAAACAACAATAGCAGATATATAGGATGTAGACAGGACAAACAAAAGTCCCACACCCTAATATTTTACCAGACCACCATTAGGTTTGACTTTGGCCCATATTGCCATTGCATAATTTCACTAGGTTTATGCAATATCAACATTTATTTCCATCACCTAGTGTTGGTGAGCCTAGACCTGACCAATTGAAGCAACCCCAGATCATAACACTGTCCCCACACAAGCTTGTACTGTAGTTTGTCTATCAAACTGATGGTTGTTTAACAAATGAGAAGCTGCTCACTGCATGAGTTAGTGTTAAAGAACTTATTGCAGCTGAATATATTAATCACTGCAGTAATTATCCGATGAAAGCATCTGAACTACTGGCTTACTTAAATCCACGTTGGACCTTTTTTAGGCTGGCTTTGTAGGTTTCATTACATTTGGTTTGTCCTTGCAGTTCTAACTGCATAGTTTTGACCCTCTGCCACACTGACCACAGGGTATTATGATCAGTTGGTTGTCCGTCTGTCTGTCCAAAAACTTTGGCATGCACTGATAGGTCAGGCCACTGGGGGCAGTAGTGTGCCTGATAAGTCAGGCCGAGGGTTTTCAAGTGCGTGCACGTTGTGTTTATTTTTTGAAGTGAGTGCGGTTTGCAGCAGATTTCTGTTCATCACAGACACATTGGGAGTAGCCTTGTTGGGAAATCTATTTACGAAAAAGAATGCATTTCAAAAATCTTGGAACAACATTTCCAAGTTAATTCAGGTTTAGATCTTCACTTAAATTTGCTGCTCAACCTCAGGACAGAATAGAGTCTCTGCATCTGCTGTGCCCAATATCATGTGAAGGTTGGCAGTGTCCACAGTTTTAAGTATGTTGTTGCATAGAGTGCATAAAAAGATGGACGGGTGGTGTTGTTTCCTCCCACTGTAAAAATGAAACTGAAATGCAGTGGTTTGTATTTCACCCTAACATTGACTGTCTATTCATTCATTCATTCATTCATTTATTTATTTATTTATTTATTTATATATTTATTTATTTATTTTTCTGGAGGTAAGCCATTTGGTAATGGTTGGGATGATTGGGTAAGCATTACCTAATCATCAGTATACTGAACACTGGTGGACTTACTGATTTCTATTATCTTGTTTCATATGACAATAGAATAAGGACAATAGAATAGATAATAAAATGAAGGACAACATGTGAAGCAGCATCACCTAACAAATGAATCACGCTTTGCTTGGACGTTTGCACACAGACTAAACAACACACCAGAAGACAGTGAAACCTACTCGAGCTCACAGTGAATATGTATATGAGCGCCACATGATGTTGACTCCATTATTATCTCTGAAAAAGGAGCTTACAGGACAGGATTCTGACCTTTTCCTGAACAAGTGTGGGAACAAATCACAAATACACATGCATGTTATGCATGCAGTGTGTAAAAAGCTTAAGGCTGTTAAGAAAGCTCAAAAAAAGCCGCTCACTCTCTCCTCTTCTACAACATCAGTTTCTGCTTAATTAAATAGATGTCAGATTAATTAAGCAGCTGTAGTATCTGCACAAATTTACATCAAACTCAGGAAACAGAAGGTGTCCACCTTCCAGTGCAACTACAATAGCATAAATAAATATTCTTTAATTACCCACTCAAGGAAACTGAGCATTTTTAAAGGCACGTGTTCAGTTCTTATTGTCACCTAATCCAAGAATAGAAACCTGTATCAAGCGATTTAATTGGTAAACCACCACACATGACTATCGCTCATTACCTTGGGTCCTCATATATCTGTGCTAATTTTATCTCCAAGTTCTTAAGCAGAAGCTGGGTCTGATGAAATTGAATGAAATGATCACATCTTCAAAAATTCAAATAACATGCTTCGTGCATGAAACATGAGAGGGGATGTGTTTGCGCAGCACAAAAAGATTGCATGAGACCAAGGGCTGGGCAGAAACAGACAGCCCAGTCTGAGAAGAAATGTATAAAGTGAGGGTGAAACAAGTGGGATGGTTGAGTGTCTAGAGTTTCCTTTAAACTCTAATGACTCAAATCCAGTCCCATGTTTATGTGAAGACATTTTTATTTTTAGCAGTTAGTTGCATGACCAATCCGGTGGTGGATGACGTCACTGGTTTTAAAGCGCAGAGATGCCCTGTAAAAACTACATATATTCAGATGTATGGTATTACCATCAGAATATACAGGATTTAAAGAACAAAAAAGAAAAGATACACAGAATGACCAGATATCATACATTACTATATTACTGACTGAATATATATCTTAAACTTATTAAAATATTGTTAATGTTCTTCAGTGATATGGAGTAGCCACTCACTGTAAAAAGTAGCCTGGTGAAGTCACTGAACATTCTCCTAATGTTTGAGGCAGTCATGTGATTCAGCAAAGCAGATTTCTCAGCTGCAATGGGAGACACTAGTTTGGTGAGTTTATGTGAGCTTATGTATTTTATTTTGTATTATGAACATTAAAATGCACATGGGTTTGGTCCACAGTTCACCTGCAGTCTAAATCTTGCGTCTTTGGTCTGAACATCATTGATTCCATTTGAGCGACTGCATATTTCCATTGAATTGTAAGTACCAGTCAAACAATTAAATTAAACCTCTGTATTCCACACCATCAGTTTAAAACAACACCTTTCCCTGATTGATTAGAAATTAAACATTCAATGTAGAATATTCAGTGGTGGTCATCTGGTGGTGAAGTTGCAGTAACTGAATATCCCCTCATGTATGGTGGCCACAAACAACAAAAAAATAGAGGTCCCTCAGTGACACCATTTTTGTGTCCTCTCTGGGGTTTTTAGTTAAGGAAGATGGATTCTGTAACTAAAAAGCCCAATGACAAAAATTCCAAAAACTTGTAGGACATTTTAAACAGTAAAGTGACAGTGTAAGGCAGAGGCATAGTCTACATTTTTCACATTCCTCACACAGGCCTGTTACTCTGACAGAAATGCCTGATTTAGTGTGTTTGCAGTAACCCAAATGTTGTGCAGTTTAGAAACTGGAATATTACCCTGGACAACCAAAACAGCATGGGATTTTTTATGTTTTTTTTTTTTGCTGCAACAGCATGGTTACACTTGGTTAAAAATGTGAAAGTGAGAAAGAGAAAGCAAAGTTCATTACTTGCTAAGTTTGGTTTGTCTTCCAAAAAGATCACTCTGTTAGAGGAAATATTTTTAAGGGACCATGGAGTATTCTATTCTCTGTTAGTGATTTGTGATGTTGTGCTTACAATAAAAAGTTGTATGTGTGAGGTTGGGTGGGTGTGTTGTTTAGATTCTGTTATAAGGAGTAAATAGTTACTGTGTGGCTGTATAGTTTTATGAGTGACCTTAACAATTTTAGCCTTGATGTGTGTGCAAAGTGTGCCAGCTATAGTCTAGTTGGTTGGTTTGGCTTACATTCCAGATCTTCTATGTTGTTGTATTCAGTCTGTGGAAGACCTTTAACGTAAGGCTGGAACACCATGGTTCTATCAGTCAGTCAGTCAGTCAGTCAGTCAATCAATCAATCAATCAATCAATCAATCAATCAATCAATCAATCAATCAATCAATCAATCAATCAATCAATCAATCAATCAATCAATCAATCAACATTTATTTGTAGAGCACCAAATCATAACAAAAGTTATCTCATGACACTTTACATATAGAGCCGGTTGAAACCAGACTCTCAAGCCAATTTACAGAAACCCAAAAGAATTCTTCAGGAGCAAACACTTGTGACTGGTGACAGTGGCAAGGAAAAACTTCCTTTTTAACAGGAAGAAGCCTTGAGCAGACCCTGACTTCTGGAGGATGGCCATCTGCCTTGACCAGTTGGGGTTAAAGAGAGAGGGTAAAGGAGGAGAAAATGAGTGAGAGAGAGAGAGACTGGGGGAGAAGGGGGGGAGTAGGGGGGGAGTAGGGGGAGGCACATGGATGCAATTGATGCACAGCAACCTGAAGTTGAACTGTGTATGCTGATTTGTACGTAGAGGACTGGGGTTGTTTTTTCTGTGAATGTCTTTATATTCATTTGCAAGTTCTTTATGTGTCTCTTAGTTTTCACAGTGTGTCATCCTAGCTAAACTTAGCTTAGAAATGGCGTCAGCTAACAGCTCTCACACAGATTCACACAGATTACACAAATTCACTTAAGCACACAGCAAGCAGAAATCTTACATATTGAATCCTTAAAGAGTAGTATAAAAAGTGCCAGTACGTTGAATTTGTGCATACGTAGGCCACATTTTTGTGCTGTGACTCAAAGACTGAAACATAGCATTTCAAACAAATTCTTACTTCTTCCATTTTTTTGACACTTGAGATGAGCTTTTGCTGCTGCAGAGAGCCAACACATCTCACGCTGCATGCTGATATCGCCCCCCCTCCCCCCCATCGGTGGAAGAAAACAAATCATTCTTAACACCCTAAATCAAATGTTTTTCTGTACCTTAATTGCTCCAATGTGCCAAAGATATTTGGGCGACTTGCCTGTGTCTGTGACGCTCTGTGTGTTACTATTCAAGCTGTCAACAGGCTTGTCTTAAATCCACAGTGGGTGGTCCGAAGTTAATTCATTTATTGAAAACCATCCCACAAGTGCATAGAAGTCTACCACTCCTCCTCTTGTGTATGCGTGTTCATACAGTGCTCTTATAAATGAGGTGGTTCAGAGCGAATCAGTGGTGACATTAATTCATGATAGCCCACCAGCTGTCAGGGAATCTTTCACACCTTTCCCAATATCGGTGAGGCCAGAGTTGTGTTGCTATAGAAACATTGATTCCAAGAAGTTAAATAACACTGATTTTCTACACCCTACTTGGCCCCCAAAGAAGTTGACATCAAACTCCTCCTAAGCATTTAATTTTCTCTGAGCAGTCATTTGTTATATCTGTTTATTTGTTTGGAGGCTTCCTGTGCTGGATATTTGAGGTGGACAGTTGCTTTTGAGGAAGTGGCAGCATTTTAGTTTAAGAGCTTGTCCCAACTCCAGCAGCGAAAGAAACAGTGGGTTAACTGTATTCCGGTTTATTTTGTTCATCATCTGTATTTAATGGAGAGTGCTTTCAATTAAAAGCACAGGTGTTGCTGGAAATGCAGTAAAAGCAATAATGTCCTTGAGCTGCTGCATTATGGTGCAATACTCTCACTTGGTGCTATTGGCTATTGGACGCTGGGCCCAACAACACCCATGACAATACTGCACTACAGTCTTAATGCTTAATGCCTAAACCTGTGTGTGAGCATCACCTACAGAAATGGACAGAAATGTGCTCACACAGTCACTTGAGGAGACAAAATGAAGGTTCACATAATGTTGATCATTAAGTTTTACGACTGCATGACTGGCTTTAAGGTTAGGGTTTAGTAAAAATTAGGTTCATGCACAGGCCATAGGTTTTGGGGGGATGGGAGGGGATATGGCTCCACAAACATTCACAACACAAACATTCTTCTGCCTAGGAAAACAAGCATGATAGAAGAAGATTTTTATTTTGATAGAGCAGTTATTAAATGCTTGAATACTAAAATCACACCCAGTATTCATACTTTTCGGTTAGTGAAAGATAGTGGGTGAATTAGTGAACCAGTGAAAGAAGATTTAGGGGGATTTAAGAGGGTCTTATAATAACAATGATATATAATATTTATTAAGTATATATAATATTGCTAAGTATAATATCATATTATAATCTTATGAAAATGAGGTTTGTTGTAACTTTAGAATGAACTGTTTATGGACATCAGGTCACCATCTTCACTATGTCTACTACATTGTACTATAATATTTAATATGTTTCTATTCATGTTCCTGTAATTCTGTGAGCTATAAAGACTTATTGGATTAATTAGTGGACAAAGGAACTGTAACCTCTTTTTTCCTGAATGTTGCTCTGAAGCCAGTAGTTTATGATTTGGCCATTGCCATGTTGCCTTTTTAGATGTTGAAGTGACCATATTCGGACAAAGGGGTGAAGTTGTGTGAGTGCAAGGGATCTGAGGTGAGCTAATGCTAAGTGATAGCTTACTGAGTTGGTAAAATGGTAATCTTCATCAAGTACAGCATAACAAAATCAATTTACAGTCTTATTAGTGGAACCTTTTACATGCAACTTCAGTTGTGCTGTTTGTCAGGAAAAAATGCATTTATTAAATAAGCACAAACCCTGAAAGCCTGACCTGACAGGCGAGCAATGGATACAGAAAAGGCATAAATTGATGCCTAAGTGTGCCCTTCCCCAATAAACAAACAAAGGTCAGGTTAGGATAAATCTCCAGAATAAAAATGCAATGTCACCTAAGTTGATGGAAACATGATTTTGTGTGTGTTTTGAGCTTTGAGATAACTTGTCAAAAGCATGGATCCTCAAACTGGCGCTACATAAATTAGCACTGCTGTGGAAACAGGGTGCATGTGTATGCATTTGTGCATGTGTGTGTATGTGACTGAGTGTACATGTGTGCTTAACTGAATGCCTGTGTGTGTGCATGTGCAAGCATGTTTCTCTGTGTGTGTCCAGTACTTGTGACTTACATGTGTGTGTATTCAGTAGTTGTGAGTACATGGTGTGCTCCACTGATGTGTGAAACATCAGCTATGACTGTGGGGCCATCTGCTCAAAAGGGAGACTGGGAGTGAATGTGTGTTTTATGTGCACAAATGCACTTTTTGCCCTGGATAAGTGTGTGTGTCTTGTGTTGTGTATGATTTTCTGACACTGTTGGACAAACCAACAAGTAGTTTTTTGTGCACATGCACCATCATGAAGGTTCAAACCCAGAGTCCCATCAAACTGAAATATTTCTCTGTAGGTCTACGCAATTAATTTCCTGTCTATGATTCTAGACATTGCATGCAAAATGATTTGTAAGATATTGAATCACTCAACCTCAAATCAAAAACACCTCAACTTAAATGAATGACAAAATCACAGTCTTTGTTAATTAAAAATTAAAATAGTATGTTTATATTTTTAATGCTTAATAAAATCCATTCAAGTTTGGCCTTCACAGTGTTTTTGTTTTTGAAGCCAGAAGTGACTGTATTTGGATAAAAAGGGGGAGGTGTGGAAATATGAGGATGAGCGATTGCTAAACACAAGCTTGCCTCTTTAAACAGTAAAGTTTCAAGTCTTTTTGTGGTCTAATTTGTGTAATTTATTCACAACGCTCAGAAAAATGTATGTTTGTCAAAGATATATATACATATATGTGTGTGTGTGTGTGTGTATACACACGCACTCACACACACGCACACACACACACACACACATATACATATATATATATATAAATATATATATATATATATATATATATATATATATATATATATATGTGTGTGTGTGTGTGTGTGTGTGTGTATTCAAAAACAAAAAACCTCAAATACAATAATCAGGGCCATTTTCCATCATCAGTGTTTTACCTGCAGTAGATTGCATTTTCCGTCCTGTTCATCCACTCGGCCTGTTAACATCTGTGAGTTGCTTAACTTTGTGCTTAGCTGTATGTTGATATAAATTGCTACTTTATTTACCTTCCACTGAATTGGACAGCAAAAAGGCAAAAGCAAAAATCTCAAATGAAGTATGAAGATGTGAAACACATCTAAACATTAAGAAAACAAGCTTTATATATTTTGGTACACAACCTAAAAGTTTTTACCCTTCTATGAAAATTCAAATAGATAATATCCCCATTAGGAATCTTTGTTCAGCTAGTTTCCTGGGTGTTTTGGTGGATGAATCACTAACCTGGAAACCTCACCTTAGTTTCAGAAGTACAGAAATGGCCAATGCAGTGAGTATATTGGGAAAATCCCAGCATCTGATTAATAAAAATGTGTATTATGCAATGAAACCAAACATATATTGATGTCATAATCATACCTAACACTATTATCCATACCTTTTCAGAAACTTTTGCCCATATGAGTAATCAGGAAAGCAAACGTCAAAGAGTGTGTGATTTGCTGAATGCGCTCGTCACACCAAAGGAGATTTCAAAAATAGTTGGAGTGTCCATAAAGACTGTTTATAATGTAAAGAAGAGAATGACTATGAGCAAAACTATTACGAGAAAGTCTGGAAGATACTATTAAAGAAGAATGGGAGAAGTTGTCACCTGAATATTTGAGGAACACTTGTGCAAGTTTCAGGAAGCGTGTGAAGGCAGTTATTGAGAAAGACGGAGGACACATAGAATAAAAACATTTTCTATTATGTCAATTTTCTTGTGGCAAATAAATTCTCATGACTTTCAATAAACTAATTGGTCATACACTGTCTTTTAATCCCTGCCTCAAAATATTGTACATTTTGCTTCCCCACCCTGTATATATATATATACATATATATATATATATATATATATATATATATATATATATATATATATATATATATATATATATATTACTGTAATATTGCTTGGGCCAGTGCCCATAAAACTAAACTTGAGCCTATTCTTCATCTTCAAAAGCAAGCTTTGAGAATAATATTCTGTGCAGATCGTAGACACTCCTCTCAGCCCCTGTTTGCTAAAGCAGATGTGCTTAGTGTTTACCAAGTTAATCACTTCCAGATTGGGCAATTTGTTTATGGCTCTGTTAAAAAGCTACTACCTCAGTTTTTCTATAATATTTTTTCCTTTAACACTGAAATCCATCAGTATTCAACTCGTAGTAGCCGTCTTATTAGAACACCCTTTGCTCGTACCATTCAGACTCAGTTCAGTGTTCTATACAGAGGACCCAAAATATGGAATAATCTGCCAACTATTCTTACGGAGCTTCCTCAAATTCAGTTTAAAAAAGCTGTAAAAACTGCTTCTGAGTGATTGTAATTTTCCACATAAATTTCTAAGTTTGGTATATTGTGAAATTTTATTTGTAGAAAATGTACTTTTGTGCATCTTGCATATATTTTTCTATATTTCTAATTGCAGTTGTAAATAATCTTTGAAATCTGGAGGTTGCCACTTGTTAAGCCCCTTGAGGGTTTTTGGTAACCATCCATCACAATTTTTTTACCAACATTTATTTATGTGTATGTTTTTACTATGCGAAAATAAAATAAATAAATAAATAAAAAATTTCAAATCCCAATATTGTCAGTATAACTGAATGTATCCATAATGGACTATGAATTATAACAGTCATAGGGTGACTTCACAGCTCATTTGTGTACATTTTTTAAAATCCTTTGTAGATGAATTTGCCAAAACTATACACTTCCTGTCTCCTAATTTGGAGTGATCACAAGGGTTGAGAACATCATGTGAACTGATGAGAGCAGATAAATTAAGTAATATAAGAGAGTGCCAAGATGCGGGTTATTGTTTTTTTGTTGTGACAAATATTATCATAGTTAATATTCTATTATTTTCCAACTTATTTGTACCTCCTTTAGACAAGATTAATGAGTCCAATATTTGCTTGGGTGACCAAGAGACCATGTGACACATGTGACGGTCTCCAGTGAAGGTCCTTTATATTAACTGTGTTTTCTATGGACACATTCATATATAAGGACCACTGGAGCAGCTGGTAGCGGTTTGATTTTGAAGATTTGATGCAAGGATACAGAGCCAGCAAGGGAAAAGGAGCAGCAGAGTCAGCATTGAGGGCGAAAATATAAATAATAATTTAGAACTATATTTCCATTTCTATTAATATTTCATAGAAGAAACAGCTGTTGCATTCTTTCTGATAAATCTCTAAGGGTTAATATCACATGTTAGAGATGCTTCACAGAGAGGTTGGCTGATTTCGTTGACAAAATATTTGAGCTTTATACTCAGATGAGCTTTGTTCTGACTGTTTCATGAAGTAGAAAATGTCCTCTTGTTCCCATAAACCCCCTCTGGGTCACATTTACCATAATGACGTGCTTTCCGGAGCGTGACCTGATTTGCTCACAGGTTGATGCACACTCAGTATGTTTTCTGGAGTTGGTCCCTCATAACTGGGAAGGACTGACAACCCCCCCACCCCCACAAAAAAAAAAGAAAAAAAAAAAAAAGAACGGTGTGGCCCTTTAAGAGGAACAACACCCTGAGAGATTAATTTTACATCCCAAGATGTTCTTAATGAGTGCTGAATGTTAAAGTATATATTTATGTAGCGCAGCTGCTACTCGATTTCCATGGAAACTGAGGTAGCATGTTGGAGGTGAGTGGGCGTCAACGCGACTTGGATGAACCCTGTGAATGTGGTGGGAGGGACGCAGAGAGAGGCAGAGTGAGGTAGAGAGTCAGAGGAAAGAAAGAGAGAAAGAAAGTGACAGAGGAAACAGAAACAGATGGAGAAAAGCTGCTCGCAGATAAAAAGTTTTGTTGCTATGACAAGTTTGCAGGTCTTGGTTATCACGTCTTTACTCTTTTTCACCTTGTTTAATCACAACTTTTCTACTTGAATTTCTAGCTTTCCCCGCAATTCCCATCTACTGTCATACATTTTATTTATTATCAGTGAATTGTCATCTCTTTTCTTTGTCTCTTTCTCTTTATTTCTTTTGTCCTCAGTTTAATCCAGGTTAATGGATGCTGTTAATGTTATGTTGTCTATGTTGTAAAAAATGAATGTGCATGGGAAGCGGTGTCTATTTTTGTATTTTTTGGCTGAATTTCAACTCATGCACAGTCCTCTGCTTTCTTCTCATGTTCTTGTCTTTTAATTTCTCTCCTCCACTTGTTTTTTGAAATTCTGTTATTTTTCTTCCTCTTGTTCTTTCATCTCATTTCAAGGGTGGATATTTCATTCCACTGTTGGTGGGGACAAGAAACAGAAACATTTTTGAGGAATTTGTAAACAGGGATACCAAAAGTACTGCCAGACCTACAGTTCACTGTTAAATTGAAGGGCCAGTGTGTAAGATTTACCGGGATATAGGGGAGTTATTTGCAGAGATGACAATTCTCTGATGTATCACTGCATATAACAAATGGCAAACGTATCACAATGAAAATAACACTAAAAATGGTTTTAGATCAAAAGGTAAAACATGATATTAGATGAAAACAACATAATGTAAGATGACCAGGAGGATCTGTAGCATGATTTAGGTTATTTGACATGTACATTTTTGTAATTTAATGTATATGTTGACTATTGTAACTTTTGAATCAGAATAAAGAAAACAAGCAAAATTATCCAACAAGACAAAAACAGTACAATAAGGCATAACATATGAAGGTTGAAATATGAGAGACATCATCATCATCATCATCATCATCATCATCATCATCATCATCATCATCATAACAACAATGATAATAACAATAATAATAACAACAACAACAACAACAACAACAATAATAATAATAATAATAATAATAATAATAATAATAATAATAAAACACTGTACAAAACAATCAGGAAAAAATGGTAAAAGCAATACAACAAAACAACACAAATGGCATGAAACACTGGGAGGACAGAATCATAAAAGGTGAAAAGAAACACTGTAATGTTATACATGTGAAGGACACAGTCATCTGAAACACTGTAAAAGACAGATGAAAAAGAAAAAAAATTAACAAGTTGAAAATGATGCCAAAAGACGTGAAAAATGACAAAAAGATACAAGATAATAATAGGTAATAAGACAAAAATGACATAAAAGCCATAACATGAAAACAGTGTAAATGAGATAAAAGACCTAATAAGCTGAAAACAACATAAAAGGCTGTAACAAGATGAAAACACATATAACACAAAATCACTGTATATACTGTGTGTGTGTGTGTGTGTGTGTGTGTGTGTATATATATATATATGTATATATTATTTTCAAGAGAATAAGATGAAATAGACATGTGAGGGAGACTGGATCTCTGAGAGAAAAAACATAATGTTTTTTAGTTCTGTTGCTGACATCACACCACAGTTTATATTCATTATTTTAAGTATTTAAATTAATTCATGTGTTTGTTTCCTGTAACTGACTAAGCCTCTGCGGGGTTTTGTGTGTGTGTGTGTGTGTGTGTGTGTGTGTGTGTGTGTGTAGGTGTGTGTGTGTGTGTGTGGGGGGGGGTATGGACCCTTTCCCAGCTGACAGGTGTGAAGGTGGGGTACACTGTGGGAAGGTCATGACTTCATCACAGGAAGACATATTGCATGCAAATTCCAGTGTACAGTTGACCGATTAAAATACATGTCTTTTTGTTTTACTTTACTTGATTTTAGAATTATTTAGACGCAAGGTTTGGTTTAAAGTTAGTAGAAATGGGACTTATACTTTTTGTACATTTTAGAGAATTACTCACTTGCAGGAAATACATTGAATCAGTACTTCTGTTTTCATACTAATATCTGTATTTCTACTGTGAGTGCTGTCAATGCATATTATAATATTGCTTTAAATTGCTTTAAATGATATTGTGATGTTTGTGATGATATATTGAATGAGACAGCTAATTTCCTAGAGGTTCCGGACCCCCTGTCACTGCTGGGATTTCTTTCCTTTTGTCTCCCTTGTAATCTCCTTTGTAATCCTGTCTAATAATTTTATCTCCTTCCATCACTTCTTTGCTTTCTTCTGCGACTCTTCATTTTCATGTGTTTTTCCTCTGCTCTCACTCGTTTCCACACTTTTTCTTCCTCTCCCTCCTGTATTTCTTCCCTCTTTGTTGCTTATCTCCTTTTGCTCTCTCCTCTTCACCTTTTCTCTTATTGATTCCTCCTCTTCTACTCTCTTTTGTCTCCTTGGCTCTCCTTCAGCCAGACCTTTACAACCTTGCTTTCTATTTGCTTGTGTTTGTCTTTCATTTCCTTCCTTTTGTACTTCTTTCCTCCCATTTGTTATTCCTCTCATCCTCAAGACAACCATTTCCCTTTCTTCGACTCATCTTTTTCCTCCCTCTCTTTTTAAAATTTTCTTCCCTTTTCACTTTCGTTCTTCCCTTTGCTTCCTTTTCATCTCCTCTCCTTTTCATCTCAGCTCTTCATTCCCAGTTTAGTGAGCAGTAAAAACAACGATAAAATAATAATAAAAGCAACAACTGTCCCGTGATTATAAACCCATCTCCATCTGGATCTCACATACACACCCTTACAATAAGACTCTCACACACTGAGCTGAATAGGAAGTCAAACAGAAGGCCAATAAGACACGCTTGACTGGAGGCGACTCTGCAGTGTGTGTCTGTGTGTGTGTATGATAGAGAGGGAGATACAACAAGGCTGCGTGTGTGAACACAGAGCGTATTCACTGCTGTCGTTGTGTGAAGCCACAGGAAGATGAGATAAATCCTGAAACATTTCTGTCGATACTGTGTGGGGGGGGGGGTGTTGTTTCACATTAAAGACACCTAGAGGTCAGACGCAGATGTCCGAAGACCGTCACAATAAAACAAAGTTTGGAGTAATCAAGTCCAAATGACTGCAGTAATTTCTGATTGCAGTGTGGAAATTATAAACGGCCCCTGATGGTCCTTGGCTTTGCAGGATAGCTGTAACCTGAATGTATAAATAAATAAAAGGACAGGGGTCGGTGGGTGGAACACAATTTAAACCATTCAAACTGGAAAACTGTTTGCTGAAGCTAAACTAATCATTACTGTCAACCCAGAAGTAATATTCTTAGAAATTACACCATTGCTTTATTTTTCCCCCATTTCAGTGGTTCATGGTATGTAGCGTGATAATGGATTTTACAGGGGTTTTTTTTTACATATAAAAGTGGGTCTTGAAGTTGATGTCACTCATTTTTGATATCTTCTCCCTGTTTTTATTCTTTGTGGTTTGTCGTATTCCTTATGTGGCTTAAGCCCTATCTCTCTGCTAACATAGTACAATGAGAAACCACCTGTTCATATTCCCAATTACCCTATTGGTCAGTCAGTGGGTGGATGTACAGGATTGGTTGTTTCCATGTATTTTTTTACATTTCATATTTTATTCAAATACAGCTGCGAGTATTTCCTTACCACCTCGATGAAGGCCACAAGCTGAAACACACTGGTATATATTTAGAGTGAAATAAAGGTTCTGTAGAGAAAGTGCTACCGGAGTTCTTGATCTGGACCCAGAAATAATACTCATCACTTTTTCTTATGTCTTTTATGTGATTTCTATTTTACATTTTTTGTCTTAAATAGACTGTCCAGTGTTTGTGTCATGTTTAATTTGAGATAAATAATTAATATATCAAACTATTACTATATATTTCCTTTGCCATTTGGTGACCCAATAAAAATCACCACTGGAACCAATGTCTTGTTAACAGGACTGATAAAAATTTTTATACAAATATCTGTTTTCTCCTCCTTATACTTTAAAGCTGGCTTTTTACTTTAGTTTTAATGTATGAAGGAAATTATTAATTATTTGTATTTTTCATCATTGTGCACCTTCAAAAAAATTGAGACTGATTTCGACCTAAATTGAACAATAAAACACAAAAGACAATCTCCTCTCTATCTATCGCTGTATTCCACACATGAAAAGATGCAACAAGACAAAAACAACATTAAAGATGTAGCAAGATGAAAGATACAAGAGGAAGAGTGTGAATTATGGAGAAAAGACATCAAAATGTTTCAATTGTTTCTGACACTGACAACTGACTTGCACATGGTTTGCAAAATGAAAGCAATGTTCATTATTTTTTGCGTATTGCTTTTTAATAATTCAGAATTTAAACTAAGGATGGTTTAATAGCCATCATATTATAGTCACGTAATATGAGGTTCGTGTTTTTACTTTTTTACATTCCACACCCTGTACGTTCCCCTCTTTACTGCGAAAAATAAGCTAAACCAGTAATTCTACTACCTACTGGAATAAACAATGTGTAGGCATCCACCTCCTCTGCCCATTTTCAATGCCAATAACATTTGAAGGCCTTGGAATATTAGAACATTTTATAATATGAATAAAAATCATACTTATGTCTGTTGCACAAAAAAAAAAACAGAAAATAAAAACACTAATTAGTCTTCAACAAGTGAATCCTGCAGAAATACAATGGTCAGAAACAAGTGTGAGGTGCTCTACTATAGGACAAAAAGTCCTTTAGTATCTGTAAGACCACCATCACGAGTGCATTTCAACTACAGACTCTTTGTCAGGGCTTAATACTATGGTCATACACAATTTTAAAACTTCAGTGCATCATATTGATGGTGTGCCAAAAACTGACTTCAGTTGTAGTCATTAAAAAAGATACAATGGCTAAAACCATGTCTACACAAAAACTTACTTTACAGTATAAACCATGATCTGAACAGAGGCTCATTGAACACACACACACAGTTAGTGGCACAAGGGAAAAATGTGGAAATAGTGGAAGAAGAGTGTTATCTGTTTTAGCTTTATAAAGCCTTTTTAGATAATGTTAGTGTTAAAATGGTTATTATCCAGTAAAAACAAAATGCATCTACACACATTGACTTCCACGTATAAATGAGAGGAGAAACTGACATCCTCTTCTCAGAAGGATAAAAAAAACTGTAACCCTCAAACAGCTCTTTGTAGAAGTGAAGAGCTGACAAAAAAATCACCCACTGTCTTTAATGTCCTCATACTCAAGGTTAAAAGACAAAAGAGCATACTCACATACTTCTGAAAGCAATTCATGCAATCTTTTACGATCACTTGAGTCTTCTTGTCATTTCATTGGAATGATGATTAAAGGTTACAGATTAAATCTCTTTCTACTCAGGTGATTAAAGTCATGTTCAAGCAACAAAAAAAAGGATAAAGAATACTGTAGTGATAATGATAAGTCTCATCACAAATGTACAGTTTTCTTATTTAATATTTACACTTTTGGTTTATTTTACATCCACAGCAAAAACACTCAAAATATGTCTTTTTTTGTATAATTTCAATCTTTTTGATGGTGAACAGACAGAGAATATTATTATTATTATTATTATTATTATTATTATTATTATTATTATTATTATAGCTGACTGTAACTTAATAATTTTGAATGTTCTACCTCTAGGTTTATGAAATTTTCTGCTCTTTGGCAAATGAATGATTTAACATTTTACGAATGGAAATAAACTTTATTTCTATCTATTATGATGATTAGCAATATTAACTGATGTAAACATTCTCATCATCACATTTTCATCCATTTTGTGACCCATGTATTTGCTGTTTCTTGTTTTATATTAATACTTTGCTAAATCTAAACATTTATACCCTACGCTATCTTACAAAATGATAGTGTGGAAAGGTGTCTTTGCACCTTTATCTACTAGTCCTGTCAACAACCTGAATTTCACCCAGAAAAAAGTATAGCTTTAATGTGATCATATGCTACGAGACATTGCCTTTCATAAGCAAGACATATTCATGTATTTACTACAACATTTCATTTCTCGATCAATATGTAATCAAGCAACAAGCCTGGAAAGTCATTTATCTACAATTTTTTTTTTCCCCTTGATGTCTGCATCCTGGGTTTGTGGAAGCCCATGGGAAATGTTTAAATGCAATAATATTCAAAGTGGTTAGTCATTTATTTTGTCTCTTTTACCTTCTTAGTTACCATAAAGGGAACTGTTTACCTTCTGAACCGCTGTTATCTCTGTTTACTGTCTGTCGGCTAATGTTCAGCGTGAGTCCGGTGATCACTGTGGACAACGTAAACACAGATGACACCGAGATGCCCTTGCTCTGGGGCACGTCGGCAGTGTTGTTGATACCCGAGATCAAACAAGTAATTCCTTCTTCTACTCAGTTGGCCCCGTCTGAGAGGGAGGAAAGATAGGCAGATATTTTGGCACTCAGTCCCCACTCTAATGACACAGCAGACGAGCAGATAGCATTGATCAGAGTGACCCCTCTTTCTAAATCAATAGAAATGATCCCATCT
Source organism: Sphaeramia orbicularis (assembly GCF_902148855.1). Classification (NCBI taxonomy): domain Eukaryota; kingdom Metazoa; phylum Chordata; class Actinopteri; order Kurtiformes; family Apogonidae; genus Sphaeramia; species Sphaeramia orbicularis. The sequence continues at coordinate 45,636,535 of NC_043971.1, read as the reverse complement.
AGATAACATTACACACAATCAATAACACTGTGTGTGTGTGTCTGTCTGCATTCGCTCCTCTTGACCTGACCTGTGTCTTGGTGAGCTACCTGAATGTGTGTGCGCTTATGCCTTAATATAGTTTGAAGAGTGCATTTGTCTATGTGGATTTGTGCATGTGTGTTTCTGTGTGTGTGTGTGTGTGTGTGTGTGTGTTAGGGGTGGGTTGAGGGGGTGTGGTAGCTTGAGGTCAGACAAGGTGAGCCGTAATGGGACTCTGACCAGATCCAATCTGGGACCACTTGTGGCAAAATGAATTGGCCTCACACATGGAAGCCGAGTACATCCCTATGTGTGTGTATGTTAGTGTGTTCGTCCTTCTGTGTGTGTTTCAGCTGCTATCTATGTGTTTCCTGGTGTGTGTTTGGATGTGTGTAAAGGCCATGCTTGCTGTGGAAAACTAATCTAATTTTGACAGGTTTCGTGCAAACAAAAGGGCACATTTATTAAAAAAATTAAATAAAAAAATAAAATCACCGAGTGCCATATCGGCTTTGTAACTCTAAATGTGCACAGCCTCGCAAGCTGAACTCATCCAATGTTTCACACGCTAGCTACCACTTTGTGACTGTCTGTGATAAGTGGAAAATGCCACGTGATTGGTTTGTGCTGAGAAACTACTGGTTGTGGTTTACTCCACAGAGCAGATGAGGTTTCAAATCCTCGCCACAGTCATATAGGGTGGTGTGAGTTTTGATGACGCACACATCTAAAGATTTCTGAGCAACAAAGTTACTCAAAAACAAGCTTGTTCATGTAATCTTTGGATCTCATTCTAAAATGATATATGTGATTACATTCATCTGTAAGAAATACTTATTTACTTTAAAGGTTCAAAGTGAAGCAAAAGCTAATTCTTTACTTTAAAGGTTCTGTTTTGTGATATCTAGTGGTGAAGTTGAAGATTGCAACCAACTGAATAGCGCATTCATATTCTGCTACAGTGGCTACTATAAATGCAAAATGCCCCGTTAGAACTGGTGTTTGTTTTGTTCGTTCTGGGCTATTAGTTAAGGTGCATTACTCTCATCAACTGCCATATGTTTGAGTGTGGACCAGAGCTAACATCCTCTTCGTGTTGTATGTCACCTGCTATAAAACAGTAAAAAGGAGAGGAAAATATCTGTTCTGAGCTGTTGCAGAAACATGAATATGCAGCACTGTAAACTAAAGGGCTCTTTCCAAGGTAATGTAAACAGTCATTCTTTTTTCAGATGAGTATACACTATTGATTGGCCTACACATCTGTGGAAAAATTAATCTGCGTCACCTTTCAAGCCACTTTGTGAATCAAGCCCAAAAAAAAAAAAAAAAAAAAAAAAAAATCATCTTCCACACTGGACCTTTAACTGACTCAGCTTGGTGCCAGGATCTGTCGTTGTCAGCACCATGGACAGCGCCATTTTCTGCCTCTCTACCTCCTTTGTTTCAGGACGCTATCCACAGTGCTGAAACATAAATCACGACACAAACCTGAACTGAATAGAATATGCTCCAGCTTTAGGACTTTAATTTTTTTTTTACTTTTTTTGTTTACATTCTTGATTTGTTTTCCTTGACTTATTTTTTTTATTCCTTGCTATTTAGCACAAATTTGCTGACAGTTTTAGGCATAAAATTAATAATTTACAATATAGCCACCATGAAGGCAATCAGTTTGTGTTTGTGCAAGGATTTTTTTGTGAGGTAAATCTTTATGCATATTTTGTCTTACACACTCTTGCATCACTCAACAGGTGAGGAAGTGTTGGTGTAGATAGTGTCCTATCAAACAACTCCTCATTGTTCAACATGCCCAGTGGATTTCTTTTCTGTCCCTAATAACTCTCTCCTGTCTAAAAGCCAACTCTAAAAGCTAAATTCAATATAGGAGGTGCACAACTATCTTCTGTGGCTGCGTTGTTTAAAAAAGCTACAATAGAAATGATCTAGATGTTGACCATATGTCTGCTCCTGTCTTAGGCTGGACTATGATTTTAACCTTCTGCACCACTGCCCTGTGCTTACTTTGTGCTATACATCTTGGACCTGTGCGTGCTTATGTCATCACTGCCTGGACTTGTTTTGGATGCAGTGACAAACAGTAAATCCATCACTTGTAGGGTTGGAGGATATATATATATATATGTGTGTGTGTGTGTGTGTGTGTGTGTTATTTTAAGTTATATTTTAATACATTTTTATTACAGTGCATGTTTGTCTGTTATCTTGAAGTAGTAGAGTAAAGTTCACTTTCATTGTCCCCACAGGAAATTCACCCTCTCTGTTAAACCTATCCTAGTACATACATCAGCAGCAGCGGAATAGCACTGAGGGTACAAAGAAAGATATCCCACATTTATTCCAGTACCTTTGTCAAGGGCACTGACAGAAGAATTCACCCAGCATTTAAGCAAACATGAGAATGTACAAATTCCAGAGAGGTTTGATCCAACTGGAAAATAAAACTTGTAACCTCCTTGCTGTGAGTTGGTAGTGCTGCTATTGCTAATTTCTTATACAGTTACAGTTTCAAAAAAAAAAAAAAAAAAAAAAATCAAATAAAACATTTCAGTGTTTTGTTGTTTGAGTATTCTTTTTTTTTTCCCAATTCTAATTTTACATTTTCTGAAGATGACAGAACTATTTAAAAAGTTTTATCGTCGTAATTGTTCTGAATGTTCTCCCTCTTGATTTCCAGAATGTTCTGAAGTACTTGCTCACTAACCATAAATAAGGGTCTATAACCACCTGGATCTCAATCAAGTCTGACTTTAAAGTTTAACATTAATTTTAGTCATAATTGTTGACATTGACTAATGTGAAAATTCTAATCATGAACCATTTTTAATGTTAGCACTCTGTATTCTAGACAATCTAATGATACTCTCAGATTATTGTTTAATATGTGAAAGTAGAAATACTACATATAGCTCCTTTAAATGTAGAAAGCCCTCTAAAACTGGGCACAGATGTCAAGGATCTGTTTGACCTACAAAACAGCCAAATCAATGTTTAGTGGGAGGTTTACGTTAACTTTTTAATCACTTGGTGCCACCTCGCAGATGGGAGTGCAAATAGAGGAATAATAAGAAGTGAGGCATATGCACATTTGTATGCAAGCAAGAGTTCAAGTGTCTTTGTTTTTTAGATCAGTTTGACTTCTTGGTTCACTTCCCCCCATCACAGGCCAGAGACACAAACACTTAATGAGCAGTTTAGAGTTTCCTGTTCAGCTTCCCCTGTGTGCAACATTTTTTTTTTTTTTTTTAGGAAGATCATGCATATTTGTCACAGTTCAAGTCTAGATTTGAGCTGAATGACCTTCAGCCTGTGAGTGTCCATTCGCAAAATCTGAAGCAAAGCAAAGCAAATCTGGAAAAGCATCAAATTCCACTTCTATACAAAATCAAAATCCACTTCTACACAATATAAAGTGTGTTATCATAGGCAGACTGTTGGCAGATGATTGATTTCTACCTCAAAGACAAATAAGGAGTTTAGTACTCCACTTCACAATACTCCCATTCATTCTGCGAGTTGAATTCCACTTTTTTTTACTAGTTCCATCTAATGTTGTATATAGTAAAGTGTCATATGTGCTTCCAACCAGTTTTCTATGAATCTTTCATCAGTGCTCCCAGAGCTATAATAATTTAGTGCTGCAGTGAGAAGAAACTTAATGTAAAAAATTGTGTGTTTTAAATATAATATGCATTTTCTGCCATAAGGCATCTCTCAGCCAAACATGAGTGGACAATATTAAGTCACACCTATTGCAGATACATCACCTCTGTCATTACATTTCACAGTAAAAGCTGTAAACATACATACTGTGTGATTGAACTCAGAATATTTAGCTAAGATTTAGGTATGAAGCAAATGACACCACTGAGGGTATCAAAATAGTTGCACTGTTACAGTGAATACATGTGCATATTTTTCTCAATTTGAATATTGTTGGAAATATTTGTCTGATTCTATCAGTGCGCAAGTAAAAAAAAAAATACAATATAACAATCCCGGTTTTAGATAATTTAATCTGAAAATGCTACCTACTAATCACTTATACATTCAGTGTGTAATATTTGGTGTCATCTAGTGGTGATATTGCAGATTAAGGGAACACATTGCACCTTGGTATAAAGCAAAATCTCTTGTCTCTCTTGGATCTTGTTCAAGTTGGTTTACCTTTATGTTATGCTTTATTAAGAAGGTATTGTCTCCTGTCCACACCCAAACACAGTAGTAACAGTAATGTAACATAATGATGGATGCCACCCACTATTAAACAAAAAAGAAAAAAAGGTTAGTTCTGAGCTACAGTAGAAACATGGCAGCACAACATGGTCTGTGAAGTCTGTGGAGGCGACAAGCTCCCTCTGTAGAATTAAATGGCTTATTATAAGGTGATGAACGCAGTGATTGTTGTTTTTGTGTGATTATACACTAATGAAAACATATTCATGAATATTACATTCCACTTGTGTAATTAGACCCTCCAAAATGTTACACACTGGACCTTTAGAGATGCAAAGGAGCTGTACAAAGCCAGTCTATCTAAACGTGGACAGTTCCAACAGTCTCACCTATGAGATGAGTTTCACCTCTGGCTGCACTGTAATTCTTCCTCAGAATGGATGTTTCACTTCATTTACTGAAAAAACCCCAAAAAAAACAAAAAAAACAAACCTTCCCCCGAAAGCACAAACTTATTGTGTTCAAAGCTACAAAGCTACAACGAGTAATCACATCAGTAACATAGAACTGTGAAAGCCAGTGTGAAACTGCTCGTGTTAAACCACAGTTGACCTGACTGACACTTGGA